>NW_027266308.1:58655731-59255731 GCF_022045235.1 Haliotis cracherodii | reverse complement strand
TGTTCAGACAAGGAGAGGAACAATAAATATGCCTGTCATCTAAACCTTTATGTTATGGTAGTACATGTAGGACGTTATAGAATGTAGATGGAGACTGGGTGTTTTAAACTGGGATTTGGATTTGGATTGGATGTGGTGTTTCAGATATTGATTGAGTTAAGAATGCGAATGCGGATAGGGGATGCAGATGGGAATTAGAGATGGGGGTCGGCCAATGGGTCATTATTGTGTGTTCGATATGCATGCGTTTGTGAGTCTGGGCGTGGATGTGGGCGTGAAACTGTTTGTGATTACTCACTGACAGGAAATCGTGTATAAACATACAAGCACACATCTAGAGTAGGGTGGGTAAGTATGGTTTTACGCCGCTTGTGGGCTTCACCCCAAATGGGCTTCAAGTCTAGTACAGATATTGGTAAATATAAACACTGCATTTCCGATTTTATGTTGTTTAAAACCATGATACAAAGTTTAGACATAATTTGGTAACATGTTCATATGTATCGTCAGAAGTGATATGTATTTATGCCCCTGTATGTTTACTTCGTTGTACAAGAATAATAAGCTTATTGTATATGTTATCATTTCAATGGCGACCACATCCGTCGGATTCTACTTTATGCAATAAACCAATGAGAAGGCTTGAGGTATGGAACTGGGCAACTGGGCAACTGCACAAACAGGAAGCTTAAGGACACAGGTTTAATCTCCAACGCGAGGCCTATACATTCTTATCCTGTTTCTGGATCTTGTCACGACGGAACATGCTGTTACACAAAGGGCATGATCTGATCTCGGAGCACAAGATATCGTTGTAGACTTTAATGTGAGTTGAGTATGGATGACCTATGTGCCCTAATAATATTTTTGCCAAAGTTTCAACACAATGAAGGTTGTACCGTGGAAGTACATTATAATGTCACAGGGATGGTGAACGTCATAATACAACTCTTTTGCCACGCCATTGTTCTCGCTGAAGTGGTGAGTTTGTGTAAGATGGGGAAAGTGACTGCACTAATTATGTGCTGAGCACATTCAGTAGAATCAGACAGATAGTGGCACGCCAATGATACCCTCTCGCACCTTTGCCTGTATTGTCGACTCGTGGTGGCCTTATGCACTTTGTCTTGTGTAAACCAGACTGACAACCATGCACCCATCAGCGCATTACATTTTCGATCTTGAACTCAGGTCTTGATCTTAGCGTTGAACATATTGAGCTTCACTGTAAAACTCTAGAAGTCTTCTTTTCAGGCAAAAATGGTTACTCATTTTAAAGGAGTTTCACGTCGCTTTTAAAATCATTTCAGTCTTACCACGGCGGGCAATAGATTGGTTGTTAGGTTTGTTGTTTAACGCCGCACTCAGCAATATTCCAGCTATATGACGGCGGTCTGTAAATAATCGAGTCTGGACCAGACAACCCAGTGATTGACATCATGAGCATCGATCCACGCAATTGGGATCGATGACATGCATCAACCAAGTCAGCGAGCCTGACCACCCGATCCCGTTAGTCGCCTTTTACGACAAGCATAGTCGCCTTTTACGGCAAGCATGGGTTGCTGAAGACCTATTCTACCCCGGATCTTCACGAGTCGGCGGGCAATAGAAATAGGCGTTGCTCATTGTACCCAACGTGGTAATCGAACCTGGTTCTTCGGCTTGACGACCGAACTTTTATCCACAAGGCTACCTAGCCGCCCCCGTTTCACAAGGAGATCATTTGTAAAATAAATATGCAACAGTGAACATACACATCTGATGCATATTTACTATATTGAACGCCACGCCACTACCTCCACATTATACTGATCAATATAACTATTCAATATAGATAGAAAATGTTAATGTAAGAGAATTACCGGCCTTGAGCATTCATCGATATACGGCAAAATAGCTATAAAAACTATATTAACGAATCACTGAAAATCACCAGGTGTTCGCGAAAGCAGTAAGCATGTCCTGTCCTACCGGTAGTACCCGCCACTCACACAATTTGCATATAAATTTGAGTGCGTGTCATCGTACACGATGACGTGGTTGTTGCTCGCAATATCAGTCACTGGAATGTCTCGTCCAGCGTCAATAATTTACATGCAGCCATAATATAGCTGGAATATTGCTGTGAGACGCCAACACACAATCAAGTAACTTGCAGCACGAAGCAGGTCTCACACTGTCCCCAGTGGGGACCCGGGGTAAATCCTGTTACAAGCACCCCATTGGTGGTCGTAAGAAGCGACCGAATTTGACAACATTACTTTGACCCTAACTTCACCTGGACTGGTTGTAGAATGGACCCGGTTCTATCAATCGGCTGGTCGTGCCATGGTATATTTCCATTTTGAATATATCCTTATATTGTGAACTTGAGGAAGACACAGATCTCAGCCACTGATCCATTGTAACTATTATTCATGAACATTTACAGATGAATAGGATGTCTGCTCTCGTTTGGTGTCAACGTTACTATATTCTGATCTTAAGGGGAAAAGGACTGACATTGCCAGAGACAATTTAGAGCTAACTGAGGAGGATTTCATCAAATTCAAAAGGAGATTCGTAACAGGTGATAAAACATGGGTCTACCACTATGATCCAGAGTCAAAACGCCAAGTCATGGAATGGCCCCATCCCACTTCTCCGGCACCAAAGAATTTCATGTCTTCAAGATAAGTGAAGAAATTTATGGCCATTGTATTCTTGGATGTATGGGGTGTGATCCTTGGTGATCACTTAGAAAGTGAAAAGACGATTACCGGTGCCTACTATCTGATTTCGTCATCGCCTGCGAGATTCTATCAAAGAAAAGCGGTGAGCAACGCTGACTGCTGGAGTTCTACTATTTTGTGACAATGCCTCTTCTCACACCTATTGACTTGCAAGGCTGCTGTGCGACAATGTGGGTTCGAAGAGCTTCCTCGATGACCCCAAAGTTGCCGTAAATGGGTTTTACAGGGTGGCTTCAGAACACTATCAATATGACAATTATATTGAAAAGCAGGGAGATTATGTTGAAAAATAAAATTAAAAACACTTTCTCAATTGTTGGTTTTGTTTGTTAGGCTTAAAACCTTTTGACTAGCACTCGTATCTTCGGATGAGGAATATGTACCAAATATTGATTCTTGGTCTCGATTTCTGGTTGTTGAAGGGGTTGATGGTGAGCCCCTCAAAAGTTACCCCTTTGTAGTATCAAAATCAATTGACGGTATATGTGGTACTGTGATAAATGTTACTCGTCTCCGGTCCTGTTCACTGCTTGTGGGGTGTGCAAAGGGACAGCAATCTCTGAATCTACCCAAAGACCAACATTTTGCAAATACAGAGATTATTGTCCCAGGGCACAAAATACTCCATTCATGTAGAGGCATTGTACGTGACCGTGGAAAGTGCCTCTCAGACATGTCAGAAGAAGACATTGTAGCAGAATTGAAGCCTCAAGGTGGATCTTCTGTAAAAAACGGTTCACCAGGAAAGATTGTTGCAACCAATACGTACCGTTTTACGTCTACCCTCACTAAGATTCCTTCATCAATCAAAGACGGATATTTCAACATCGGAGAGGATGTGAGTGAGTGAGTGAGTTTGGTTTAACGCCGCTTTTAACAGTATTCCAGTTCCTTCGCGGCGTGTCAGCTTAATGTGGGAGGAAAGCCCGAAGTGATGCAGGTCTCCGACGTTTACCCCTTCGGTGAAACCCACGAGCACAGGTATGGTGCTGACAAACCTAGAAACATAATCGGGGCGAACCGGGATTCGAACCCACAATCATAGGTTTCTGGCGTGCCCAAGGGAATCAGCGAATCAGCGTATCGCGGCGCCTTAGACGACTGGGCCAGGAGAGGATGTGTATATAACAAATCCACTCCGTTGTTTTAAATGTCAACAATCTAGACATGCAGTAAAATCCTGTCGTCACACCCAAGTTTTCCCCGCTGCATTAAGACCCATGATAGCACTGACTGACCGAATGGATAACATCAAATGTGCAAATTACAGCAGTGATCACATGTCTACTTCAAAATCATGTCCCTTTTTTGTGACACAGGCCATAATTCTGAAAATAAGGTATATACAAATGATATCTAATTCAAAGACGCGAAGAAATTGGTAACAAGTGAATCAACCACTTCCACTTCTTCTTTGGCCTATTCTGATGCAATCTCCTCTTCTCTTATCAAGGCTGATAATGGTTGTCATACAGCTATTAACTTGGTGTCAATTGATCAGAAAATATTGTAACAAATTGATGCTGTTGACATCAGCACTTCATCCTCATCAGCTTGACAAACTGAACCGCTGCCAGAAACTGTAACTTTGCCAGAACCTGCAATTCAACAAGAACGTGTACCTGTACGAAAAAAAGAATATAAATCGAAGAATGGAAGCAAGGGCCCTTAATAAACATGTTGAGGAGCCTTTGCCATTGACAGTCCCTCTTGGAGGTTCGTAACCCCTTTGAGCCCCTAGATATTTAAGTCACTAGAGCGACCTTTCCCCGCTCACGATCTCCAATTGAGCCTACATGAGTTGCTCTGCTAACTTCATACAATGGAATTGTTGAGGACTTCGGGACAATTTTAATGACCTTCAGCTATTAATTTAAGTTTAAAGCCATCTGCAAGTAATGTTCCTTAAAACCACAGATAATCCTGACTTATGACAATACGATTCCTGCCATTGCTTTTCCCCTCCAGGTGATAAATCAACTTGAGGATCTTCTGTCTTCGGTGAGGCAGGGCGTCATTCACAGTTCTCTTCCTCTCATACCCCTCTTTAGGTTGTGGCAGTACGTGTAACATTGAATATTGTTTTTACTTAATATTCTTTGTATATATATAAAGCACACACACACACACATATATATATATATATATATATATATATATATATATATATATATATACAAAAATATACAAAAATGAGGTAAATGTTCACTCGGTGTACATGTAATATATATTGTAAACCTATAGAAAGAGTGTTCTGTGTTGTGATTGGCTACTTTGGGTCACATGACCAAATGTCAAAGGGTGAAAATATGATTTGCATTCCCTGAAGCAAGCGACCGAATCACTGTGTAGGAATACATAATTACTCAGCATTTTTTGCATACTAATTAACAATGGACGCAAATTGAAATACAAAATTAACATTCATAACAAATATTTTGATTTTCTTTATTCATGGGAATTATTGGGATTTAAAATTTTTAATTAAAATTAATATCCAAAGTGAAATTAATTGTGTGAAAAAAATGTACAAAAGATATGCAAGATCTACATCATGAAACAGTAAAAAGCAGTTAACAATGATCGTGTGTACTTTCATTCAAGGACTTTCACCTCAGAGAAATTACCAAATATGTACAACAAATATGTTGAAGTTTGACATCACTACCGGTGACCGAGTTTTACAAAATGGCGTGATGACTGTCAACAGTGCGCGGGATTTTACGAGGGGACTTTCGTTGATTAAGGGATCGTATATACATAAATGTGACATATAAGTAATCAGAAACATTCTGACAATCTGTGTACTGTTTTTTGTTGTATTTTTCATTGAAACCAACGTAAATAGTCAGAAATTCTGATAAATACCGTTGTCGTTGTGCGTAATTTTGCGTCAGTCATGGCGTCACACAGGACGGGAACTCCGACAAGTTCTGTTGAAAATATCAAATTATTGCTATGTATTGCAATGGTATTTGCGTCTCATTACCGGTGTACGTTAATTACCAAAATCACAATCACCATAGCAGCAACAAAACGTTCGATGTTGACGCATCACAACCGGGAAAGTACGAGGTGTTAAAGAGTGCGCATGTTTTTTTTCGAAATACAATATCGATAAATACTATGTGTGTGTCTATTTCCGGGCTAACGCTTTCGGGTCTCGAGATGAATTTCCAAGATGCAAATACTCGAAAAAATCCCGGAAATAGACACACACATATTATTTATCTTCTAAATAAAATAATAAAGTCCACGTTAGTCCATCATCTTCTTTATATCAGTTTCAGACATAGTACTTTCGCTGTCTCATGACAGCTCTTCAGTGTAACTGACAATGACATATAATATGACGTCATACTTATGATGACGTCATAAATTACAACTGTGACGTCATACAAATCCCGACATACGTAAACCATGGATTTGGGGGTACTGAACCAAGCACATACCATCTCATGAATGGGGATCAATTGTTAACTGATAAATCGGATATTGCAACTAAACTGGCTAAAAATGTATACTATCGCCAGTGGGGAGCTGAAGTATCATATGTCCCCAAGGCCCCTTATACGGTGGCCTAACTTTGACTGCTGGCGATCTATAGTCCGGTTTTATAATATATTGTTATGAATAATGATTTATTTTTATGCTTCCATACTAGTTTAAATCCACTAAACTAGATTGTAATTTGATCTTATTCAGTCATATACAGATGTTATGTAAGAGTGGCATCGGCTGTGTTCCAAAAGGTAAGTGAGCTGACCTTAAATTCTTTCTTACGGTTGGAACGAAAGACGTAAACGATTCTGATTACAAGGGTAGCCCTGAGATATATTTATTATCCGAATATGATTAGCATTATGGGGATAGTTACTTTGTTTACAAATGAATGAATGAACCGGTATATAAAACAAATCCTTTCTTAGTTGTAATAACCATAATTGGAGATATGATTCCTGACACAGTTATGTTAATATCAACATTTCTGTTGCCTATGAAAACACACAGGTGCGTTGATTATTAGATGTATTTACAACATGAGGTTACAGTGTTCAAGGCCTCAGTAACGCTAAAAGGTTTTATTGTAGACACGCGGATGGCATTTCAAAATGATACCCAATGCAATTCCTTATTTGGGCTTGTACCAATGTTCCCGTGTGTTTTTTTTCAGGTGAACAATTGACTTGGCTTTGCATGTGTTTGTTGAGGATACCACCGGTAGGGCGGTATATGCTCACCTTTTCGCGAACACCTGGTGTCATTTCTATTTAATAGCGATTCATAAACACATGCTCATGATATAGTCGGATTCGTTCATTCTCATCTGCTTTTAGCAGATATTTCGTATATGGATATGGTTTTGTCGCTTTTATTCCTTACAAAGTTATTTTTAAAATCAACATTTCTGTTGCTTATGAAATTTACTCATGGGATTTTATCATGTGTTTGTATTGACTTCAAGATCATGTTCTTATAATACAGGAACAAGCACAAAACGGGTCAGAAATTCCACGATCCCTCTAATTAAACGCTGAACGATTTTCTGATGCAATTTAATTTGCGGCTAGTTGCGATTTTCGAATCTTCTTTATGTTTCTCTACGGCAGTTTCCTTAGCAACGTCCACCATTACGGTTTGTAATTTAGCTTGGCAGTTCTGAAAAGAAAGCTTCGTTAAAAGCATACGTCAATATGTCCTCCACGTACATTGCCCCATTAAGCTGTGGAACTGTGCATAGGCTGCCTCATCAATCTACACTAGATTCTTCTATTTAAACTGAGCATGTGCAACTGAACAGAACTAAACTATGCAAGTCACACCAACTTTGATCAGCAGTTTTTTTTAATAACGTGCTCGTAAAATACCTCAGCACCTTTAACAGTCAGTGCAATGTAAACAATAGATTAAACTGCATGGTACAAACAATACTGAACAATTCCGAAAATAATCTTGAACAATCCCGAAAACAGTCTCAAGACAATAGAAGCTGAATATGTACTGTAACTGCATTTTTGCAGTTGTGTACTGTACAAAACAATGTGGTGGCGTGAGCTGAATTGAGGTTTAACATCGCGGTCAAGTGAATGACACTTATATAGCGAAGTGCATGCACGTGTGTGTATTTGTGTGGATGCTTGTAATAGTCCGTATTTATGCCTACTGTCTAGTGCTGGTTCTGAGTACTGAGGTATAGCGCAGTTTAACATGGGTACCACGCTCAGAGTCGACGTGTCTCTGTTTTATCCCTTTTACCCCGAGCACAAGACAGGGTAACAACAAAAATCTTTTAACGTCTAATTACATGATGCGGTCAGAGGGTCGAACCACCCTACCGTATCATTCATTAGCAGCAGGTACACGTTGACAATTGTGAGAAACAAAGTGAACCGTAACACGATGGCACTGTTAATGGCAGAGGAGCCATTACAGCACTAATAGTGGGTACAACAATTACGCTTAATGCTGCCAGCGTTCAACCCGTTCACTGAGGGTTGTAACATGTATGCATGGTGTCCACTTCATGTTCGTGTTCGTGGAGAGTGAAGGCTTCCAAGCGTGTATTGTGTATGCTATCTCACAGTCAATCCTACAGGGACATGGCATTGTTTAGATATCTTTTGTACCAGATTATCGATGTTCATGCTACGGATGCGTAATAGTGCAACGTGCAGATGATCTATATATATATTTATAAGAATATTTACTAAGGAAGGCGAAATGTGCACATACAGCTGGCCACCTGTACTTTATTATCTCCGAGAAGATTAAATGTTGACATACAGATGGCCATAGATACTTTATCATCTCCGATAAGGTGAAATGTTGCCATACAGCTGACCACATATACTTTATTATCTCCGAGAAGGTGAAATGTTGACATACAGCTAGCCACATATACTTTATTATCTCCGAGAAGGTGAAATGTTGACATTTACACAGCGGGCCATAGATACTTTATAATCTCCGAGAAGGTGAAATGTTGACATACAGCTAGCCACATATACTTTATCATCTCCGGGAAGGTGAAATGTTGACATTTACACAGCTGGCCACAGATTCTTTATTATCTCCGAGAAGGTGAAATGGTGACATACAGCTGTACAGATACTTTATTATCTCCGAGAAGGTGAAATGTTGACATTTACACAGCTGGCCACAGATACTTTATTACCTCCGGGAAGGTGAACTGTTGACATGTATACTCCTAGCCCAGATACCTTATTATCTCTAGGAAGATGAACTATTCCTACACAGCTGACCACAGAAACCTCCTGGAAGGTCAGCCTGCTCAGGCATCTCGTATAAATTACAAACTTCATAATTAAGGCGGGGGCGTCATGGCACCAATAAAGCAGAATAGGGGTCGCGGAAGGCACTTGAAAGCATGATGCGTACGGTTGCTGTAAGAGTCTTACTCGTTACTCGGACACGGTGCATAATCTACAAGATAAGTGGCCATTTAATCATGGAAGCGATTTAGAAACTAAACATATTAAAAAATATATTTACACTCTGCACCAGCTACTTGGAAGCTACTGAAATCTATGCCAATGATACAAAAATCTACAATTGATATGACTGAAATAAAAAATATTACCCCTTTTTCGATAATTAATTTCAGGGGTTGAAATTATTTCATGGGATCCTTTTCGTATATGTAGTATTAAAATGGCTCAAGTCATGTTCATGTAAGAAGTCAGTGGTAGCGAAAATAATCAAATTTCAAAGTCAAGTATGTATTTGTATATATCCTTTTTGTCTTTTGTTTCAAAAGTGTGATGCCAGTGCGTGTATAGTGATAGTACGACTGAATCTAACAGATCATCGACCTCCGTGAAAATAGGTTCCCTGCCCAGTTTGTGTAATGCCCAGATGTATTGATGTCGTAGCCAATCGCGGTGTCGTGGGACACAGACCACTTCACACGGCTGGGGAGCTCATGGGATCTATTTCCATGTGCCGTTTTGTGCATTGACGCAGATAAATCAATAGGTTGGAGGTAATTTGTCACTCCAGCGATTACGGCATGGGACTATCAAGCAAAGGGAGTCAGTCCAGCATTTGGGAGCTGGTGGCGAAGGATTTCACCAAAGCGTCTGAGCAATACAGCCAGGGTACTCCTGTAACAGTACCGTCCCGTCCCTTTTCTCCCAACCATTTACAAGTACAGCGTCCCTCCCATATCAATTGCGGTTGACAGAATGAATTGATTATTTACCGTCTTAAGGCCGTCTTTGAAAATAGCACGTCCCAATTTGTGATTTTAATAAACACGTCCTGAAGTCCATGTGCTTTAAGAGCAACATAATTCATTTGCAGAGAGAAGCCGAGGAAAAGTGGAGAGCCCTCACTAATGTACTTCGTCCTCAATAAAAGCCAATTAACGTTGCAATTTTGTGGTTATATAACTTCTAACAAAATCAATATTTATAGGGATATGTTGAGTGCGTATTCACTGTGTGTTATGTGTGTTAGGCATTCTCAGTCCAGTGGGAAGTATTGACCCATCTAATGCTGCTTTTGAGTTGTTTTGTTTTGTTCCATTACAACTGGTTACATGCAAAAGATTATTACGCATCAATTGACTGATGATAAGCAATGGGATGTGTTCGTAAGCTCAACGAGTCATCAAAGAAATATTTGCAGGCATTTTACAGTCAATGTTTTGTGATGAAATACATGAATTACTGGTTATTTATAAAATAGTTTTAATTATGGCTATGTCTGAATTTATCAATAATCGTCTGGGGAATTCTTTACACCTCGACCGTATACAAAAATAACGTCTTGATCTGAACCAAAGGGATACGTGGTGCCGGTATGCAGAATACACTTCTTTGGAGCCCTGGGAAATCAACTAACTGCCATGAATAGAATGCGTGGCAAGATTTAGGTTCAGTCGGTGGAGAGAACCTTTGATGAGCTGTTGGTAAGACGTAGGTTCAGTCGGTAGACGGAACTTTTGATGAGCTGTTGGTAAGACGTAGGTTCAGTCGGTAGACGGAACTTTTGATGAGCTGTTGGTAAGACGTAGGTTCAGTCTGTAGACGAAACCTTTGATGAGCTGTTGGTAAGATGTAGGTTCAGTCTGTAGACGAAAGCTTTGATGAGCTGTTGGTAAGATGTAGGTTCAGTCGGAAGTCGCAACCTTTGATGAGCTGTTGGTAAGACGTAGGTTCAGTCGGTAGTCGGAACCTTTGATGAGCTGTTGGTAAGATGTCGGTTCTGTCGGTAGTTGGAACCTTTGATGAGGTATTTGTAAGATGTAGGTTCAGTCGGTAGTCGGAACCTTTGATGAGCTGTTGGTAAGATGTCGGTTCAGTCGGTTGTCGCAACCTTTGATGAGCTGTTTGTAAGATGTAGGTTCAGTCGGTAGTTGGAACCTTTGGTGAGCTGTTGGTAAGATGTAGGTTCACTTGGTTCAGTTGGTGAATCTTTGTTGAGCTGTAGGTTTAATTGGTAGAGGATTTCCACGTGAGGCTGGGTTGACTTGGAAGTATTTAGCCGGTGAGGAAAGACTCAGTTGATTTAATTTTGGGTAAGTTGATGGGGAGATGTGATGTTCACATTTGAGTTTAGGGTTCACTGATATATGTTGATAAAGGCGTTATGAAATTTACAATTGGCGCCTGGATGAGCTTTGCATAGTTGTAGTTTCATCTTGAGTTTAGCTGAGATTTTCGAAAGATTTATTGGCAATACAACTAACTTTGAGTTTGGGATAAAGTGTTCAGAGATGACGGTCTGGTGAGCTGTTTCATCGTCATCATTCTTTTTTAAAGAAGTTGGATTAGACGAAAATAAATAGTCATTTAGATGCAGGTCGGTAGACGGTTTAAACTTGAAGATCAGTATAAGTTGTTCGGTAGGAGACACAAGAATTTGCTTTACACATTGTACCCATGTGGGAAGAAGAGCAACTGTTAATTAACTGTAGTCTGGTGTAGGGTTACAGCTTAGGGTGAGTTGGAAATAGCTGTCACTATAAGAGACGTGAGTGAGTGAGTGAGTGAGTGAGTGAGTGAGTGAGTGAGTGAGTGAGTGAGTGAGTGAGTGAGTGAGTGAGTGAGTGAGTGAGTGAGTGAGTGAGTGAGTGAGTGTCTGTCTGTCTGTCTGTCTGTCTTTTTTTACTAGTCCGGACTAATGCCGGTTTTATAGTCCGAGACCACAGATGATACCATGCCGCAGATGGATACCCTACTCAGACTCCGAGCCGACTCGCCTTGTTTTATCCCCTCAGTTCCGACCACCAGGGTAACAACAAGTACCAGGCAGTATAAAGCAATAACTACGAGGGGTGTTTATTAAAGATTTCCCCTAAACCACTTAGGGTTATCATATTTGGTTGAAATTTCACATGTGTAATGATACATGTATCTATGGGTTATGTCTGAATTTGCAGCACCGAACGATTAATCTTACTACTTTCACAGGTGTTATGATCGAGCAGGGAAGACAGTGGAGCCAGTAGAATACCGAGCAGTGATTAGGTTTTTATATTTGAAAGGTCGCATACCAAAAGAAACTTTCGATGAAATGAAAGCAACCTATGGGGAAGATCATATGACGTTGTTACACACTGGCATCGCCAGTTCAAGTGTGGTCGGAAATCTGTGGAAACAGCTGTCATTCCTGGTCGCCCCTATTCAGCCATTCATGAGGACACTACCCATCAAGTGGAGACCGCCATTTTGGCAGACCGACATATAACTGTTCGCCAGTTAGCACAAGATGTCAAGATCAGTGTAGGGTCTGTGGAAAAAATACATCCATGGCAATTTGAACATGCATAAGGTGTCTGCACGATGGATTCCCAGGTTGCTCACACCTTTCCAAAAGCAGGAACGAGTCAATTGCTCAAAGGATCTTTTGGACATGTGCCCAAAAAAACAGGCAAACCTTTTTGACAGACTTATCACACAGGATGAAACATGGGTCCATCACTATGATCATGAGACTAAAGTTCAGTCGATGCAATGGAAGCATGTGGAGTTACCACCCCCAAAGAAGGCACGTGTGTTACGACGTAAATTGTAATAACGCGGTAAATTGTAATAAACTGCGGTAAAATGTAATAACACTGCGGTAAAATGTAATTCTGCGGTAAATTGTAATACATACTGCGGTAAATTGTAATAACTTCACTGCGGTAAATTGTAATAAAAACTGCGGCAAATTGTAATAACTTAAACTGCGGTAAATTGTAATAAAACTGCGGTAAATTGTAATAACCACTGCGGTAAATTGTAATAACTTCACTGCGGTAAATTGTAATAAAAACTGCGGCAAATTGTAATAACCACTGCGGTAAATTGTAATAAAGATTATTGATTTGCAAATATACAAAGAAACTTGCATGAAGTATAAAATGTGCGACCAAGCTGTTTGGAAATCCCGTGCGCGAAATACGCATCAGTCGGAAAGCGCACGTTAAATCTCCAAATTAAGTAAGTAAGTAAGTAATGTTTGGAAATCACATTCCGGACTTTGAAATGATTGATTGATAAACACTAATGAACATTAACTTCTGGATATTTGCGTTTACTATGAACCAAATTCAAATTCCATGAACAATTCCAACCTCCAGCATGTTCAAGAAGGAAATAAAAAAAAAGCGATTTTGTTTCAATTTGTATCATGTTTATTGAAACACAGGTTCGTCAAATTGTAACAAACTGCGGCAAATTGTAATACAAAGTGCGGTAAATTGTAATAACATCTCCTAATCCTTCCTATTTCAAACTGAATTCAAGTTCCAGTGTTTGTTGGAACTTAACAAGATCAATTCCAACCTCCAGCATGTTTAAGAAAATATAAAAAAAGCGATTTTGTTTCAATTTCTATCATTTCTATTGAAACACAGGTGCGGCAAATTATAACAAACTGCGGCAAATTGTAATACCAAGTGCGGTAAATTGTAATAACATCTCCTAATCCTTCCTATTTCAAACTGAATTCAAGTTCCACTGTTTGTTGGACCTTAACAAGATCAATTCCAATTTCCAGCATGTTTAAGAAAATAAAAAAAAGCGATTTTGTTTCAATTTCTATCATTTCTATTGAAACACAGGTGTGGCAAATTGTAACAAACTGCGGCAAATTGTAATACCAAGTGCGGTAAATTGTAATAACATCTCCTAATCCTTCCTTTTTCAAACTGAATTCAAGTTCCAGTGTTTGTTGGACCTTAACATGATCAATTCCAACCTCCAGCATGTTTAAATAAATAAAAAAAAGCGATTTTGTTTCAATTTCTATTATGTTTATTGAAACACAGGTTCGGCAAATTGTAACAAACTGCGGCAAATTGTAATACCAAGTGCGGTAAATTGTAATAACATCTCCTAATCCTTTCTTTTTCAAACTGAATTCAAGTTCCAGTGTTTGTTGGACCTTAACATGATCAATTCCAACCTCCAGCATGTTTAAATAAATAAAAAAAAGCGATTTTGTTTCAATTTGTATCATGTTTATTGAAACACAGGTTCGTCAAATTGTAACAAACTGCGGCAAATTGTAATACCAAGTGCGGTAAATTGTAATAACATCTCCTAATCCTTCCGATTTCAAACTGAATTCAAGTTCCAGTGTTTGTTGGAACTTAACAAGATCAATTCCAACCTCCAGCATGTTTAAATAAATAAAAAAAGCGATTTTGTTTCAATTTCTATTATGTTTATTGAAACACAGGTTCGGCAAATTGTAACAAACTGCGGCAAATTGTAATACCAAGTGCGGTAAATTGTAATAACATCTCCTAATCCTTCCGATTTCAAACTGAATTCAAGTTCCAGTGTTTGTTGGAACTTAACAAGATCAATTCCAACCTCCAGCATGTTTAAGAAAATAAAAAAAAGCGATTTTGTTTCAATTTCTATCATTTCTATTGAGCACAGGTGCGGCAAATTATAACAAACCACGGCAAATTGTAATACCAAGTGCGGTAAATTGTAATAACATCTCCTAATCCTTCCTATTTTAAAGTGAATTCAAGTTCCAGTGTTTGTTGGAACTTAACAAGATCAATTCCAACCTCCAGCATGTTTAAATAAATAAAAAAAGCGATTTTGTTTCAATTTCTATTATGTTTATTGAAACACAGGTGCGGCAAATTGTAACAAACTGCGGCAAATTGTAATACCAAGTGCGGTAAATTGTAATAACATCTCCTAATCCTTCCAATTTCAAACTGAATTCAAGTTCCAGTGTTTGTTGGAACTTAACAAGATCAATTCCAACCTCCAGCATGTTTAAATAAATAAAAAAAGCGATTTTGTTTCAATTTCTATTATGTTTATTGAAACACAGGTTCGGCAAATTGTAACAAACTGCGGCAAATTGTAATACCAAGTGCGGTAAATTGTAATAACATCTCCTAATCCTTCCTTTTTCAAACTGAATTCAAGTTCCAGTGTTTGTTGGACCTTAACATGATCAATTCCAACCTCCAGCATGTTTAAATAAATAAAAAAAGCGATTTTGTTTCAATTTCTCTTATGTTTATTGAAACACAGGTTCGGCAAATTGTAACAAACTGCGGCAAATTGTAATACCAAGTGCGGTAAATTGTAATAACATCTCCTAATCCTTCCAATTTCAAACTGAATTCAAGTTCCAGTGTTTGTTGGAACTTAACAAGATCAATTCCAACCTCCAGCATGTTTAAATAAATAAAAAAAGCGATTTTGTTTCAATTTCTATTATGTTTATTGAAACACAGGTTCGGCAAATTGTAACAAACTGCGGCAAATTGTAATACCAAGTGCGGTAAATTGTAATAACATCTCCTAATCCTTCCTATTTCAAACTGAATTCAAGTTCCAGTGTTTGTTGGAACTTAACAAGATCAATTCCAACCTCCAGCATGTTTAAGAAAATTAAAAAAAGCGATTTTGTTTCAATTTCTATCATTTCTATTGAAAGACTCAGTCTCGACGACATATTAAAACATTCCAGAATGTTTATAATGTTTTAATGTTTTTAATGTTGAGAACTTTGTCAAAATATTTTTTAAGCGTAGTCTGAAATGAAAGTCACCAGTTTGAACAAAACTCGAGTGAGAAATGGCGATTTCTTGTTATTGGTTTCATTGGTCGGTCAAAGTTGGCGAAAGGACCTTCTGACGACACCCGTAATGTGATGTCCTTAGATCTTTGATGAGCGTTACCGATAAATAAGATCTGATTTTTATGCGGTTAATAATAAACTGTTACATTTTGTATCACTTTGCCATCGATTTTTAATATGCTCGTTGCAATTGTCAAAGTCAAAAACCCTAATGAGATCCTATCTACATGGTACGTGTCCAACCCTCTGCAGGCAAGGTCATGCTCACGGTGTTTTGGGACCAGCACGGAGTAGTGATGATGGATGTCTTGGAAAAGGGTACCACAATTACAGGAGCTTATTATGCTTCACTGCTGCGGAAATTGCTGCTTAAGAGGCGTGGCATGCTGACCAAGGGTGTCCGTCTCCTGAAAGACAATGCTCAAGTACACAACTCTCATGACCTGCACATCTGACTTCCCCCTCTTTCCAACCATGAAGTCATTTTTGAAGGGAAAACGTTTCACAGATGATGAAAAACTGATTTCTGAAGTCAGGTCCTGGTTTGAGACGCAAAATGAGGGCTTTTACAAGCGAGGTCTCCATAGTTGCATAAAACGATGGGAGAAATGTGTAACTCTTGGTGGTTCCTATGTGGAGAAAGACAAATACCTATGCCAAGTTTCATTCCACTAGGTCTATCGGAAATGGGTCAGGGGAAATCTTTAATGAACACCCCTCGTATGTGATTAGTTTGCGATGGATGTGCGCATTGAGCAAATTGAGGATTTGGTATCGGAAACAAGATGGGATATTATCGTGGCAGTTTAAGCGTCATTCCCGCACTTTTCTATACCCAGATGATGCAGCTGGGAGACTTCTAATGGTGTGACGGTATATAGGGCGGCTTAAGTTGTCAAGGTGAAGTTACACACACAATCAGCTGCACTATATCACTGTTTACTGACGTGCAACGGCTGGGGTAATCCTCAGTCCAATAAGGTAAACAGAAATTCCGTGCCATATATTTGTGTTTGCGTGTGAATTTGAAATTCGTTACCGATGTGGCTAGTGTAGTTACAACACGAAATGGAGCAGGTGCTCAAAGATTAAATTATTATTTATCTCTCAAGGATGTCGGTGCTAGTTTGTCTGCGCTACCCATAAGCAGTGAATGATCATGAACCAACATGCAGCCAGCAATATTCCAGTTTAATAAAGGCGGGCTGTAAATAATTCACCACGGACTGGCAAATTAGTGGATGACGGAGGAGAACAGAATTGGAATACACCCGTGGCTATTACAGATGAGTATATTCAGGATTTGCAGAGATCAATAGTTGTCCGATGGTTGCCTTTTTTGAAAGTTGCATTTCAGTTTTACAAAACAGCTTGTCAGAACATTTTTTTCTGGAATGAAATAATTGGCTCAGTTTATATGTTAAAAATTGAAAAGTGAATAATTTGGAATGAGCATTGTCACCTGTTTGACAAATGCATTTATTTTAATAAAGAAATGTATTTTCTCCCAATGGCTAGGGATGAGCATAGTGGACAAATCCTTTCACTAAGTGGGATGCAAACGGACTTATCAAAGTATATTACAAGGCGTACGGAATAATTTAGTTGTACATTCAACGATAAAACTTCAACATATGATTACATTTAATAGTGCAACAAACATAGCACCATTAAAAACTTCATGAATACATCAACAACTAGCTACGCCATCGGGATACAATGACACACAATCAGTCAGGTCACACACCAGACTCTAATGATTAGCATGGGCTTCTGTTTCAGAAGCCCTCGGGGATACCGCTCCAGCTACTGCACGTGCTGTATAGGCACACGCTTTGGCATCTCAGTTCCGCAGATCAGCTGTTTATCACTCGACATGCTGTGATGTTTGTGCAGATAATGAAAAACAGGGAATACCGATAGATAAACTGGTTGAACCGTTGGTTCAGCCAGCCATCTTAGCTCTTTTAGCCAACAGGCGGCGGCCATAATTTGTGGTTAAAATTTGCAAAATATCCGGGTACCGGTTGGTTGGTTGGTTGGTTGGTTGGTTTGTTGTTTAACGCCGCATATTCGATATTCCAGCTATATGACGGCGGTCTGTAAATAATCGAGTCTGGACCAGACAATCCAGTGATTAATGTCATGAGGATCGATCCACGCAATTGGGATCGATGGCATAAATCAACCAAGTCAGCGAGCCTGACCACCCGATCCCGTTAGTCGCCTCTGACGACAAGCATAGTCATCTTTTACAGCAAGCATGGGTTGCTGAAGACCTATTCTACCCCGGATCTTCACGGGTCCCGGGTACCAGTACCCATGCGTGACGTCCTTCATCACAAATGTAAAGAAGCATGGAAACAAGTCTCCATCAAAAGAGTCTCTTTTCTCTGATATAAATCATAATAATGATCAAGTAAACTCCACGTAGTCCCATACTTCTTATCCTGCGATAGCGAGGACTACTGAATGCACGGTGTATGTTTTAGTGTGATCGAATTTCAGCCTGTGAGAAAGCGGTCATCGCCTGTCTACTGGTTTACGTACACAGGATGCCAGTCCACGGAAGAGTCACTCGATCCTACTTGCACAAATCTTTAAGGCAATAATTATTAGTTTTCATCATTATTTCCCAATTATATAAATACAGATACCTTGTCCACATAAGAGACTGACGATATGTCCGCTTTTCTGGACTTGCTTATTATTTAAGAAATAAACGACTCGTGGTCGTTGTTTATCGTACACTAAACCATGGCTGCTTTGTCTTTGACCGTGGTCTAATTACAACAAACTGAATTGTTAGTAAAACACCACTTGGCAATGACGGAACTTCTTTTTTCCTCCATCTTTTCTCTGGATGATAGAACAATTTCATGAAAAACGTTTGTTGCCAGCGGGATTCGAACCCGAGAAGTCCGCACAAAAGGAAAACGAATGAAGTCTTCTGCCATGGCGACATGGTAGATAAGGTATGAAATTTACAACTAAATATTTACTTACATGTACATCAGTACCAATTGCTTATCCCGTTATGAATGTATTTCATTCAATGTTTATACAGTATGTTACTCTATGCATTCTAGTATTTGTACAGTACTTGTGATTTTGTAGCTTTTCGTTCAACGAAACGGACAGATAGAAGTTTTTAAAGAAATTATTTTTATCTTGATCAGGGTATAATTTGCACCATAATAGGCCCATCAACATGGGCAGGTAATATTTACTTGATTGATAAATGTGCTCGAGTTGGTCCAAAATGAAAGGTGTACTTGCCCCGGGACATGCATTTCATAACATTAATCGTGGTGCACGTGCAAAAGGCTCGGGGAACACATTTCACGTGCTTCACGCAGGATTGACTCACACAGTGTTCTCACAGTTGAGCATAGAGTTCCTGAATATCTTTCAAAATACCCCTTTAACAAAACAATGGTTTTAAAGCATTTTAGGTGCCATAAATGTTGGACATGGTTCAGGTATGTTAGACCACTCGGGCCCCAGTGTCCAATCGTTGAAATAGTTGATTAAACCACTGCGGGCCTCGCGGTTTAACTAACCATTTCAACAATGAGACACCGGGTCCTCGTGGTCTAACCGAAACATAAATCACTGCAAGGAGAATAAAGCATTAGGGGCACATTTACTCTCCCTGCAGTGTTTAATTGTGTATGTCCAGCCTCTTTAAGGATGTTAATAAAACGTACAAGCATTAAAGATAGTTACCTGTATTTAAATAATGAAGACCCCCTGAACTGAATCCGACCTCAGTAATGTCGGACAAGTCCATTTTATGAATAGGGGGCGGTGTTAACTTGGTCTTTCTCGCGTCTTCTCACAATTCTCACTTCGATCATCTGTATTCTTTTCTCCCAATACCGATTGTCACATTTCTCACACTTTTAGGTGCGATCGTTCGACCACTGCGTTTATCTACATTGCCCAATTACAGCTATGAAGAACCACTCACTAGAACCTTCGATCTAAAAAATAACGTCGTCCAATTTACGTAATCATGTTGCGAGCGCATGTTCGAATCTCCAGCAATGACGTCATGACAGGTCAATGTTTTATCGTGAAATAAACCACGCTTCATTCTTCATTGTCCTTTGTTGTTTATCGCGTAGCTGTTTTATTTAAGGATATAATTAATATATACAGCCATGGACTTATTATTCAGTACATACTTGGAGCAAGGCTAAGTCAGTCCAAACAAGGGGGCATGGGTGGCCCAGTCGTCTAAGGCGCCGTGATTCGCTGTGCAGAGTTGCGTCCCTTGGGCACGCCAGAAACCTATGATTGTGGGTTCGAATCCGATTATGTTTCTAGGTTTGTCAGCACTATACCCGTGCTCGTGGGTTTCACCGAGTGGTAAACGTCTGAGACCTGCATCACCTCAGGCTTTCCACTCACATTAAGCTGACACGCTGTGATATAACTGGAATACTGTTAAAAGCGGCGCTGAACCCAACTCACTCACTCACTCAGTCCCAACAAAGCCCGAATTACTTGCGACTTTGAAGTGATTACGCAGTTTGTCCTAGAAATACATGATTGTAATGTACGTCCAAGTGTATGCACGATCATGTAGTACTGTAGTTACTTAGACATCAGTGTAAAAATTAGTTGAATGCATGAATACATATTCACGCAGGTGTCACTTTCCCAAACAGACATCTTTTACGGAAGAGTCAGTCGTAGGCTATTTGAAATCCACGCGGAGAGGACTTTACCTAAAGAAGTTGTGAATTATAGACATCAAAGGAATATTGCTCGTCATAAAGGGAAAGTTGACCACTGGAAAGTAGAAGTCATCCTGTACTGCCATAGAAATCTTTATGAGACTGTTTTGGACAAATTGAATATATTTCACAAACATGTTATGATTCATCTGACTTTTTCAATTCGGATCCGAGTGTCTTATTTCAAAGACAATGTCCATTCTTGGTCGTCTAATTTTTTATTCAAAGCTTTGGCTGATATTATTTCGATCAGGGTGCGCCACGTTCACCGCGTTTCTCTTCAATCAGGAGACATTGTTGGGATGGAATAAACTTATGGAACGGAGGCCAGGGCTTAATGTAGCACAGTCATGTCTTGTACGGGTTGTTTACAATCTATTAGCTGTTGGACAGTAACTCATATGGCGTGTATGAATATGTTAAAATCGTTAACTCATTCGTTGTCATCCGATGGGCTGCATTCTCACTTTGATGTGTCATGACATTTTATAACTGTTTTTTCGCTCTTATTTAATGTTTGCATACGAATTACAGGCGAGGTTTGTTTTATTGACCTGACTGCATATAATATGTATCGAGGCAGCAAAAGTTTATCATTATCATAACTTATGTATGTTGTGTACATGTTATTACGTCAAATGATATCGTTGCAGGGGGAATCTGTTTCTGTGATTAATACATATCCGTAAACGAGTGAAACAGTGAGTCTTGTATATAATTTTATATCTAATTTTCCCATCGTGATAGCACACTTGCAATTAGTAATAAAAAACTGCTAAAACAGTAATCCTAAAATCCATATTTTTAAAATATTATCTTACACTCAACATGGAATATGAAGCCAATATCTTTCCTATCGGCATTTGTTAAGCAAAACCAACATTCCATTCAAATCCATGTTTGCCAATTCTGATATAAAATTCCATCTTGCGTTTGCATGTTTTATTCATTTCTTTTTGTTTAAACAACTCTATTACATCAGTTTTGTTCGGAACTAAAGACCCATTATCATTGAATTGAATAAATTGAATAATCATTGCCTCTATGTGTTTGTTATTGTTTCCGGCAATTGTGAAAACATTATGATCGAATAGACCTATTCACCCAAGTTTCCTCATGATGATGCATTTATATTATCAGTGAATGTCAATACTTTCTTTGTTATTGCATACTTGCGTCAATGACAACTCGACGGCGATCAAGCCTTCGACCTTTGCTATCACGATAAGGACACTTTTCTGTAAGGGCACTACTTCTGTATGAGTGAGTGAGTGAGTTGGGTTTAACGCCGCATTTAACATTATTCCAGTTATATCACGCCTATCAGGTTAATGTGGGAGGAAAGCCCCAAGTGATGAAGATCTCAGACGTTTACCACTTCGGTGAAACCCACGAGCATGGGTATGGTGCTGACAAACCTAGAAACATAATCGGGGCGAACCGGGATTCGAACCCACAATCATAGGTTTCTGGCGTGCCCAAGGGACGCAACTCTGCACAGCGAATCACGGCGCCTTAGATGACTGGGCCACCCGTGTCCCCTATTTCTGTATGAATTGTTCTATAGGCATTACGTTGAAGAATGACAAAGTAGTGAGTGAGTGAGTGAGTTTGGTTTTACGCCGCTTTTAGCAATAGTCCAGCAATATCACGGTGGGGCTTCACACATTGTACCCATGTCGGGAATCGAACCCGGGTCTTCGGCGTGACGAGCGAACGCTTTAACCACTAGGCTACCCGACCGCCCCATGACAAAGTAGACACGATTTATGGATAACAACTTCTTATTTAACTTTCAATTTCGGTATAGATCCTTAGTCCGTTGTCACGCAAGGCTGACAACGGTATCAGGATCTCTACCGAAACGTCTTCTTTGACTGACAACGGTTTAAAGATCTCTAGCGAAACGTCTCTTTTTTACAGTAAAATAAGAAGTTGTTATCCATAAATTGTTTCTACCTTTACTTATGTATAGTTTAAGGAAAGTGGGTATCTGCCAAATAGCCTGGGCCTATTTGCTACCATTTTAAGCCCGATGCTAGAAATAACAGTCAAATCAAATTACTCTCACGATCGAGAGAAATTATCTGCTCAGCGGAAGGAGAGCCTGACTTGCTGACGTCATTCCCAAAACGAAGCTGTAGTGGTGTATGGGTCTAGGATAGTTATGAAAAAAGAAATCATCGACCGGAGATATAATGCAATGTGTAATATACTATATCATAATTAAGATTCGTTAAAGATTTAGATAAATACAAAATAATCATATGGTGAATATCTCGAGTTGCTTAATGTTTAATGCTTTCCCCAATTTCGCAAGCCTTATGTTTTTAGAACGTCATAATTAAGGAATCGAAATCTTACAAAGAGATAGTTGTCTGTTAAATGAACATGCTCGCTTATATTCATGTCAATATTTCAAATGTTTTCTGTATTATTACAATTTTCCGTTTTTAGTTGGGCAAAGATGGTCAAAGTTTCTACCCCCTTTTTTCAAAGTCTTCAAATTGAAAATGTGATGTTTCAATCTTGTTTCACTGAATGTACACATGTTGGTCTTAGTCCGTTGATCAATGATCACACAGGCCAACGTCGTTAGGCTCATGATGAGAGCTAGCAGCTGTTGATGAGGATGTTGGTGGTATGGCCGACCACGGGGTTCTCTGCCTTTGTCGTTTAATCAATAGGAGGACAAATGAGGACTGTGCAGCCATCAAAAGCCATGTTGCCACCACATAAACGAACGAAATTAAAAGTACCATAGCTACTATAGCGCCTGCCTGGTGACCAACCGTGATACCGCTGTTTACAACCACACTCACAACACCACTATCAAAGTAACGAGACACCAAAAGGCGTCGTTAATTATACCTCTATTGTACCAGATGCTGCATCATGTTGTTTAAGCTCTTGACAGTGGGATTCACGCACGTAGCCATATCATGAATGATTCGTAGCAGTGTGGTTCATTTGCATACATTTGTCTTTGAGGTGATGTTTACTATCTTCATGTGTGTTCTGCCCACACGGGCAAATAGCTCACATGAATGTACTGTTGAGGGTTGCTTCACCAATAGCCAGTCCCTTCTAGGTTTATTCAAATCGTTCAAATCCCGCATTTGTTTGTCCGTAAACTCGAGATTTGCGGTCTATGTTGGAATGTATGTACCAATCCAGCTGTTATAAAATGTTCTATTGCAGACATGTGGAGAACTCTAATTTTAACAGATATGTCTTACGATTGTAGGAAGTGTTTTGTACCTCTTAATTTATTTACCTCGTTGGCCAGTAACCATCTTCGTCTACCTTTTCTGACTGCAGGACAACGTAACGATGACTTTTGTAACAAAATCCCGTTGGGATATTAATCATTTGCTCAACAAGGACTGTGTTATTATCATTTTCAGTTAAGCCTTCTGACGTAAACCACAAGAATAACGATAGTTATTTTTCTTATGGTTATGAAAGGGTGTGGTCACGTATATTTTTACACATTTTGAAACACTATTTGCCAGATCAAGACCTTAAACGGAAATGGTCACTCTTAAAGGATTGTTTTTATCATATATTATTTGACATTTCTCTTTGTTTCATTTCTGGCACATAGTGCAGTATCCTAGCCATAGGCCCGATACAACCGAGTGTCGAGCTACACTCATGTCTGAAGCTGACCATGTGTGCTGCCTACTGTCTTGTAGGCCTCCCAGACAGCTGGTTAAGGTTCGCGCTGAGCAATACCATCCAGAGATTTCATAAGTTGTTCTGAGCACTATAAAATAAAACATGAAATCGTGGACTCTTTATATTTGCAATTATTTAACGCATGTGTGATTACTTGGACACTCCTCTGGAGGAATATAGGTCATAATGATCCTGTGAAACAGTTAAGACCCTCCGCACGTGCTCATTATAGGCCCGCGCCTACTGCGGGGACAAATAACAATCACTTTTGACGCTCTTGGAGCTAACTACAGCGTGATCCCGCGAATAATGTTGTACTGGACGCATTAGGCAGCTAATGCGTATTTGGGAAACATACGATCGAATCAAAATTGATACTCGGAGCATTGATCACATTAACACTAAATAATTGAGGTAAGGTGTTTAGCTGGCGGCTAGACTCGGATCTTGACGCTGGCGGTTTTAGTCTCCAAGTTGAATTATATGCACATGAACCGCCCACATATATTCCCAAAGAGCTGAATGACGATTACCCATTCAGCTTGTCAGAGTACCGATTACAGGTTTACAATAAAGAGTACCATGACGGATACTAGATGAACTGTGGGTTAGGTTTCCTCATGAAGATATAAGACTGAAATCCAATGCGCAAGACGGCAAATTAGATAGGAGATACAAATTGTTGACAATAAATGCAAATATCGTTACGTTGGAGGACGTGTAATGCGTTTGAAACATTTTGTTCAACATTGATGGTCAAAAGAGGGTTGTGTTAATCAGGGAATTGGCCACATGAACTCTTGGCATACTTCTACAAGACAACTTACAGACTGGTAGGCGATGCTTACATGATACAGTCCCGTGTGCACTAGTGAATGAATGAGTCGCAACGTCGCCTTGGACAGCAGAATATGTCTTTTTGGTCAGCATAATATGAGAGGAATTCCCTCAGTGATGGTGGTCTAAGACGTTTTACCACTTTGCCTTTGCAAAGGTACGAGGATGGATGCGGTGCCGACAAATACCACATCATTATCAGGGTGACGTGGGATTCGAACTCAATGCCAGGTTTATTTTTCATGACTGAAGGCATACCTCCGATCATCGAATGTCATTCGACAAATTATAATTTAACTACGTTATTAAATTACAAACAAGCAATTATCAAGGAATGTTGCCATACCTCAGACATACGCCTGAGGAACACACTCAGCGCTTACATTCACTCCAATTGCTATCACTACTGTTGAGGTATACAACATACCTGGATATGTCAGATGGTTGAGTATGGGGTGTAACACCATAAATACCTACATGTAACTACTGCTCGAGTGTATCGCCTGAGGTTCGGCATTGTATCCTGAATTAACACTGAGGATTCAAGACGAAATCCAAAACCCTGGGAGTTAAAATCTCATTACGCGTTTTTGTGGTTCCATTCCATGAAATGTTTCGTTTGCAAATAATCAAATCTTCATCGACTATTTGAAGTGTTATGGCAACGTTTTTTTTCTATTTGTTTGTTTTCTTTCCATGTATCTACAGAGTGAATCAATTTCTCTAAGGTTGACGCATCCTGTCAGGAAGTGACGATAAGATTCTATTCTTGTTTCCATATTGATTCTAACCCTGAGAGGAAATCCCAAATAATTATAGCAGCCTCTAAACTGATAAAGGATACAGAATCCAGCCATGATTTTATATCAAACCACTTCAGTCCCGAGATTCCGTGTCGAGCATTGGTTATCTGTGTCCCGGTATGTATGACACTTATACATAATGTCAGAACCCGTCTCAGACCAAGGATTTGGCGTCCTCTTGGTAAGAAATACTCATACCTAATTCAATTTATGGATTGCTAGTTTTGAACATGTTGAAAAACGTTATTGATCAGCCTGTATAATGACTTGTTTGCGTTCTCTGAAACTGTGATGTATGTTCTGTGATGTTTCCTCTGGGTCCCCGCTGTCTCATGTGCTGTATAAGGAATTACCCTCAAAGGTGCATCAATCAGAATAGCTATGCTGACTAAAAATCACAATATATCTTCTAATATTTTGGCAATTTGCCTCTCATATGATAAATTATAACTGTTCTCTGTTCATGGCAAGACAAATATATTATGTCAAGTAACTTACTTGTTTGATGGCGTTTTCGTCTTAAATTGTCTTGCATCTGTCTCAATATATCAAAGGATTCTAACGCTGTGTAAGTTACACATTCCGTGCGTATAGATAGTAATCTGACAGAAAGCATCAGTTTAATAAATATGAAAACAGATCCAAGAAATAAAGAATGGCTACATTAAAAACTATTGTCTTGGATGCGGAGTAAGTTTTCACGTTCAATGCATACACGCATTGTGATAAAGTACAGTATTCACCTACGATATCAGAGACTGGCATGCTACGATGACAGAAAGCTTATTTTTGATACACAAATGAGGTTCCACATTCATGTAATCACACATATCATGGGGCCACGTTGTGATTCCGTCCAATGTATCTCGTAGTTGTTTATTTGTGTACAACTAAAATAAACCATCTGTAAACAATGTAACGTTGTTTCGTGCATGATGATGTTAGAAACGGCTCTTCAAACTGAGCTTCAGTTTAGATTAAAGACCCCAAAACGATCTAACTAGATGTAAACAAGACGATACCCAGGTGTACAAATATCACAGCTGCTATCTTGTTTGTGAAGACGAGAGGTTCTGGCTTTTTTTAGCGTTATCTTTATTTGACTGTATATTATGTTAAAGAATGCATCATTCAATATTGTTGTAAGGACATCGACCATGAAGGTGCTTCTTGGGCAACCTTCCCATCGCATGAAGAAATTAGAATGTGTCCCCTGAAACGACAGAGAAAGGTTGCTCATTGTAACTAGGTATGATGGACCCTCGGTTCTGTCCAGGACCCACTTGCACAAAGCAATCTTAGCGCTAAGACTATCTTAAGCCTATGTTAAAGAATGGGAGTTACGATCATCTTAGCGCTAAGATCGCTTTGTGCAAGTGGGCCCTGGTTATTTCAGTATTGCCCAGCGTTTGATCGAAACATTAGCGCCAACGTCTGTCTTTCTTTAACAGACCTTAATTGGTTTTCAGTTCCATGACGTTAGAATATAACTGCGTAATTTCTGTGTGTTGTTCAATCAAGCACTGGTGGAGGTCAATGTGTACGCATTTGCAATAAGCAAATTCTGCTTCCATTCTTTTTTATAACGTATTTGTCATTATCACAGAACTGTGCCCTCCGTATGAACTTCGGCTTTGCCATTACAAATATTGACCCCACCATAACCAACAGGACCATAACGGTAAGACCACAGTGTTTGACTGCGGAGGCTGATAGCTGAATGACGTGCTTGTGATTTGAGTGCCGCTTTTAAATTTGAGTTTTGTTCTTACATAGCTAAAAGTATTTTCATCACCCGAAACAGGTTCGAGTTGGTATCAGTGATGTTTGTGTTGTAAAAAAACAATTATAGAACATAACTATACAATACCCGATATCGATCTTCTCATATACATTCGTTATGCATAGTGGCATGGTTGATTATGTTGTTATTGTTATACACTCTGAATGTGTATTTTAATATCAGAATGCTTGTTACTTGAAATTAAATAATAACATTCTCCACTGTAAAATAGCTGAGTCAGAAATTCAAAACGTGTCAGTGAATCGACACCAACATTTGAGGACCAACTATGTATTTTTTATTTGTTTGTTTGTTGTTTAACGCCGCACTCGGCAATATTCTAGCAGGTGGTTACCTGTAATAATGGAGTCTGGACCAGATAATCCAGTGATTGATATCATGAGCATCAGTCCACCCATTTGGAATACGATGATTCACCCTTGTCTCTCGAACTGGTTCTTTTGGAAGGGTTAACTCGTTTTTCTTACTCCTGTTATCATCAATGAATGGTTAATAAAAATGAGTTTCTGTTTCTACGAAATTGTCACTTCAAGTGTGATTTCACCGAAGCACTGTTCATACCTGCTACACCCTCCATCGCTTGAGTTGTAAATACACAATGGCATTACTGACAAACACAGTGACATATCTGGAGTTGTACATACACAGATGCGTTACAGACACACGATGGTGACGTACACATCTGGAGTGGCAAATAAAGACATTCATTGCTGAAAAAAACAATAGTGACGTCCATATCTGACACACTGTAGTAACTGGCAATAACTGAAATGGTAAATACACTCACACACATTATTGACACACGATGGTAAATGGTCGTAACAGTAGTGGTAAATACACACACACATCATAGACACACGATGGTAAATGGCCGCAGCTGAAGTGGTAAATTCACACACACATTCATTATTGACACACGATGGTAAATGGCCGTAGCTGAAGTGGTAAATACACATACATCATTGACACACGATGGTAAATAGTCGTAGCTGAAGTGGTAAATACACACATTCATTATAGACACACGATGATAAATGGTCGTAGCTGAAGTGGTAAATACATACACACATTCATTATTGACACACGATGGAAAGATGGTCGTAGCTGAAGTGGTAAAAACACAGACATTATTGTCACACGATGGTAAATGGTCGTAGCTGAAGTGTTAAAAGCACACACATTATTGTCACACGATGGTAAATGGTCGTAGCCGAAGTGGTAAATACACACACATTATTGACACACGATGGTAAATTGTCGTAGCTGAAGCTGTAAATACACACACGCATTATTGAGACACGATGGTAAATGGTCGTAGCTGAAGAGGTAAATACACACTCACATATTTTTGACACACGATGATAAATGGTCGTAGCTGAAGTAATAAATACACACACACACACACACACACACACACACACACACACACACACACACACACACACACACACACACACACACACACACACAGATCATTGAAACACGATAGTGAATGGTCTTAGCTGAAGTAATACATGCACACACACACAGAGATCACTGACACACGGTGGTAAATGGTCGTAACTGAAGTAATAAACACACACACACACTCACACTACACGCACACTCCTGACAGATCATTGTAAAACGAAAGTAAATGGTCGTAGCTGAAGTAATAAACACACACATACGATGATGGATGGTCGTTGCTGAAGTACACAGATACACACACATCATTGACACAGTGCAGTAACTCGCCGAGGCACAAGTAGTAAAAAGACACGAGACACACCTACACAGATACACACACATCGTTGACACACGATAGTAACTTGCAGAGGCTAAAGTAGTATATAGACACAGAAAGACACACGTTCACACAGATACACACGCATCATTGGCCCACGACAGTAACTTGCAGAGGCTAAAGTAGTAACAAGACACACAGAGACACGCGTACACACAGGTACACATACATCACTGACACACGTTAGTAACTTGCTTAGGCACAAGTAGTAAATAGACACAGAGAGACACACGTACACACATATACACACACATCATTGGCAAACGAGAGATACTGGTCGTAGCTGAAGTATAAAATACATACAAATATATACACACACAATAGAAAATGGCCGTAGCTAAAGTAGTATATACATCATTGGCACACAATAGTAAATGTGTTTTGCTGAAGGAGTAAATATACACACACGCACGCACGCACGCGAGCACGCACGCACGCACGCACGCATGCACGCACGCACGCACGCACGAACACATACACGCACACACAGAGGCGATAGTAAATGGGTGTAGCTAAAGTAGTTAATACACACTCACTCACACACACAACATTTGCACATGGTATTAACTGGTCGTAGCTGAAGCAGTAAATTCGTATACAATCACCACAAAGGTAATAAACACTCGCAGTCATTAAACACTCACACGCTGTTCTTGCTGTCCATATACGGAACAGTAAATGTAAACAATACATCACCACTCTCCATTTAGGGATGTTTATGTACAATCACACAGCGTACCCATAAATATAACTGTTAATTAACAAGGCGTGGAAGATGTCACCCCGTACCCATAAAATCTCAGGGCAGCTGAAGCGTATTGAGGCCTATCCATTCCACTGCGTCAAAGAACTTACCATGCTACAACTGTTGCTTCTTTCAACATAACTTTTCCTCTTGGTGAATAGCTTGCTGGTATTGAGTGGACTATTTAACTGCTAATGATTGATCCCTTCTTCAGAGATATGAATACTTTGACTGGATTACGCTGACAATTATGTTCACCTTCTGAGGCTGGATACATGAATTAGAAAATGGTTAAATCCTGATTCGGGTTAGAATTGGACTTCAGCAACCCATGCTTGTCGTAAGAGGCGACTGACGGAATCGCGTGGTCAAGCTCGGTGACTTGGTTGATTGATGGCATCGTATCCCCATTGCGTAGATCGATGCTCATGATGTCAACAACTGGATTGTCTGGTTCAGACTCGATTATTTACAGACAGCCGTCGTACAGCTAGAACATTGCAGCGTCAAATAACAAAAAGCAAACAAACATCTTTCCTGATGTGATGAGTGTAAGTGTGGGTGGATGTAGAGTTCATAATGTAATCGCTTTTATATTGATTGTGATATAGTTCCAGTAACGATTTCGCATCCTTTAACTTGGAAATACGTCCACGTGTGCATATGAAACGATGACATTCGAGTCATGTTTTCAAATTGAATTTTATGACTAGCTTTAATCTTGTAACGAAATGTCATATGCTGGTACTTATTTTTCATTTGGTATCAATTACATTTTGAAATATTACAATATGTCATCATACGATAGGTCAATCACCCGTCGATTTGAAGAAGGCATTTTAAGGATATTTGATTAATTAATTAATTATAAGAAAACTTTATTCTTAAGTCGATCTTGTATCAGAGATGAAATTCAAATCAACAAATGATATTGTGGTATTTGGCACAGGTATGGAGTGGACTAACCATATAAAACCTTCATAGGTAGTTTATTGTCTAGGAGCTTAAACGTAAATGAATTAATAAATAGGAAAAATCTACAAAATATCATAACCGAGCCTACCAGAATTACGAACCATACCAGTAGTTTATTGGATCCTATTATTATCAGTGAAGATATAAAAGTCATCGACAGTGGTGTAATTGATTTTGATAGTAAAATTAGCGACCATAGGGGAACTTACATTGAAATAGACACTGGTTTGCGAACAAAATTAGCATATAAAAGAGAAATTTCATGTTTCAAAAACGGTGACTATGATAAGCTCAATTCGCTCATTGAAAATACTTGCTGGAATGAATTATTTAGTCAAAATTCAAATGTTGATGAAGCATGTAATCTGTTCTATAAATACTTGAATAAATATGTTAAAATATGCATTCCAACCAAAGTAGTAACCATTCGTCCAAATGACAAACCTTGGTATGACTTCAGTTTAAGACGAGAATCCAGGAAAAGAGATAGATTAAAAAAGAAGGCTAGAAAAAGTAAAAAGGAAAAAGACATTCGGGCCTATAAAAATCAGAGGAACAAAGTAAATAACATGAAATGTCACGCTAAAGAACATTTTTACTCAAACCTCGATGAATTGCTATCAGAATTGCATGCAGAAAACAAACCCTCTTACTGGAAAGTTTTACGTTATGTTGTGAAGAACTCTGGCTCAGCTAACAACATAACCGCTCTTAAAATGTATGATACGGACGAACACCCGACAATTTTTACTGATATTGAAAAGGCAGAGAAACTGAATAAATATTTTCAATCTATATCTGATGTCCACGATACAAGAACAACTATGCCCGACTTCACATTTCGTACAGAGACAGAGATAAACAACATAATCATATCTAAAAAGGAAATTGAAGACATAATACAATGTTTGCCTCTTAATAAAGCCTCCGGACCGGATAAAATTTGTCATAAATTATTAAAGAAAACTGTATATTCTATAAGCGAAGCATTGTGTTTACTGTTCAATATGTCACTACAATCAAGTATATTTCCATCAGTGTGGAAAAAAGCAAACGTTATGCCATTATTTAAGAAAGGTGATCACACTATCGTTTCTAATTATAGACCGATATCACTCATTAGTTGTTTAGGAAAATTGTTTGAGAGAGTAGTGTTCAAACATTTATATAATTATTTTCATGAGAACAAATTGTTGTATAAGTACCAATCTGGGTTTCAGGCTGGTCACTCAACTGTCCATCAACTAATAGAACTTTACCACCAAATTTGTACAGCGTTAGATAACAAAGAAAACTATTGTATTGTATTCTGTGATGTATCAAAAGCCTTTGATCGTGTATGGCACAGTGGGCTTGTGTATAAATTAGAGAGGTATGGTATAAAAGGCCAATTGTTAAAATGGATCACCAGTTACATAAGTAATCGTAGCCAAAGCGTATTTGTGAATGGGGAAATATCCAAACCAAGATACATGAAGGCTGGTGTGCCACAGGGGTCCGTGCTTGGTCCTTTACTCTTTATTGTTTATGTTAATGACATTGCTGATAAATTAGACTGTATGACAAGACTGTTTGCCGACGATACATCGATTGGCATGTCATCCAATGATAACAGTGTACTGGAACGTTCCTTAAGCACAAATTTAGCAATCTTAAGTGAATGGGCGAAACTTTGGCTCATAACTTACAATCCCGATAAGACCAAATCGGTTCTATTCTCTCGCAAAGACAACAACGGAGGTCTAAAACTATATTTCAACGGAAAAGAAATCAGCTCTGCAAACAGTCATAAGCACTTGGGTGTTATACTTGAAGCCAGTGGCAAATGGTCTTGTCATATAGATACCATAATTAAAACAACTTCCAAGATGATTTACTCAATGAGAAAACTCAAACATCTACTTCACAGAAATACTATTAACAATATATATAAAATGTTCATAAGACCACACTTTGAATATGCATGTGAGGTTTGGGATGGTTGCACCGAAGGACAAAGTGAGAAATTAGAACAATTACAATTAGAAGCTGCACGCATTGTAACTGGTCTACCTAAATATGCCCCCCGGCATTCATTATATTACGAAACCGGTTGGGAACCCTTAGTTGAGCGTAGAAAGAAACGTAAACTTTGTCTTTTCTTCAAAATTAATCATAACATGGCCCCTTCCTATCTAACAGATATTCTACCCAAAACGGTTGCAGCAAAAAACTCATACAGTCTCAGAAACTCTGAAAACATCAGTGTTCCTGTCACAAGACTAAGACATTCGTGTGAATCCTTTTACCCATCGTCTATCCGATTGTGGAACTCTATTCCGTTATCAGATCGAAATTCTACGATTTCTTGTTTTAAAAATTCGCTACAAAAGCACCACCCCACGTCACCTGCGTACTTCGCTTATGGAAAAAGAAAATATAATATCTTACACACAAAACTGAGATACATGTGCAGTCAATTGAATTATGATTTATATAGAATTGGTATAAAAGATCACCCGAACTGTACATGTTCGAATACATGTGAAAATGCATATCATTATCTCATGGAATGTCCATTCTTTAGTCATCAGCGTGAAATTATGTTAAACAGCCTTAAACATATTGTTCATAACATACCTATTGATGTACACTTACTGTTACACGGCAATGCAGATCACGTTGTTACAGAAAATGAAGCTATATTTAAGGCAGTACAACATTATATATGTACAACTAAAAGATTTGTGTAAAGAACTGTTCATTCAACAATGTCTGTCTGTCTGTCTGTCTGTCTGTCTCTCTCTCTCTCTCTCTCTCTCTCTCTCTCTCTCTCTCTCTCTCTCTCTCTCATCTATAGTGTTTTATGTTTTATGCATATATATTGAATTTGAAATTGTGAATATTTTGTAAATACCAGGGAGAGGGCATTCTAAGTTGGAAGAACTTGTCCCCCAATCCCGTTCACTCCTTGTGAATAAATATGTTTAAATCACATAGGTAGTTTAGTTCTCAAATCACATGACTGTCATCGGTACGATATGCAGTCATTTTGATGCTACGAAAAGGTTGAGCTTCATCATCAATGTGGCGTTCCAGTGCAAATGCTCTGGCGATGTAGCGCGGTTCATTTTATGAATGCTTTGGTCGATTTCAAACCTTTTTCAAGACGTATCACTGAAATAAAGAGAACACGTGACCGTATTAGGAACCATTCTTTGTAACGGGTGCCACGGCGAAGCAGATAGTTACCCTCATCTTTATCCGAACACATTACGCCATCACTATTTGATAGTGCTTCATTAACACAGGATTAGGATACGTTCGGGATCGTACAATGGACATTTAAGATGGCAATTAAGAAAAGTCCGTACCACAACATTGATGAAATCAAATATCTATTGAATATATGCATGAAAATAAATACAGTTCATTTTGCTTACATCTTAATTTATAAGCGAATAACATGTGTTGAATTTGTATGTGCACTATTTCAAATGTACTGACAGTAAAGCTTATTTCCGTATATGTTTTATTTTTCTATTATTGGTTTTAATCGGTATATATACACCACTATAAGGTTTAAGTATCATCCGATTCTTTCACATTACAAAAGTGAGTCTGTCATGCTATGAAAGATTAACTACAGTAATATGAAAGACGCGGATCATCCATCACCCTTTTTGAGTAATGCAAAATTAGAATTCCATTTGAGTTCGTTATAATCGTAGTTTAGTGTATATGCTTATGTGTATTATCATTTCTGTAATAACCTAATTCTTAGAGATGAAATTCTCGGCTTTTAAGAGACCACATGACCAGCAACACTAAGCTAAATATTGCCGCGAGTTATGCTGACAACCAGAATTCCATTTTGAACATGTGTAGAATTTATCTGCCATTGTGCATTCTGCTATCGAGAGCCATGGTTACAGGCCCGAAGGATTCATATCCTTTAAACATGATTCTTATTGTATTATTTTCCCAGTGTGTAAAAAACGACTATGTTTGAATGATACTCGAACAAGTCAACACAAACACATCATGCAGATCCTAATATTGATATCGCGTTCATTCGTTCGCTATCCGACCGCCTCCATGGCCTAGTGGTAGAGTGTTCTGCCGCGTGGTAGAGCGGAAGGCCCGTGGTTTGATCCCCGGCCGCGTCATACCAATATACGTTAAAAGATTGTACTTGTTATTACCCTGTCTAGCTGTCGGCATTAAGCGGATAAAACAAGGAGTTGGCTCGGAGTCAGTATACTGTGTCTGAGTGGGGTATTTATGTTAAACTGCGGCATGGTATCTCAGTGTGCAATCACTATAAATCGGCATCAGTCCTGACTAGTACAAGCAGCTACACACACACGTTCATGCACGTCGCAATATAAATGCAATAATCTTGGAGATGACGTTAAACCCCGTTTCAGCTCCTCTCACTGTTCGTTATCTCCAGTTTCACTGCTCTGATTCAGAGGCCTATGTTAAAAAAATTGAAAGATTGGTGATGGACAGGGCTATATTCACTTTATGGAAGCGCATGTAAAATATTGTCGCTTTAAAATCTGTTATCCCATATTCCGTGTCAATGTTCCCTTTGGCTTATATTCTACTCAAAAGATTTTAATGGCCACTTGAGTCTTCATTTTAATGTAGTTAATCCCTTATGCCATGACAGATCAACTATAACAATACGAAAATATTGGGTGGTCCTTAACTTCTTTTGAGTAATATATATCATTACGGTTATTTTGTTTTTTCATCTGCGCGTCATTTTGAACTGGTTGAGATTAACAACTACACTTGTATCAGCCCACGTAATGCCGCTTGCCATGTTTTATTGATGCTACTAACGTTTAATTAAATGGTATATTGATATACAGTCGTCTTCACACATTGAGGAGGGGAAAGAAATCGAACCCAGGTCTTCGGTTTTACATGTGAACGCTTTAAACGCTGCGCTAATCTTATGTTGTGTGTTTGGTGAATGGTTCAGGAATATGACCAGATGCATTAATAATACTGATATCAAAAATATAATATGTTTTTTTATCAAATTTAATGCAACTCCCGGCTGTTCCATGTATCATAGATTGTGTCAATTGCACGTATGACAGCAGGTGTCGTAGGCAGTTGATGAAGTGTATGTTATTCCATGCACACCATCCAAGGACATTCTCCCATATAATACAAGCATGATAAGCATCACTTCATGATAATGAATAAATGGCTTTGCTTTTTCGTCAGCAAATACCACGTCAAAAAATATGTAAAACAAGTACATTGTACATGCATGCAAGTAATAGAAATGAAAGGGTCGACATTTAAACGTTACAGAAGACCGATCGTAGAGTTATCAAAGATCAAAACACTGGAATACTCCCGTATTGAATCAATACACTTTAGGATACTGGGCAAGTTTTCATTTCATCAATGAACCTGCGCCGCTGTGTATGGATGGAAAATGTGCAAATATGCCAACATGAAGTTGCATATTTACAAATGCGTTTGTAGCGGTACTTGTAACTGGAAAAGACCATACACATTTGATGTTTCCCGAAGCGAAGGGTATTAGATACATGAGCACGTTTCATGACACTTTTGTGGCATTCGTGTTTGAATAAGCAGTATCACGGGATCCAGCTGTCGGACATAACGGTAAAATATAGCCCGCATTCAAGTAGCCTACGATGTCCCTTACGGGTGTTTATAAAACACACTCAATAGAACCCTGAAATCAGATCTTTTCAGTCTATTTTGATACATGTGAACGTCCTGGTCGACATTTAGGTCTTCGGAAAGGAAGCCGTCCAATGTAACAGCACTAGTGGCCAATTGCATTAATGACTTCATGATTATTAATGGAATGGCACCAGATGCAATTAAACAAATATGAATATACAAAGATTCGCGTTTACAAAAACTACTTTGATAAAAAGTTTCTACTGATCGCGTCCAAGTGATATTCATTGTTCGAGTATAAAAGTTGGTGTGTTTATATCAGTTGCTGGTATACTTGGGATATAATGAAAGCTTGATATTGCCAGTCTGGACGCAATGGAATCAATTCCAGCATAACCATCTTCCGGTAGAATATCTGATTTGATGATGTATCGTTGTCAAGAACCCATTACAATCCCATTAATCAAGCAGTAAATTCAATGCACACTTTTGAACGTTTGCTGTTCATTGATAGGGGATCCCGCCTATCGGTATCAATAAAAATGAAAGCAACGTCGTTTCGTTCCTCCAATGTTATTGTGTGGCATTTATATATGTGGTGTTGGTGGTGAGGTATATAAATGTATGTGAGACTAGGACGGGAGTTATGTCTTATTTATTTTTCTTTATTTGGCATTTAGTGCTCCTGAAATTCAGTTGACATGTCTGCACCCAGGCTGCGAAGGTCACTTGTTTCCATCTGATCCCTCGATGTTATCTTTCATTCCACATGAAACCTGTGAAATTGTTTTCATAACTTCATTGTAATTTCAATGTGACTGTCATATGAATGTGAATGTCATTGTGACAATGGTGTTCCCACTGAGCCTTTGTCATCCTTACGACCCAAATAACGAGGTGTTATATCAGAGATCATACCGCGTTATGTGAGGTGAGGTGAAATTGGTTTAACGTCGCGTCCAAGATTATTGCACTTATAAAACGACGTGCATGCACGTGTGTGTGTCTGTGGCTGCTTGTACTAGTCCGGACTGATGCCGATTTATAGTGCTAGCACACTGAGATAGCATGCCGCAGTTTAACATGAATACCCCACTCAGACACAGTATACTGACTCCGAGCCGACCAGTCCTTGTTTTCTCCCCTTAATGCCGAGCGCCAGACAGGGTAACAACAAGTACCATCTTTTAACGTCTTTTGGTATGACGCGGCCGGGAATCCAACCCCGGACCTTCCCCTCTCTGGGCGGACGCTCTACCACTGGACCACGGAGGCGGTCTCGTTATGTGTCAAATAAACAAAAAGGACATATTACAAAAATGCAAAAAATGGACTTACAACCCAACATAGATATATTGTGAAAAAATAATCTTATGAATGATTAAAACCCAAATAAGGAAATGTATTTAATTGGTTCTGAATAATATACGACAATAACTAATCAATGACAGCTAATTGTTCCCTGTCGTGTTCTGGAGCTGTAAACTTCTCCAGTGGTGCAGTTGCCACGACACTAGTGATGAGATTTCTGCGCCTTCCAACCAGGTTGGAAAAGCGGGACAAAGACCTTGATTAAATACCAATCCTGGTTGCAAATTCCATGAATAGAGGAGTATGTTGCTGAGCCTTTGCATTGCCTGTGTGCTGATGCTGGCGATGTTATCGCTCCTCGACCGAGACAAGGGCAGTTCCTTGTCACTAAGTTTTGTTGTGTCTTTCTCGTCAGTAAGTGTTGGTGAGTCTTACTCTTCACTAAATGTTGTCGCGTCTTACTTGCCACTAAGAGTTGTTGTATCTTACTTGTCACTAAGTGTTGTTGTGTCTTTCTCGTCAGTAAGTGTTGGTGAATCTAACTCATCCAAAGTGATGTATCTTACTTGTCACTAAGTTTTGTTGTGTCTTTCTCGTCAATAAGTGTTGGTGAATCTAACTCATCCAAAGTGATGTATCTTACTTGTCACTAAGTGTTGTTGTGTCTTTCTCGTCAGTAAGTGTTGGTGAGTCTAACTCATCCAAAGTGTTGTATCTTACTTGTCACTAAGTTTTGTTGTGTCTTTCTCGTCAATAAGTGTTGTTGAGTCTAACTCATCCAAAGTGATGTATCTTACTTGTCACTAAGTGTTGTTGTGTCTTTCTCGTCAGTAAGTGTTGGTGAGTCTAACTCATCCAAAGTGTTGTATCTTACTTGTCACTAAGTGTTGTTGTATCTTTCTCGTCAGTAAGTGTTGGTGAGTCTAACTCATCCAAAGTGTTGTATCTTACTTGTCACTAAGTTTTGTTGTGTCTTTCTTGTCAGTAAGTGTTGGTGAGTCTAACTCATCCAAAGTGTTGTATCTTACTTGTCACTAAGTGTTGTTGTGTCTTTCTCGTCAATAAGTGTTGTTGAGTCTAACTCATCCAAAGTGTTGTATCTTACTTGTCACTAAGTGTTGTTGTGTCTTTCTCGTCAGTAAGTGTTGGTGAGTCTAACTCATCCAAAGTGTTGTATCTTACTTGTCACTAAGTTTTGTTGTGTCTTTCTCGTCAATAAGTGTTGCTGAGTCTAACTCATCCAAAGTGTTGTATCTTACTTGTTGTGTCTTATTCGTCAATAAGTGTTGGTGTGACTAACACGTCTAAAGTGTTGTTGTGTCTAACTCGTCCAAAATGTTTTTGTGTCTTCTTCGTCCAAAGTGGTTGTTTGGAATAACGCGTTCGCCTTGACCTATTCAACAATTAACCCGAACTTATGTCATTTACTCGTATGTCTGGCATCCACAATATTGTGGCTTAAGACTATGAGCACTATCTGGTATGGTTCCTGATATAATTAATAAGTATTAGCCATAAGATTCCTGACGTCGCTAATGAGTGTTACCGGTACGGTTTTGATATGAATAATGAGTAACAATTATCCTGACACCTGATATTGCCTGTATGAATTACCATTGCTAATAAGGTGTATGCGTATTACCGGCAACCTTACTGATACTGTTTATGCCTATCATAATTACCCGCAACATCGATTACTTGCATATAAAAATGTGTATTGCCCGAAAGATTGCGGATGTATGCAAAATCGCAACATCGATGATACACTTGTAATATAAGGGTTTAACCAACAACAATGCTGACATATCCTCTGTTTATTACCAGCAACAATACTGATGTCCTCCGATGTGGTTATTGATACCATTGTTCATACCTCAATGTTTCTTGTCAGCTTTTACGTATAGGTAATATATGTTACCCAACAAACGTTGCTGATGTACGCTAATGTTACCTTCACCGTTGCTGTTACAGTTTCTGTATAGTGAATGTTGTGATTATTCATTCATAATTGCTGGTTTTCGAACGTCGACAACGACTGGCATATTTCTCATTACAACAAGCATATTAATGTATCACCATCTCGATATCTAGCGTACGATAATCAGAGAAGAAGCTGTTTTATTTGGTCTCATAAACTGTTCGCGACGCTGACAAGGTTTTTTCCGTGGTAATGTCTTGTTGTGTCCAAACTTCTTTCTCCCCAATAACTTGATTTTGAATTAATGTTACTTTCACAAAACCAGATTAAACCCCAAAAGCCTAGGTCAGGTCAACATTGTGCAGATAAAAGGGGACATCATGCAGTCTTCAATCTTATGCACTGTTATGAGCGCCTTGGGCACGGAAAGACAGCCATTGATCTATGGAAGTGTAAGAAACCGTTGCCTGCCTTCAAACATAGTGAAGCATCACTGAACTGAGATGAGATGCACCGCTATAATATTATATAAAACTGAACAAAAAACATGCTCAATATCTTCACTAATTACCCGTTGAATGTTTCTTTCAGTAATGGAAGATGTACACGTCACTAAACAGTTCATGTTTCGCTCATGTCAAATACGTGAAAAACACCAAGCCAAAGAAAAATCCAATAATATAATTACCGTGTCTGAAAATATGTTAGTTTGCATCACTAGTCTTAGATCATTCCGCCAATACGTTTACACACTTCAGTTGAACTTGAATTAAACATTTATTCAAAATAAAAAAAATATTTTTGGTTTTGAGAAATGACTGAATTTATCAAAACGAAGCGAAAATATACAAGAGTGGGACAGCGGTTCAATTGGAAATATAGGATGTTTTGAAATGGTGTAAATGATGCATACCTTGTTATATCCGACTAACAAATCATTTTCCTGGCTTAACCAACAAGCCGAACGCATTTTGCAAGAGGGGAAAAAAAGGTACAAGCTCAGAGTTCCAGCTCCAAATCTGTATTCAGATACAACAGTTTTCTTTTAAGAGATTTGTGTGTTTCTTGTAAACGCCACACAACGCAATATTCCAGCTACTTGAAGACGGCCTGAAAATGACACTATGTTCGTAGAATGGTATTATTTTGTCGATACCCTGAGTATTACCAGGGGAGTCCGGGATAGGAACTCAACGGTCAGCGGATCCTGGTTGGGAATGGTTGCTACGCAACACAGTGCGTTGACGATTGGAATCAAGATAAAACGTTCTGTTTGTGATTGACGTTGTCGTCGGTGTAGGTAGATGTTTACCAAAATGACAACCCATTGCACAAAATGCCCTGGCCGCGACAGACCCAAAGAAGGTAGAAGATGTTACCCTGCCTGGCGCTCAGAAAAAAGGGTATGAAACGACTAGTCGGCAGAGTCAGGTTACTCTATGTTGAATATCCATGTTAAACTCCGGAATAATATCTCATAGGGCTATAGCTAGTTATATAAAACCGACTTTAGTCTGGATTAGTACAAACAACCACAAGCACATGTACACACAATATACACAGGTACACAGGTACGCAGAAACATTAGACATGTAGTTCTCGTGTATAGGTACTTCAGACTGTTACAATCAATGTTTTGTACTGTGTGCTGTAATGACACTTGAACAGCGCTTGTTCCAATATTGAACTTCCATTGCAAGGTGTTCAAAACGTTTTCAATATTTTGATTAGGCTTCGGGCTGATGCACTTGGTCGACTCTTGTTCTATGACTTCGTACTCTGATGGAGCTCCACATTATCTATGTTAATTTTCCACATTAATGAGGGGAGACAGATGGCCCAGTCGTCTAAGGCGCCGCTATTTGCTGTGCAGGGTTGAGTTTCCTGGGCACGCCAGAAATATATGATTGTGGGTTCAAATCCCGTTTCGCCCTGATTATGTTTCTAGGTTTGTCAGCACCATACCCGTTCTCGTGGGTTTCACCAAAGTGGTAAACGTCTAAGACCTGCATTACTTGGGGCTTTCCTCCCACATTAAGAAGCCACGTCGTGATATGACTGGGATACGGCGTTAAACCAAACTCACTCTAAATTAATCAAGTTTTTTCGTGTATTGTGTCAAGACTTCATGCTCATGAATTTCACACACTATATTTCAAAATATATATTAAAATGTGTTTTCTTTTTCTGGAACATGTACTATACTATTTATTGGTGGTTACTTAGGTACGTGACAGAAAACTGTGAGCATATTCTGAATCAAGAAGCGTCTTATGCGCAAAACTATCTCCAGATGTTTTTTTATCTTTCAGACTGATCATCAAGGTGGTTGAACGAATGAGTTACTTCATCGCGGTAATTGAAACTAACCACTTCTTTCCTTTCATTAATAGCACATCTGTAACCTTCAATCTCGAAACTTAGAATACATCGTTAAACGCTTCAGCAGATTGCAGGAGTGTTGCTTCAAAAACTTTGCCTGACAGATTAAATAGCTTTGTGTTAGGGGGCGGATAATAATGTTAAAACAGAAATAACAACTGGAATATTAAAATAAGAAAGTTGTGCGATTTTGATCTTAAACACACCTGATACTTTGCATAAAAGGTTGTATGCATGGATATGGAAAGACAGTGTAGGAACAGTTATGAACTGAATTGGAAAGTTGTTTCAGGCAGAGAAGATGGTCGACAGGCATCCAACAAACCTGTAACATGCAGGACTTTTAACATTATTTTTATGCAGAATCGTATGTTTTATATACAATGCCCCGATGATATAGATCCGCAATACACACGTTTAGCTGAACTAGCTCCTATTAGGATAGAAACTAGATAATGTGAAAGCATACCGGTGGATAGCAGATTTCATTGTTAATCTCATGTCGAAGACGAGACACGTTGTTGTTTCGCTGTATTTTATGACGACATCAGATTTGTTTTATGGTTACTATACTGTCAATTATCCGGATATCTACGATTTTTAAGACAGTAAAATATGTCTTTCCATGTTGGCCAACCTGCTTTTTAATATCAAACCGACACAAGATATTTTATACACAAAAAGCATGTTGCGTGTCTGCAATTACCAGGCGTCAATCAACAGCTGCACTCTCTTATTTCAGTGGCTTGTTGTCAACAATGTGTGGATGCAACAACGCTATGGCAAGCCTCTGCCTTTCGGTAGCACATTCGTGGGCTCTTGCAATTGTGTTTGCTTTATGTGTACATCTCTACTGTTTGACGTTAAGGGAAATGTGTAAACGATGCATAGAACACGAAGAATGAAACATTACACAAACAAGAATGAAACATGAAGCATGATCATAAAGCATAAAGCAAAAGAATTAAGCTTACAATATGAAACATTATTCATGAAGCTGGAAACACATTTTCATCAATAACCACCCTCCCCATATCAGAAATAGTATTAATATCTAGTGTCATATTTTAATTAAATGTATGTTCTTATCGGCATGTTGCATATATGTTACGGGTACAACGTGTGACTTCATGATTCTGTGAATGTACATCAGCTCCAAGCTGTGTCACTAATGTACCGATAACGAGAATTGGGAGTATGCATTTATTTGCAACCGAGGACAATCGATCGAAATAAGCTGTTGTCAGACGTATAAATTCAGGCATGCCAATTTCTTAATGGAACATACAAATATATAAACAGCGTAAACCCTCGACCGTCTCGCTGGCACGATAGACTCACAACTCTACATACATGTATGCATACAAAGTATCGCCAATGAAAACACAATACACTTTCGTTCAGACAACAGCAAATGGATGTTAGTTAAGTATAACGGTAGATTGTATGTGGAATCCATATTGACATATAGAGTCATGTGCGCAGGCTAATGTCCTTTGTACTGTTATCTTTACATTTCCCAGCAGATGCCGAAGGTTGGGATGCTTACACATAAGATAGTGCAACATTAGCAATTCATTTCATCAGCCGTTCATTAACGGCACAACAACACGGTCGCCATAACACAGGCAGGGTTGACTACTTTTCGATAATTACCAGCCGCCATGATTTTGTTGTTAAACGCCGCACTCACCAACATTCCGGCTATATGACGGTTGTCTGTAAATAATCAAGTCTGTAAAGAAAATCCAGTGATTGACATCATGATCATGACATCGATCCACGCAACTTGAATATAATGACATGCATCAACCAAGTCAGCGAGCCTGATCACCCGTTACCGTTAGCCGCCTCTTACAACAAGCATAGTCGCCTTTAACGGCAAGAATGGGTTTCTGAAGGCCTATTCTACCCCGGATCTTCACGGGTCCCAGCGGCAGTGATAACTGTGATGCTAAGATTAAATGATAAGCTTGAGACTGACGTTTAGGCCTGTATATACGTACCAGTGAGTAGGTTAGGTCATGTCCGTGTAAAGAATGAAACACGACAATATGGTTTATTTATTCACCGTAGTATTTTCTTTTTGCGGGGCTCTAGCGAAGGTTTACTGTTAATATATAACGACCGAGTAACCATTATGGTATCCTTCTAGGTAATTTGTCTTGGATATGACAGATGTGAACTAACTGTTAAACGCACTCACTGACTTTGGCTAAGCACATTATACCGTGTTTTTTGTGTATTGCGCTTACACATGCATTGTGGCGTTCATTCACGTTTGTTGTACTTATGTCGCTTGTATAGCGCTTGCCCACTGAGATACCATGTCGCAGTTTAACGTGGATAACCCTACCATATACCCTATACTGACTCTGACTCCGACCGATTCTTATTCCATTCCTCCCAGTCAGGGTAACAACAAGTACCATGTATTAATGTATTTTGTTATAACGGGGCCAGGTCATCGAACCACCAACCCTTCACTCTCTGGGCAAATTTCTATACATTAAAGGCATGGCATGTTTTTAGAATGCTGAGTGTCTAACGCATTGCGTCGTAAAAGGCGCAGGTAATGTTGCTTGGTATGCGGTTCCATCCGATCACAAACCCCAGCCTCTGAAGTCCCCTCTTTTGACTGCCGAGCTTGCATTATGGATAGCACATAATTCGGCTCAGCACCGACTTTCCTCCTCACCTCCCGGCGAGCATTGTGGAGGAGCTAGTTAAAAGGCTTGAATAGCCTTAACCCCCATTGAGATTGTTATCCTCGAAAGAACTATTTCTTGATCTTAACGCAAGTCTCCCCACGCCCGTTTGTGTGATATAAGGACGAGTGCTTCCTCTGTACAAGAACAATAGGGATAATTTTGCGATCGAAATTGAAACAGAGCAATATATCAGTGTTGATTGGTGGGATATGTCAGTGGTCTTGGCTTGTTAACGTTTATTTGTTTGACAGATAACAGGAATGAAATGACACTTTGCAAACTCTTTTCGACGTATTTATGATCCACATTTTCCCTAATGATAATTTGAGATGCGTGGTGTGGAGGCATGTTTTACAGATACACGTCAATTCGAATAAACATAGGTTGTATTATAATATATATGGAGTATTTGTGTTATCTTTTTTTCATGATAGAAACATAAATATCCAAACTGACACTATAATAATAATAAAAAAGTGAACCTCGTGAAGCTGCTTTCCTTATCATTATGTTTGGAACATGCTCTCTCTCTCTCTCTCTCTCTCTCTCTCTCTCTCTCTCTCTCTCTCTCTCTCTCTCTCTCTCTCTCTCTGTATGTGTGTGTGTGTGTGTGTGTGTGTGTGTTTTCGAATATCAGTATGAATGTAAGCATTGGGACGCAATATGAGTGAATAGGATCAGTTCATTTCGTGATTATATTCAATGGTAACTGTACTAAATTATCCCCATGTGACTGTACCCCAAAAGCAGCATCTTGGCGGAAGATACATGCAGAAAGCATGCAGGTATGATTATATCACGCAAGTAATTTTGTTTTTGAAACTAAGTACCATTCCGTGTCACTGATTCAAGAAAGGTTAGTAATTGTAGGACTCTTATGAGTAATTTGTTCTTTTTAATGACGATCATTGAAGATACCTAGTTATGAACGTCAACGCCAGAGAATAGCCGAATAGTGATGAAAATAACATAGATCCCCGAAATGTGATGACACCAGGTGTTCGCCATAAGGGTAAGCATATCCTCCTCTACCTGTAGCACCCGCCACTCACACAATTATCATTAACAAAAGTAATACAAGTGCCAGTGAGTGAGGAGGTGAGACAATGCTATGTAGAGACCATAGCATGGGATAGCACAGCGCATACTGTTGACAGGCGACGTGTCATATCTGGTGAGGTGAGGTGAAATTTGGTTCAACGTCGTGTCCAAGATTATTGCACTTATATAGCGACGTGCTGTGTGTGCGCGTGTGTGCGTGCGTGCGTGTGGCTGCTTGTACTAGACTGATGCCGATTTATAGTGCTAGCCAACGGAGATACTCAAGGCCCTTGTCCATTCTACACGCAGCCTAGACAGGGAATGGGTCTTCTCCCAGAAAGCGCTGTCAAGTCGAACCAACCAAGAACTTTTCGGAGAATGTGAAGACTCCCCAACACTGCAGCCTTCTGCATTACCCAGATTGTCAGAAGGGCTGTATTTCTGGTCCCGGGTACGCTCCCAATATCATTTAACAGATTTGGAGGCACCAAACCTAAGGCACCGAGAACAATGGGGAGTCGGACGACCTCGTTCTTGGGATGCAAGCGTGATATTTCGAAAGCGAGGTCTGCATATTTGCCATGTTTTTTTCTGAATCTTGTCAATCACATGAGTGTCAAAAGGGACAGAAAACTCAATAATAATAATGATTTCATTGGATTTATGAAAAAGGACAAGATCAGATTTGTTGGCCTGGATACGTCTAAGGCTGTATACATGTCTTTTCCAAAGAATTTTGTATTTATCATTTTCAATGAAGCCCTGTGTCAAAACCACAAGCATGGCGAAGACGATAATAAAATGATCGCGACACGCCATCATAGGGCTTAAGAGACTGTATCTGTGTCAAAGCTGGGCATCCACGGGCAATGTGTTGGACAGTCGAAATCATTTATTGCATAATCTACATCTCATATTTACATTTTGATGCACACTTCGAGTGGGAAATGACTGGTCTTGAGCAACAAACAGAAAGCCTTCTGTTTCACTTTTCAAGCAGCCGACTTCATCCAAGCGAGGGAATCTGCAAGGTTGCTGATCTTCTCAACACAGTGCACATGTACAACAGTCTGAGCCCATTTGATGTGGCACTTTGCTTGACTGACACTCATTTCTGTATCTTCCAGCAGTACAGAACCAGCAACAAAAATCAACACTGACATTGAGATTATGTCCCACATACTTCTCTCGTTTAAGGAAACTGTGGAATGCCTTGTTTTCATGATGGAACTGTGGAATGCCTTGTTTTCATCATTAGTCGTATCATTATTTACAGATTCAAATAAAAAAGCAGCATAGAGGGTTTGGGTGATCCTGGCAGGGTTGCTTATCTTTTCAACACACTGTAGCCTCTATTTCCATCATGAGTTTTGACATGCTTAATAAGAGGATCATCAGACAAATAAATGTGGGTAAAAAGTGCATATTACAATTCTATCATGAACAACCTCCATGTTAATCAAGCCACGCCCTCTCATTATGATTGGTATATACAAGCCATTGAGGAAAGAGCGAGTGTGGTGGGATCTATTGTCTGACATGATTCTTCGTGTGAGGGTGAATTCTTTGTTTCACCCAATCAACAACACGAAACGAATACGAGAGGACGGGTACAGTATAGATATTTGTGGCTTTGACTTTATTGCGAGCGTTCAGCTCTGAATTCCAGATTTTCTTATGTCTAACCCCATCGTAGTATTTCCTTCATGTGGTCATTCTGGAGTTTATCCCTTACCTATGTGAAGATCTGAAGATAAAATGTCATCAGGCATATAGGTTCTCATGAGCGAACTCTACGCCTTTAAAGAAGCATTTCTGATTTATGTGTATTGAATACGAACATAATCGGGATGATCATAATACATACATAAATTATGTTGTCGTGGATATTTTAGTAATATTGTCGTTCCTGGTTGCCATGACATCTACACCTAAAAGATATATTTGTGGTCGGAGGCGGTTTTCTTTAGCAAAGATATAAATTTCCGAATCGATGAGGTGCTCAGAGGGTTCATCTTACGAAACCTTCTGTTGTTATCAGATCCAGATAGCTATCGTTTCGGAGTAAAAGATCTGATTTTAACGAGATTGAACATTAGTATTATTTGGCTTTACCAATGTGTACATCTGATACAGGAAACAGTCCTTAAGCTTGCATGTATTTTAGTGATTTGATAATAGATTTTATACTTGTTGAAATATGTCCGATGTTTCTCTACATTTTAGGTTACTTTTCTGAACTGAATGCAAAAATAAGAAAAAGGTATCCGCCACCTTGGCAACCTGTCTCCGAAACTATAATCAAACCTTCTTATCCCAAGGGCTAAAATTCATTTTAGCAAAGAAAATGTCCTCCAATGTTCAACACATTTGTCATCTGCAACAAGCTGAGCGCTATCCCGATAAAAAGATGTAACTCTAACCACATGAGTGCTGTCCTTCGTGAGCAACTCGTTTCATTCCGGAACAAGCCAATGAGTGGGGCGAGTAGTGACGAATAACGTAAATGTAGCTGATACGAGAGCATGTAGCTCTTACTGGCAAGTATTGTTAAAATCTATTATCTCTCATGTCTCCAATGTCAGATTTATTCGCTATTTATTTCAGTTGCTGTTAGTTTTGAGTTCCTTTACATCTTCTTAGTTAATTGAAAGCAAATCATGCAGCTTTTCCTTTAACAAGGATTTATTCTTTGTTCGCCAAATAGTGACCGAGTGAACGGCGGATAACGCCAGTAAGGGTTTCACATTGTACCCATATAGGGAATCGAACCCGGATCTTCGGCGAGACGAGCGAACTCTTCAACAACTATGTTACCCCTACCGCTCCAGTTCACCACGAATCCAATTCATTTTCACAAATAATGTAGAAAGACATGTTTGAAGAATTTATGTTTTTATTCCAGACATTGACCATGTTTAATATACCCACATAAACATTGCAGATACATTATATTCACCTAGGCATTCTACCACAGTAATACAAAAGCCTATTCGCAACCTCCTTAAATGATACCCCATACAGCCTTGCATACATCATGGGGCCTGGGAACAATGTGTGAATCCCATTTCTGGTGTCACCCGCCGTGATATTGCTGGAATATTGCTAAAAGCGTCTAAAATCAAACTCACTCTCTCATTCAGCGTGACTCTTAGTTGACTGAATCATGGCTCTGCATGACACGAGGTGAGGTGAGGTGAATGGGGTTTAACGTCGCGTCCAAGATCATTGCACTTATATAGCGACGTGCATGTACGTGTGTGTGTTTGTTAGCTGCTTGTACTAGTCCCGACCGATGCGGATTTATATAGTGCTAGCCCACTGATATACCATGCCGCGGTTTAACATGAATATCCCACTCAGACACAGTATACTGACTCCGAGCCGACCAGTCCTTGTTTTACCCGTTAATGCTGAGCGCCAGACAGGGTAACAACAAGTACCATCTTTTAACGTCTGTTGGTATGACGCGGTCGGGGATCGAACACCGGACCTTCCGCTCTCCGGGCGGACGCTCTACCACTAGACCACGGAGGCGGTCTCTGCAGGACACGAACTACCATAGGATATAATACGCTTGCCAGAGAGGCCCGATCACCAGCTGTGAATTTATAACATAATTCATTTCAGTGTCTGGAAACCATGTAAAAATCAATTATGTGCATGGACACGTAAAAAGGAATCAGATGTCTGTATGGTCTGTTGAACATCTTGTAGGCTCAATACAACACATTGTATTTGAGTTTTGCAGTGATCTTCTGCAGGAGTCACGAAGAAATACATTTGAAATACCGAGAGGGTTGGACTAACACTTTTGTTCGCAGTATTGCAAGCATTGAGGTGTCATAAAGGTTCAGAGTCAGCAATGTACAAACATTATGTCCAAGCATCATCACAACAATCATAGTCGCATCTAATTCCTTGAACTTCGTTTTGCAAGTGAGAGTATCCCTCTTGGACAAAGTGGACAGTCCTTAAAAATGTCGTTCTCATGTCAGCCCATGCATACCGTGTTGTCGTTTTCGTGCACCGTTATTGCTGTTGCGTAGCGGTATTTACAATCAATTTCAATTTAACAGCAAAACTACCTGCGGACTCGTATGCGTGAGTGAGTGAGTTGCGTCTAACGCCGTTTTGAATAGTATTCCAGTTATATCGCGCCGTGTCAGCTTAATGTGGGAGGGAAGCCCGAAGTGATGCAGGTCTCATCGAATCATCAACTACGCATATTGTCTTCATTCCAGCGACGTCTTTCTTTCAACATAGAATTTAGATAATATGCCAAACTTAACTGAGTAAGATATCAATTCCTACACTTGTCCCTTCAACTCGCGTATTTCAAAACATCCCTAACTCGCTTTTGCTGATGTGATACATTTTGAAAAGCAATCGCTGTTATAAAAACGGTATCTAACAGACTAATTTAGTGAGTTGGGTTCAACACCGCTTTTAACATAATTCCAGTTATATCACGGCGTGTCAGCTCAATGTGGGAGGAAAGCTCCAAGTGATGGAGGTCTCAGACGTTTACCTCTTCGGTGAAACCCACGAGCAACGGTATGGTGCTGACAAACCTAGAAACATAATCGGAGCGAACCGGGATTCGAACCCACAATCATAGGTTTCTGGCGTACCCAAGGGACGCAACTCTGCACAGCGAATCGCGGCGCCTTAGACGACTGGGCCACTCGTGCACAGACTCATTTAGTAATCTATATATCTCGAATAATGGACGATCTATTAACGTGATTGTCCCTGTCGTGATTGTATCAGCATCATGGCCAAGGAGTGATACTCCACTCTACGCACAGAGACCGGCCCTAACTGAAGCAATGTTGCAACTGCCCTTGCGCAGTGTATCGGAGCGTTTTTTGTTACTAACACTGAAGCAGTGCAGGAACTCATAGATCTCAAATTGATGGTAAAACAAGTTATTTAAGGATTGACTGTGTATTTTTTTCTGTTCATTGAGGTATGAATCGAAAAACCGATGTGCAAACTGTATGAATCCGCGTAGCGAACCTGCACGTTTGCTGTTTCATTCATTCTCGGCCTTCGGTTTCAAAGGGTAGTTTGGACAACGAATATGCATGAAAGTCGCTAAATGTCCTCTGCATGACATTACACGTGAGCAGAAAGGGAATTCCCTCGACTGTAATATTGGGATTCCCCGACATTCCGCAGTAATAAAAGTAGTGCGCCTCGGTGGGCGTGGCTTAATTTTTTTACATTCATTGGGAAATGAATGCAATAACACGTGACCAATTCAGCTAATCAGAATGCAGGAATTTCAATGAACACAGCGAAAATTTAATTATTTGACTTTAATATTGAACATCTGATGAATGCCATCTGCACACTACAGGAGATCCATTGAGATTTATGCAGGAAAACAAGTCTGCACCTCTATCAGAGAAGACAATTGACATGTACACTGAGTTAGGTTCTAGTCACACAGACACGAGGCCTTGAAGTGAACTTGAAACAAGGAAGTATTTTCCAAATCATTGGAGGAATTGTTTTATGATGCATCTGTATATTTCGTTTTTTTGTAATGACAACATCAGGGCGCGGAACTACAATTTAGTACATTATTGATTGATTGTTTTCCAAGCACAGCTTGCAGTCTGTATCATTAAAATGCGGGGAATCAATATATAAGCAAGATGTCGCTCCACCTCGTATATCAACATGTCCTCATCAAGGTACGATTCGGCATTGTTTGGTCACTAAAAAGGTATGAACAATACGTGATCTTGAAATAAAGAGGACATCAGTAGTTGGGGTGTGTTCGTAGTGCTCAGTGTCATACTCGAAAAAATATTTGATCATCCCCAAGATTTCGTGGTGACGAGATTTCACCGTATCAATGCATGCTGCTATGTCGTGTGAAAACTGATTCAAGGGTATTCATGGCAGAAGAATATATATGTCAATATATTACATATACACTTTTACAAAGTTTTATCAACTTCAATACATTACAATCGGCTTTATATCACATGGATTAAATGAAGCATAATGACTGCCAGACTAAGTAGTGACAGGGGAAGATGTTTCCATTTCGCAATGTCCAGAATCTACCTGATCAATCAGACATTATTACTGATTCATATATATATAGTCATGAAGAAGAATTCACTTCCTTTCAATGTTCAGATGCACAAGTCATTTCTTTGAAATATCAGATATTGTCGTTTGTCTCACCACATCGACTTTCAAAGCGTGTTGTCTGTATCCTCATATTTTCGTTTTTTTAACTTTCGTTCTTTAACTGCTGGACAAAAGAAAGTATGCACCTTAAAAAAGGACTAAAAACTTACAAACGTTACCAAAATGTTACTGGGTTTGAAACAATCACAGAAACACTGCAAACTTTAAGTCCAAGTCATAACTATGATTCCCGTATCAAATATATCCCCATCGAATAGCCATTTTGTATTTGATTCGGGGGCACGGATGGCCCAGTCGCTGCAATTCGCTGTACACATTTGCGTCCCGTGGGCGCGCCAGAAACCTATAATTGTGGGTTCGAATCCCGATTCGCACAAGATTATATTTCAAGGCTTGTCAGCACCATACCCATGCTTGTGAGTTTCACCAAAGTGGTAAACGATCTGCATCACTTCGGGCTTTCCTCCACATTAAGCTGACACGCCGCGATATAACTGGAATACTGTTCAAAGCGGCGTTTAACCCAACTCACTCGCTCACTCACTACACTCTTTTTTTGTTTCATCAAACATATACGTATACTTTCTTTTGCCAGGAAGAATAGAACAATAATGTATCTCGAGGGTACCGTGTGACTGCAAATCTTCCGATCAGCCCCTAGATCTCGAAGTGTTCTCCTGTCCCTTTCACAACGAATGGTTCCACTAAGCACCTCACATCTGTCATGATGTGGGGTTTTGTAAGTAGTCAAGGGACGAATATCCTGTGTCCGTGCCTTACACCATTCCTATATGTCAACCTTCACAGTGGCATAGCCTCCTTGATGATTTGGGAAATGAGCTTGAAAAGGTCGGAACATGCTTGCTCGATCTCCGATGTCCAACTGTCCTTCGTGGCTGGTTGTATTGCCCACAGGAACTGGGAGTCTGTCAGTTGAAAAGTGGAGTCACTTCATAAGCACATGTTTATGTATCAACATGCTGAATTGGACAACGGTAACATAAATACGATTTGTTTGTTTGTTGTTCTTTAACTCCACATTCATATTCAGTTCTATGATGGCGTCTGTAAATGATCGAGTTTGAACCAGACAATCCACTGATTGACATTTTTAGCATCGATCTACATAACTGGGATACAATGACATGCATCAACCACGTCAGCGAGTCTGACCACCCAATCTCGTGAGTCGCCCTTTACAACAAGACTGGTTGCGTAAGAAGCAATTCTAACCCAGAAACTTCGCGGGACACATGAAATGTAAACGAGACGATCGGAAATCAATGGAAATATTACCACCCTCAATGCATCTCACGTCACTTTGCCAATTACAAAATTCATTAATTGACTGTACACCTACATGTACGCCCGACGCTCCCCTATTCTATCACCTCCCCTTGGCCAGGCGTGTCGTGGTTCCGAATACTGATTTCGTGGCCCAGTGGCAGAAGGATCGGCAACTGACTGTGAAATTACATCATTTATCTGTTAGAGGAAATGCTTGTGGTGGGGTGTAATATAAGATTGCTGACATGTCATTACTAATGATCCTTGACATGTCATCATACCTGTGCTCTTGTGTTTCACAAATGTGAAAAACGTAACTTGGCTTTTTTTAAGTTGTCATTAATCTTTCCTATATAACTGGAACACTGTTCACTGCGGCGAAGGAACCAACTCCCTAACTATCACTTCTGTTTACACCCAGACAACCACCTTTTACATTCACGTTTAAAAAATTAAAGATATTGATGTCGTTCTTTTTTTGTGAAAGAAAGTAAAATAAGGTTCGATGTAAGCACCGCAAAGGGTCTAAACGAGGATATCTCGCCTCTGATGGTACGATGGATTCGAGAAGAACACCAACATCTGCTATTAAGGGGATTTATTCAAACATGAAAAACGTCCAGTGAAACATAATATTGATACATTCTTTTAACTGCAGAGATAGCTCGATCCTCCAAATGTCTGCTTCCCGGAGAAATATGTCCAGATGTGTGGTTGATCGAGTGGTCATTCAATCAGTCTCACCACTTTCAGGCCAGGGTTGATCCTTGCGGATCAACATATGGTTAAAGGAATCTGTCGCCTGTAATTAGAGTTGGCGTCCATCAACGGCTATATTGAAATGTGGCTATAACCCATAACACTGCGGGATGATATGCCGATGCTATGTTCCCGTGGTACGTTCGTTTACCTCAGTCTTATTATTACCTCTGATTATATACAAGCCAGTGTTCAGGTTCGGTACGGATTACGAACTACTCATTAGGCATCTTGTCAACGGCATGAACATTGGCATATGTAAATAAAACAGATGCTTGTGTGCTAGTATTCATCACTTTGCTCTGTTTGTGTCGGCCATGTATTTTAACTATTGTAACTATTTTAACTATTGTAAATCTCCGTAATAACATGAAGAAGTGCATGTGGGGTTCACTTAGGGGATATCTTGTTACAATTTCCATCCACCGACATTTCAGTTGGTTTTTCCATGACAACCACATCGCAAAATCTATTTTAGGCCATTTAACTCCATTAGCCAAGGAAAATGCGCAAATATATCGTATATAGAAGTCCTTATGCAAGGGGTTTCTTCAGTAATTGTTTCGTTAACAAGTTAAGTGGAGGAATATTGAAATAGACACATTGCATGTCACGTACAGGTAGTCGAATCCATTTGATGTATTATTTCTTTAGACATCTGGACTTTGACAAAATATGAAAATATTTCATTCTTTTTAACGAAAACCATTGATTCATTAACATATTTGTTTTTATTTTTTAACAAATGAACCCATTTCAACACCAAACTCCTTCTGACGACATCTTGGTATTTTGACAGAACAAACAAGGTTTATATATAAAATTGAGCCGAACACTGATTTTACTGACCTTTACGAGCTTATTGACAAGAATATCATCACGTTTCGATCATTTCCAGGAGTGACAACTGTAATTCACACGGGCGCAGTGCTTATAGATGTCATTCATATGTTGTTATCGGTGATATGAAGAGTACACATAATACAATTGTATTTGTACAAGAGGCACATTCAGATAAAAAGAGCTTCAACTCTCGTTGTGAATAATGGCTTTACGGGGGGTATTGTGAAACGGTCGTTGAGAACATGATCTCCGTCCAATGTATTGTGACGTTTGAGAGGAAATGACTCGACACACTGTTTAGGAAGTCACGGTCTGGAGTAGGCTGATAAACATGGTCTTGCCACCGTCCTTTTGGCGTCAGTCCATGCACTGAATATGACGTTAATTGATAATTATTCATTTGAAACTTCGATTTGAAACTTATTTAAAAATAACTCCTACCTATTATATATGAAATTAGCATAACTTGACTACTATTTTGGAATTTGTTTTGAAACTTTCATATATTCGGCTTTATGGCAAATATAGCTCAACCAAATTCGTTGTGTTCCTTTATTTATTCACAAGGCCACAATTCTTATCGAGGTACTCGGATAGTTACAGATTTGATGTTTTTTATTATTGTTTTGGTATTCATGGCCCAAAACTTCAGGTTGGAAGTTTCAATTATATATATCTGTTTATTTCCAGTCGCGATTCGTCATAATGATTATGATATTGGTAGTGACAGTAAATGAGTTATTTTTGGGGGGACATTTTACTTATATTTCTGGTCGTAGTGTCTTTTTCACAATTGACTTTTTAAGAGGGCGGAATCGTAAGCCAAGCTTTTAGAAAATATCTGGCCAAACATTAAACACCTAGATATTGTAGAAACAAACAGACTCAATAAGGTAGAAGGGCCTTGTTGCATATGCATTGCCCATTTACATGACATTGTACTTTCATTTATGGAAAGTGGATCACATTTACGCACAACCAAGTATCTATAAATGTAAAAAACTCCTTCCAACAACGTATTTAGACATTTATCATTACAAATGTATAGACAGTGTCTGGAAAATATCTAATATTTTGAAAGATAGCAACATATTTAATTTCATTCTGCAGCCATTCATGATGTAGTATCGCATCATCGTTACTTAAAAGCTCAGAACACCGACTTGGAAGATATGACGTCAAAAGCCTCAGGTAGCATTTGCAGTTAAGTCGTACATCTGACAGACGTTATATACTCATAAATCCGAAGCATGTGTCTTTCCATTGAACTATAGAGGCTTTTCTTAAATGGGGGCGAAAAAGCCTGAGTTCTGCGTAGTTCGCTTGTTTGTGTCTGATCTGATTTAAAACGGAATACCCTCCCAAATATCGTCATGACGTTTGTATGGTAATATTAGCAATTATATGACGTGCTATCCTTTTTAGCTCTTTGAAATTTTTTAATTTGTATTTTCCATTCACTTTCAAATTAAAGTATAAATTTGAAGTGGTACAAATGGTAATGTTAGAGTAAGCGCTGTTCAGTGTTGTTGTATTACAAGTTCTTCAGAATGTGGCATGTGGTCCTCTGTACTGCACACAGGTTATATATTAGGCGAAGTTAAGCAAAACAACATTAGTAGCGGAGAGTAGGTGGATGGGTGCCAGTGTTCGGCACCTTGACTCCATGGCTTCGGTCTTGCTTCACCCTGGCACACAGGTTACATTGTAGTATCTTCTTGTGCATGGACTCTGTTCAACCAGCACTGAGTAAGTACCAAGGATGATGAGACTACTTTCCGTGACCAATGTTGTTTTAACTTTGCAAATCTGATATGTTCGGTACATGTATGCCATCGACAACGCCGATCATCAGAAAGAATATAAATAAATACCAGATTGCGTTTGGTGTGCTTTATAGTTGACATGGCCTGTATGACTTGGACACATAGGGATATATTTTGACCAACATTTTACGAAGCATGTACTCTATAACATTCCCTGTTCAGGGCCGAAGCTGAGGATTCCTCTCAGAAAGTACGGTGATCTGGCCGTCTTGCTGTTTTCTATCGACGGCCAGTTTTTGGTCTCGTCACTGCAGAACCAGCTGCACAATCCCACTGTCTGCCAATAGCAATATGCGTAACCGGCAAATAGCGACCGTGTTGGTGTTAACATGAGCTCTGCTTAAAAAAACCCCAAACAGTTAACTTGCAGCAAATGTAGTTGTACGGTGTCTTATGCCCGTCTTCGTCATGGAAATACGCGGTTATCGACATTTTCGAAGTGTGACGAGTGATTAAATTCGCAGGTATTAGAAAGAAGTTCTAAGAAGCAAGTGTCATCACCTCGCTGTAGGTAGTGAGTGCATTATTTATATAATGCCTTTTCCAGCAATATTACGGCGGGTGACACCAAGAATTGAGACATTCCGAGAAGACAACGATTGATTGCACATCTTACGAAAAATACACATCCAGGGAAAGTGTCTCTTGGTAGAAGGGTTCAAATGCATCAACAACCGACATTTCTTCTCGTGAAGTAAAAGTAGATGATGGCATACACCATCCGAATTGTCATCACGCCGACTGTAACAGATTTCCTGCAGGGATCGTGGTAATTGCTTATAGCCTTGGAGGCAAGTCCAAAATGAATCAGTTATGAGAATCGGTTGTACACTGGGTTGTTGTGCCTTGGATCACTCATCCCTATTATGGTCATGGGGCGGTCGGGTAGCCTAGTGGTAAAAGCGTTCGCTCGTCACGCCGAAGACCCGAGTTCGATTCCCGACATGGGTACAATGTGTGAAGCCCATTTCTGGTGTCCCCCGCCGTGATATTGCTGGAATATTGCCACAAGCGGCGTAAAACCATACTAACTCACTCACTCAATATTATGGTCAAACAGAAAAAGGCTTCGGGCAGTCGTGAAACTAATACCAATGTTATAATATGTGGGCTTAGAATTGTTTTTTGCAACACATTCAGCATTTCCACAAATTATGTATTAATGTTAATTATGTACTCTCGATGCGAATTTGTTAACTACATCTACTCCCCCAGGAACAAAGGTTATTGATAGCCTATTGTGAATCAGATTAGATAATAGTTAAGAGACATGAGAAGATGTGAGGTGAAAAGGGGTTTTACTTCGCGAATAAGATTATTGCATTTATATAGCGACGTTCATTATATAGCGACGTTCATGCACGTGAGTGAGTGTGTGTGTGTGTGGGGGGGTGGGGGGGGTGGGGGGGGTGGGGGGGGGGGGGGGGGGGGGGGGGGGGGAGAGAGAGAGAATGCTTCCATTATTCCGGACTACTGCCGATTTTATAGTGCTAGCCAACTGAGATACCATGCCGCAGTTGAACGTGAATACCCGACTCAGACATAGTCGAGCCGACCTGTCCTCGTTTTATCCCCTCAATGCCCAGCACTAGGCAGGGTAACAACATCTTTTTCCGTCTTTTGGCATGACGCGGCCGGGAATCAAACCCCAATACTTCCGCTCTAGACCCCGGAGGTGGTTGACATGAAAAAAAAGTAATAATGATGAACCTTGTACGCCAAAGGCAATTTCATCGGAACAGAGCATGCGGCAAGTACTGTAAATCAGAAATGAAACTCTTTTTTTCCAATTTTGGAACCAATAGTTATCGTTGGGTAAAAGATAATTCATTTTTTACTTGCCACTAAAACGATTGCTTGGCATATCAGTTTATCTCACATACCGTGGTTTCACAGTGCTTTCGCTGTGAGAAAATTAAAATCTTAAAGTGATTGATTTGCTTTTTGCGTTGAGTGCTGGGTGTAGTTTTACACTCCTTTAAGCACTATCACGGCGGGGGGACACCAGAAATGAGTTTCACATATTGTACCCATGTGGGGAATCGGACCCGGTCTTCGGCATGACGAGCGAAAGCTTCAACCACAAAGCTACTTCCACCGCCCCAGTTCACCACGAATCCAATTCGTTTTCACAAATAATGTAGAAAGATATGTATAAAGAATTTATATTTTTATTCCAAATATTGACCATGTTTAATATACATATATAAACATTGTAGATACACTATATTCATCTAGGCATTCTACCACAGAGATACAAAAGCCAATTCACAACAAGCGGAACCTCCGTCAATGGTCCCAACACAGCATCCTCTTGCATACTTCGTGGGATGTAAGACATACTCTCTTCAGGGCGCCTCTTAGTTGGCTCTTGGAAAGGGACAACTATCCGATATAATACACTTGCCACAGAAGCCAAACAGCTTTACATGATATATGCATTTCAATCTATAACTCTATTAAATTAATTTCATCATCTGGTCTTGAAACCACGTAAAAGTAAATTATTGGCAAGAACAACTTGAACAGATCTGACATATATTCATAATCATTTTACGAGGAACGTATAATCTTTTGAGCATGTAACATCTTATAGGCTTAAAACAACATGGAAATTTCAACTAGACATAGGTATATATGGTCAGTACTTAATGGCATTCAATCATTATGTCTTGACAGTTTGTACTCTATAACGCCAATTAAAAGGTTTACAACAAATGGATATACAGTGAAGCCTCATTTTAGGTTTTGACAACGTCCATACGCAGGATATATTTACAGTGCATATATAAATGTATTGGTTGACATAGGCCATTGGTATTTCGAACGGATAGTATAATAGTATAGTGTTCAAGCATGTGGTAGGTTGTGAGCGTTTGTTGACATCAAATACCAGCGAAACCTCGATCACTCGAATTCCTATTTTGTACCCATATCCTTACATAACATGCAGCTGTGTTACACATTGTGTAATGACATCATGTGTTGACGGGACCATGTTTGGTCATCAGGCTGATCATTTGGATACTAATTGTTGTCCGTAGCACATTGCAACCATGTTTACTCTGCTCCCACACGAATAATCTAGTACCGATAGACATACTGATGATTATAGACCCGTGAAGATTCCGGGCTAGAATAGGTCTTCAGCAACCCATGCTTGCCATAAAAGGCGACTAACGGGATCGGGTGGTCAGGCTCGCTGACTTGGTTGATTCATGTCATCGATCCCAATTGCGTGGATCGATGCTTATGATATCAATCACCGGATGGTCTGGTCGATTATTTACAGACCGCCGTCATATAGCTGGAATATTGCTGAGCGTTTAACAACAAACAAACAAACCAACTGATGTTTATGATACTGATATGCTGGGGCATAATCTTAAAACTCGCTGTTTTATAATCTGACTTTTATTGAATGAATTTGTCCGTTTTTTCATCTATTGCAGGAGTCGCGAACACATACCTTTGAAATACAGAGTATAGGAACTCGCACTTTTGTTCGCAGTATTGCAAGCATAGAGGTGTCATAAAGATTCAGAGCATCGGTACTGAACTCACATGATGTCGAAGCATCACCACATTCAAAGTTGCCTCTAATTCCTTGAACTTCGTTTTGCAAGTGAGGTTCCTCTTGGACCAAGTGGACAATCATAAAATATGTCGTCCTCATTCAACCGATCAGATCCCGTTTTGCGAATCTTTCGTGCAACTGTATTGATGTTGCGAAGCGGTAATTATAATCAATTTCATATTAACATAAAAACTACCTGCTGACTCGTACGAAATCACATAGCCATCATCACATGACTGATTGTCTCGATGAGTCGATAGTCTTTCAGGCCCCCCTCGCCTACACTGAACCGAGTTTGATATTATGAAGCTGGTTATTTTTGTTATTAACGAACGTTTTGAGTGTGCATGTTATCTTTTCTTACAATCGATCTCGGAAACCGCTGTGCACTTTATTGTCAGTTTGCACTTTGAGAGAACAGCTAGGAACATTGTATTCATATGCCATCTTCAAACAAGCGACGTATTGTTTTCAACATAGAATTTAGATAATGTGCAAAGTGAGTAATAAATAAATAACCAACTCGTTCCTCTGGATACCACTTTTAATACAACGTGTATCTCATAACATACCTCACTCGCTTTCTCTGGTTAGATACATTTTAATATACACACGTTGCTATATAAATGGCACAGAACGGGACTCGTTTAGTAATCTGTATAACTCGAATAATGGGTAAAGACGATTGAACTTGTAGGTCTCGGCAGCGACTGTGTCAGTATTATGGTTTAAGAGTGACGTAGTTCATGTATATCTGAGTACTCTTTGTCACTAACACTCAAGCAGTGCAGCAGTTAAGAAAATTCGAATTGAAGGTAAAAGAAGTTATTTGATTTTCATATTGAATGTTTAATGAATAACATGTGTTTCATTACAGTAGAATCACTGATTTTATACAGGAAAACAATTACAAGTATGTATCTCTATCGTAGAAGAAAAATATAGACTAAATGTGTTACAGTTACAAAGAGACGGGCATTTATTTTTCTGTGATATGAAAGCAGGAAGTGTAATTTATACCACTGCAAGTATTCTTTTGTTGTACATTTGTATATTTCGTTTGTTTTAATTGCAACATCTTTTCGCGGAAGGTTTATGACCTTTAAACGGACACATGACTTACCACTCGTACCTTCAAACAGTTGATTCGTGGCCTTTCAAAAATCGGCTTCCAGTCTATGTGATTATCGTGTGTGGAATCAATGTTGTACAAGCAGGGATATTTCGCCAGCTCTGATATCAACAATTCATCATCTATGTGTTATTTCGGTATTATAAACTCTCTATAAAAGTTATCAAAATAAATTGATGTTTCAAAAACGAGTTCTTGAAATAAAGGTGACGTCACAAGTAGAGGATTGTTTCGTCAGGGCAGCAATCAGCAGAAAAACACTTTTTTGGCCTTTCCATAAAGAATTGCTGCCGACGGGCTGCATTCTTGTGGGTTTCGAATAAAATAACACTGACACGACTGTCTTTCTTGTCGACACGCCACTTCAGTGTTGGTCCACCTCGAAAACTATTTGATAATCCCCAGGATTTCGTGGTAACGAGGTTTCACCGTATCAATGCATGCAGCTATGTCGTGTGGAAACTAATTTAAGGGTATTCATGGCACAAGAATATATATGTCAATATATTACATATACACTTTTACAAAGTTTTATCAATTTCAATACATTACAATCGGCTTTATATCACATGGATTAAATGAAGCATAATGACTGCCAGACTAAGTAGTGTGGCAGGGGTAGATGTTGCAACTGCACAATGTACAGAATCTACCTGATCAATCAGACTATATTTACTGGCAAGATTCATAAACAGAGAGGCATGGCAGGATATGTGCCGAACAATTCACGGCTCTTTCAATGTTCAGCTGTACCACACATCAATTCTTCCGAATACCATACAGATCTTGTCGTTTGTCCCATCACATCGACTTCAAATGCGTGTTGTCTGTATCCTAATATTGTGAACTTTCGTTATATAAACTGCCGGGCAAAAGAACGTATCGATTCAAAATTACATTTGACAAAGAAATTATAAACGTTTTCAAAATGTTACTATGCTGAAAACAGTCACAGAAACAAAACAAATTAAGGTCCAAAATACAACTATGATACCCGTATACATTACTTGTTTGTTTTACCCAAGCGACCATCAGACATGGGTGTAAACTTTCTTTTGCAGGGTAGTTTAGAACAATAATATATCTCGAATGTACCGTAAATCTTCGATCAGCCCCTAGATCTCGAAGTGTTCTCCTGTCCCTTTGACAACGAATTCGCATGGTTCCACTGCGCACCTCACATCTGTTGTGATGTGGGGTTTTGTAAGTAGTCAAGGGACGAATATCCTGTGTCCGTGCCTTACACCATTCGTACATGTGAACCTTCACAGTAGCATAGCCTCTTTGATGATGTGGGAAATGAGCTTGAAAAGGTCGGACCATGCCTGCTCGATCTCAGGTGTCCAACTGTCCTTCATGGCTGGTTGTATTGCCCACAGGAACTGAGGGCCTATCAGCTGAAAAAAAGGAGTTATTTGATAAGCATATGTTTATGTATCAACACACTGAATTCGGTAAATGTCACTTTTTGAGTTGTTTAAGGCCGTTTTGGACCAGACAATCCAGTGACTGACATGAGACTCGATCGACGCAATTGGAATAAGATAACATGCATCAACCAAGTCCGCGAGCCTGACCACCCGATCCCGTTAGTTGCCTTTTTTGACAAGCATGGACTGACCAATTCTAATCCGGAATCTTCAGGGGGACACGTGAATTACAGACGATATTACAGGCGATATTACCGCTTTCAATGCTTCTAACGTCACATTGCCAATGACGAAATTCATTAGTTGACTGAACACCTACTTGTACCCCTGACGCACCCTTGTTCGGGGATCTGCTTGTCATGGGTTCTAATCTAGGATTAACCAGCTTATGATCCTTGACGTGTCATCATACTGGTGCTCTTGTGTTTCATAAAAGTGAAAAACGTCCACGAAAAACGTCACCTGTTGTTTTTCTTTGCAATTAAGCTTCTCTATATAACTGAAACGATGTTTAATACCGCGTTAAAACCACCTCCCTCACTCTCACTGGTTCATCATTTTGCATTCGACTGGCAATATGTAACACACAGATACATTTTCGGATGAATGAAACTTGAATCACCTTGAATTTGGTTACTCTCCCACACTGTAGTCATTGGATAATTAACAAAAACATGTTTACAGCCAGACAACCATAATTTGGGGGGGAGAGACTATATTCCCGGTTTCAAATTAAAGATGTTATGTGGTTGTTATTTGTGAAGGAAGAACAGAGAGGTTTGATGTATGCACCGCAAAGGATCTAAACGAGGAGGTCTTGGCTCTGGTGGCGCGGTGGATCCAAGAATACCACCAACATCTGCTATTATGGGATCTATTTAAAGCATAGAGGTAGTCAAGTGAAATATAAGATTGATACATTCTTTTAACAGCAGAGATCCTGATCCTGCAAAGGTCTGTTTCCCTCAGAAATATGTCTGTCACCTGTAATTAGAGCTAGCATCCATCAATGGCTATTTTGAAATGTGGATATAACCCTTAAGACTTCGAGATAATAGGCCGATGCTATGTTCACATGGTATTGTCGTTTACATCAATGTTTTAGCTGACTATATGCAGGCCAGTGTACGGATTTGATAAGATTACGAACCACTCAGCACTCAAATGTATTATTACTACTCGGTAATCAAATGTATTATTACTACTCAGTACTCAAATGTATAATAACCACTCCGTACTTAAATGTATTATTACCATGCAGTACTCAAATGTATTATTACTACTCGGTAATCAAATGTATTATTACTACTCAGTACTCAAATGTATAATAACCACTCCGTACTTAAATGTATTATTACCATGCAGTACTCAAATGTATTATAACCACTCAGTACTAAAATGTATTATTACCACTCTTCCCGATATGGGTACAATATGTGAAGCCCATTTCTGGTGTCTTCCGCCGTGATATTGCTGGAATATTGCTAAAAGCGGCGTAAAACCATACTCACTCACTAACACTCAATTGTTACCACTCAGTACGCATATGTATTATTCGTCATAATTCCTTCTGTTTTGAAGATGTTTAACAATTCTCACCAAAAATTGTAATTATGGTATTTTAAATAATTTATTGATATTGGTAGCGACAGCAAATGAGATGCTGTTTTTGAAATTTTACGCATTCTGGTCACTGTTTTTCTTGGGGTTTTTTCACATTTCATTTCCTAGGAGTCGAGGGATTCGTAAACCATTCTTTCCGAAATTATGTCCAAACATAAAACATGTAGATAAAAAACAGACAGCCCCAAGAAGAACGAGGGGACTTGGCTGCATGTACATAGCCAAAAACATGACATTGTATTTATATTTATAGAAGATGTATTACATTTACGCACAACCAAGTATCTATAAAATGTATAAACTCTTTCAAACAACAAAATATTTAGACATTTAATATTATTAATGTATACACAATGTCTAGGATTATCTAATAGTATGAAAGACAGCAACATATTTTTGTAATTCTGCAGCCATTAATAATGTATTATCGCCTCCTCGTTACTTGGAACAATACCAATTTTCAATTTCAAATGACGTCAAAACCATGAATCAACAGCCTTGGTTGGCATGTGCAGTTAAGCTGTCTATCTGACAGACAGTGATAATCATCTACTCATAAATCAGAAGTCTGTACCTTTCCATTTAACGTTAAAGCTTTTAAATGGGGGTGAATTATCCTTAGCTCAGCGTACTTCGCTAGTTTGTCTTTGGTAGGAATTAAAACGGAATCATTGTTCCAGTATATCGTCGTGACGTCTGGTAATATCAGAATTTAAAAATGCATATGATGTGTTATCCGTTTTACTACTTTGAATATTTTCAATATGTCTTTTCCTTTTACTTTCTAATTTGTAGTAAAAATAATACAAATGATAATATTAAACTGCACACAGGTCATAAATCAGACGAAGTTATAAAAGATAAACATTGGTCGCGGAGAAAATTTGTATTAGCAACTGACTCAAGGGAGTGTTTAGGGTTTCGGTCCTGCTTCACACTGAAACACAGGTTACACTTAGTGTCTTCGAATGAGCGAGAATTTGTTTGAAAGATGCCTCTGTGCAACCAGCACTGAATGAGTACCCGGTAGGATTTGATGCTAAAATTTTCACCAATCTAGTAACTTCCCTTGACCAATGTTGTTCAACTTTGCAAATCTGATGTATTTGGTACACCAACCGCAAGAACAGATTATATTTGATTGGCATTACAGGTGGCAAGGCCTCTGTGAAACTGTAGACTTTGATTCAGACACAGATATGTAATTTGACTGACGAAGTCTGACATTTTTCGAAGCTGGTACCCTATAACATCGCGTAATTCTCTTTTCAGGACGGAATCTGAGGAAGGACTATTTTCTTTTTAGAAAGATCTGACCGTCATGCTGATGTTATCTGTTTTCTATCCACTGTCAGTTTTTGGTCTCGTCACTACAGAACCATCTGCACATTCCCACAGTCTACCAATAGCAATATGCATAACCGCCAAATGGCCCTGCTTCAAATAAACAAACACATCTTTCAGTCTTCGTCATGGAAATACGCGGTTGTCGACATTTTCGAAGTGTGACGAGTGATTAAATTTGCAGGTATAAGAAAGTAGTTCTACGAAGCAAGTGTCATTAGCACACTGTAGGTTGTGAGTGCATAATTTATATAATGCCTTTTTCCTGCAATACGCCAGCAATATCACGGCGGGTAACACCAAGAATAAAGATATCCCATGAAGACAACGATTGATTGCACATCTTACGAAAAAATAAACATCCTGGGAAAGTGTCTCTTGGTAGAAGGGTTCAAATACATCAACAACAGACATTTCTTTTCGTGGGGTAAAAGTAGATGATGGCATACACCATCCGAATTGTCATCACGCCGACTGTAACAGATTTCCGGCAGGGATCGTGGTAATTGCTTATAAACCCTGGAGGCAAGTCTAAAATGAATCCGTTCATTGATAGTGTTGACTCAGAGCTACGTAGTCGGGGTAAATCTGAAATACGAACCTTCAACCAGCATACCCAACAGCTTTGGGAAACGCTTCTGCACTGGGCTTTGCTGTGCCTTGGACCTGTTGTCCCCTCGCACTGATTATGGCTTCGGAGAGTCGTGAAACTAATACCACTGTTACTTATATGTAGCCTCAGAATGAAATATTCAGCGTTTCGATTTCAATGTTGTAATTTTAATTATGTACGGTCGATGCAATTTTTTTAACGTGAACCTAATCCCCCTGGAACAGGGGTGATTGATAGCCGATTGTGAATCAGTTTAGATACAATTTAAGAGACATGAGAAGGAAAGTAATAATGATGAACAATGTACGAAAACAAATTCATCGGCAAAGAGGATGCGCCAAGTACTGTAAATCAGAAATGAAAATCCTTTTACCAATACAGGAGCCATTAGTTTTCGGTGGGTATGATATTAGGTAATGTGCGTATCATCTACACAATCTGCACGAGAGTGGATCTATTGACTTCCCTGAATCAATGGATTCATTTTTACATGCCACGGGAACGATTGCTAGACATATCAATTTCCCTCAAATACCGTGTTTCCACAATTACCATCCTAATGCGAATGGTTTGGTTTAAACTCTTCCTTAAGCGAATGGGTATGATTTTACGCCGTTTTAGCAATATTTTAGCAATTTCACGGCTGGGGACACCAGAAATGGGTTTCACACATTGTACCTTTCTGGAGATTCGAACCCGGGTCTTCGGCGTGACGAGCGAACGCTTTAACTACCAGGCTACCCGACCGCCCCAACTCACCTTTGAACAGTAAATGATCACGTTGTGTCAGCATAATGTGGATAGAAAGAAATTGACCTTAACCATTTTAGTGAAACCATCAAGCATGAGTATTGTGCTGAAAAACCAACGATAAGGGTCAGGACGAGTCTGGCACCAAGAGACCATGATGCATATCTTGGCATAGGTCTGGGATGGAACTCTGCAAACAGAGGCGACTTTGACCACTGGGTTGACAAGAATTACGTGTGTGAATTAGGTCGCGTAGCTTTTAAATTTAAATTCAAATTTAAGTTTCACATTTAAAATTGACAATCCTTATGATAACCCAGATCTGAAATATACCTATCGACAGTATGACCCCTTTTACTCAGTGCATTTGACACCCCTGACTTGAATAAAACTAAACGTTACATTTAAACTCATTTCCTTGGATTCGTAATGCAATAAATGCAATAAAAACACCGTTGCCCTCAAACAAGATTGGTTAGAAACATTGCTTTGTTCGTTTATTGTATAAAACCATGATGAACCATCGTTTGGATGTACTAATATGTGACGGTGGAAATAGCTTGAAGCATTCAAAACGAGCATAGACATTTCGTGGCATGGCAGATGCAATTATTTGATCATAATTCAAAGCAAATTGTTGCACTGTCGTTCTGATAACAGAGGCTACCTGTCGTTATAACAAACGTCTTTGTCCTCAATTTCTTGGCTCATGTTTTCCCTAGCTCTATCTAAATACCTCTCCACTTTCCGTGGACATTAATAAGTTTAAGAGTGGCGATACATTAGGAAATGGAATAATTCAACGGCAAAACGTTGAATGGGAATTGACGTCGGCTACAAATTCATGAAATTGTACATGATGGCTTCCGAACCATCTTCATAATTACCGTTAGAGCCATTCCTATTAGTGAGATACAGGGTGCCAATCTCAACCCGATATGAACTATGGTGAGTGGCCCCTGCCCGTAATAAGGCTGTTTGTTAATAGTGAATAGATGGCTTGTCTCTAAAAGGGTCGAGTCGTTATCCCGAAGTCTTCCCGGAGCTATTAATCTTCATTTAACGGAACTCCGATAATAATGTCTGTTTTCAAGCATAAAGTCCTGCCTCAAGGGAGAGACATTTTGCCCACATTCCATGTAGAGCCATTGAGAAAATTACTGTCGACGATATAGCTTATTGTCTCAATCACTTGCCATCAGAAAGCGTATCGGCAGACCCGCAGTATATCTTTATGGATATTACATCACGCTGATTACTTTATATGCCATGGGTCTTTGATCCTGGCGTGCACATAATCAATTTAGAACATTTGTTTTTCAAATAGCTCTTTGTAAATGCAAAGATACGTTAATAAATGTCATCAAAAATAAGGTAATAAAAGCGGGTGATTCGGATATTATTTAAACAACCCCTAACAGCGATGCTTTATCTTTGGAAAAGGAAGTAAACACAATTGTTGCTAATTAACTTAGCACGCCAGCGCTTTTGGCCAATCCACGGGGATGCAATGAACCGCCGTTGGGGTTTGAATGCGATGACTCTGTAGGAACGAAGGGGTAGCTACCGATGCGAGCATCATTTAGGAACATGAGCCTAACAATGAACACGATGTAAAAGTATTCTTACTATTCTACCCTTGACACCACGTATCCTGTCGTTACAGTATAAAATGCCAAGACCCGAGGCTGATATCACGACTATCTTTGTAATCATTACAGACTAATAATTGTATAAGCGTTTGGTATTTAAACTGGTTTCCGTGTGGTTTATGTTCCATAACGTTAAAATGTCATGAGTCAAACTACCAAGGAAGTGTTATAACATGGTGTTTGACAAACTATGTCCAACATATTGTTACAGAGTGGGTGTTTATATAAACCAACCAGTAAGTATACTTCTTTTAGAGGCATTTAGAAGTTACTTACACTGAGTATACTCCCTTTCATTAATACCACACCTGTAACAATCTCCCAAATTGCAATGCATCGATAAAAGCTTTAACATTCTGTTAATTAAACGACGTAAATCCTGATTGAGCGGGTGAGGTGCAATTGGTTGAACCTCTTTGAACAGCAGTTCCGATATATCACGACGTGGAAGATTAATGTGGATGGAATGGAAACAGGTCTAACACAGTTACACGTGTAGTTAAACTGTGGGAATCTGGGATTCGAACCCACCATCAGCCTGGAATGACAAAACAAGTGACTTGCCTTTGCATGTGTTTGTGACGGGTTCTACATGTTGGGCAGTATACGCTCATCTTTTCGCGAACATCTGGCAACATCACTATTTGATAGTGATGCCAGAACACATGCTTCATCATGTTTATTATAGTTCATATATCTGTGTATATCTTTCTGCAGATGTATTTTTCTGTTGTATGCCTTATTCGTTGTCTTTTCAACCTGTGATCTTTACCTTGGTCTGTGATTGTCACTGCAGGACGTTTAATTTGCTATTGCCTATGCGACGTTTAAAAAAACAAACACCCACCCATCCAAGCCCAACTCACTCACTCACTCACTCACTCACTCACTCACTCACTCACTCACTCACTCACTCACATGATCGACTACATTTGTCTGTGCCCAACTTCAATTAAGCCGATATCGTATTCAGGCAACACCTTGATGCTAACTGACCTTAATTTCCTGTCTACCGACATCTAATTGGTGTGGTGTGTGTTCAGCTAGGAGTAATATTAAGGAAGATATTCTATATGAATTACAACTTAAAGATGGATCCTTATCCCATCATCCGGTGAATGACGACTTTCATGTGAAGTATATTTACATGCACAATGTATTCAAAAGATTTGCATCAAGGAATATGAAAATATCAAAGTAATATTTTCAACCTAAGGACAAAGAGAAATCTGTGGGGTATTTTTGTGCGATTTTTAACATTTTACCAAATCTCAGAATTATCTTTTGAATGTGATTGTGTTGACTGTAACGTTTGCCGTTGTGTCGATTGAATATATCATGTTTCTGGGAGGTTTATACTTTATTGAATAATAATACTAATAGAAACTCGACGATATATGACTTCCTATTCCTTTACCTGTGCGTTTTCGTACGTGTGTGTGTGTAAGGGTGTGTGTTTGTGCAAGCGTAAGGGTGTGTGAGGGTGAAGGTGTCTTTGTGTGTGTATGTGTAAGCGTGCGTATGTATGTGTGTGTTAAGGTGAGAGTATGCCTATGTGTGTGTTTGTGTGTGTATGTGCCTGTATGTTCTTGCGTGTGTGTGTATGTAAGGGTGTGTGTTTGTATAAGCGCAAAGGTGTTTTAGGGTGATTGTGTGTGTGTGTGTGTGTGTGTGTGTGTGTGCATGTTTTTGTGTCTGTGTTGAGATGAGTGTATGTTTGTGTGTGTATGTATGTGCCTGTGTGTGCTGTAAGGGTGCGTGTTTGTCTGAACGTGAGGGGGTTTAAGGGTGATTGTGTGTCTTTGTGTGTGTGTATGAGTGTCTTAAGGCGTGTGTGTGGGCGATATGAGAGCTGGTGCCAATGCCCAACAGCCTTCACGTGTTCATCATGGTTTGTTTACGATTCAGTTGTTTCAATAACAATTAAACATACGCTGGTGGAATTTTTCTTTTATCAATTGACAATTACAAGATCTGTATTGTTAAATATCAAAGTTGAAAGTAACGCACCACCTTTTCAACCACGAGTCAATGCATGTTTCTTCATCGATTGTGATAAACCGTATGTTTATATTCATTCAATCGGCAAAAGACTGGGATTGGGGAGAAGGAATGAACTCATCATATAGAACTAAAACTCTTCCAAAATGACTGAAACACTGAGACAAGTTCAAAGCAGTAATGAAGGCCTGGGTACAGTGTAAGAATAAAACTTAAAGTGTATTTTTATTTCTGAAAAATATATAACATCAGTATTAGTTTTGGAAAAATATGGTACCTTCCTCCGCCATTAGCCTTTTCAAAAGATTGACACAGAGCTGTGCATGTAAACATGGCATGTATGTGAAGAAGAAAAATATACATATAAACATTGGACCAGTGGTAAAAATATAGCATTATTCCAGCTACTTGTGAGGACGATGTGTCTGTTGAACTGCGCTTTCTTTCATACATCCGGGGGCAGGGGTAGAATTTGCCCCAGGCGTCTCATTGCTAGTCGTAAGAGCATTAATTGGGGACCCGTGGGAATTATGGGTTAGGATTGGCTATTAGCAGCAACCGATACGAGTCGTAAGCGGCGACGTAATGGGGTGGTCAGGTTCGGTGACTTGCAATTGATGGCGGGATGACGTACGGCATGGCTCGTTGCTCATAATATCAATCACTCATCATTTTTGCTTCAGACTTTGATATTTAACGATGCAGATCTTGTAATTGTTATTGAATGAAAACTAATCCCCATTAAGTATGTTTAACACAAACAAGCATGAACAAGACACACACATATGTCAATGTAACTTCCTAATAACATCGCAGTTGTTATATAAGTGTACATCAATATGGTGAAGTGTGGTGCATGCATGTGTGTGTGTGTGTGTGTGGCTGATTGTACTAGTCCGAACTCATGCCCAATTTACAGTGCTAGCCCACTAAGATACCAGCAGTTTAATATGAATATCCCGACCAGTACTTGTTTTAGCCCCTGAATGCCGAGCACCAGACAGGGTAACAACAAGTACCATCTTTTAACGTCTTCTGGTGTGACGAGGCCGGGAATCGAACCCCCGACCTACTGCTCTCCGGACGGTCGTCTACAGCAGTATGGGATAAACATCGCCCTTAATCAGTAATTAATTAGTAACAGACAGACAGTCATTGAACTATCTATGCAGTTTCATATCGATTCTTTTATTAAAGAGTGAACAGGTTTTGATAAATTAACAATGGAATTGCCTCTCATAGCCTAAGTTCCTATGCTCACACTCTTATAATTCCATTTGGCTTTCTTAAGAATATAAGTAAATCAACAGTTTTACCATAGACGGTGTGGATCTAAAGGAATTATATTATCCAAAGGTTATACTGTAGTATATATATATAAGTGAATGTACTTGTACTATTAAGATATTTGCTATGTTTATTCCCAAGTAGATTGAGAAGATTCAGAACTTCTAATCAATGGCTTCTTATTAAATCTCACAAACGGTACAATATTGTAAAGGACAAAATAAAATGTACATTGTCTAATAATATACTTTTTACAACAAAATGTCTAGATCTGGTTTAAACAATATCGAACAGTTGTCTTTTCCTCGTTACTATTGTAAACATCCAATAGTGGAAAGTTTGAAGCCCGTATGTAATGTACATGTAGCTATACAAATATTAACATTTGTAAAATGACTTCCATATACTCCACAAATGAATGTCAGTATATTTGTACTAATTTTGTTTTTAATGTGCATATATCACTGACACGATTAGTAGGCATAAGCATTCTTCTTTTTTTAACCATTAAAAAATCATGTTGAGTGAGGGAGTTGGGTTCAATGACACTTTGAACAGTACTTCAGTTATATCACAGCATGTCTGCCTCATTTGACTGGACGTCAAAAGTAAGGTTTACCACGAGCATGCGTATGACAAAACCAGAAGCACTCAATATTAATTAAGATGATATTGTTACATCAACCATGCAACTGACAATGGTAAAGAAATGTGGATTGTCAGTCCGTGTGGACTCGTAGCGCGTTCAATGTTCAAGTTATTCACATAATTATTTTACACGCGTCAACATTATTACATTTTGAGCATTGTACAATATATATTCTAGATTTTGTTTAAATGTCATTGAATGTATTATGTATTAGTCATGGTACAGACATTGGTTGGTGTATCTGTCGCCAGAATAGGAATGTAACGATGAATGTGCGTGACAATGCACTCAATGAATGATCACAGCGTCTGGATAACAATTAATGGTTCTCATCTGGTTTGAGCTAGATGTACTTATGGAATCAAAGGTTCAGCTATAAACCATGGATGGATGTGGATAATGCATTAATGGCAATATTTCTACGTCAGTGCGGTAGAGGAAGAATGATCATTTGAGTTGCATCTCATTGCATTGTACAATACACACTGAAATGTCGCTTTACCAACCTTTAAACTATGGCCTACATTTGCATGTGTATATTTCTATCGAACGTTCTGATATCAGAAATGTGTAGACAAAAGGATAGGCCTTATCACATATTTATTCTCATCAATATCTATATATATATTTGTTCAATGTATATTAATTCACACATTTTTCTGTGCGTGTTTTCTGTAGTCGTTCACCTAAGAGGGCATTGTCACTGGAGGAACATACGAAAGTTAAAATTTTGCAAGTAATTAGCACATATGCGTTCATGGTCTAGTACCTTCTACTGTCTTACTTTGTTAGAAGCTGCAAAAGGTGTCGATCAGGTAAAACGGAGTCTCATCTATATATTTACATTGCTTTGCAGATATGCCGAGGTGTTGTGCTATACTCTGATTTTAAGGAATGATCATCTCGTTTCATCATCGTCGACATGTTTTTGTTCATATATATTTTTTTAATGTAGCAACTTCTACAATCACTTTGTATATTGTAATAATAGTGTTCAAACGATAAACCGGAAGGTCATACGTTGGTTGACTGACCAATCAATGGAAATATTGAATTTAGTCGTCATGTATTGACCTATCAGATTTGACACTTCATGTTTACAAACAATTTCTGAAGAACAGGTTACACGAGTTTACAATAAGATTTTTACATTCTTTGTGAATCAGGGAAAACAGGGCCTAGTGTCCAGTGTCACGAGCTACCGGCAGTTCTACCGATATGGTGGTGGCTGAGTGGTTGTGTAGGCTAGCATTACCTCTACGTATAGGATGGACATCATCCGTCTTTATAATCGACTCAAAGGGATTCATTATCGTGATGAGGTTTTGAGGTCAGTCGTTTTGCCCTATGCACGACATCAGTGTGAATATAATAGGACAACGTCCGACCATAGAAACATCACGTTCTGCTTTGGCAAGCTGACAGTCCCGACCTCAAACACATTTAACATCAATTGCATACACCTGGACGTCGAGTACGTCTGGTGTGCCACGAAATATGGACCAACTCTTGTAGGGGTGGCTTCGGATCCCAAGTGTTACACCCAGAACCATCATCTAAATCCTGCCCAGAAAATGCCAAGCATTGAAGTGTACTCCCATTATGAAGTCCTCAAACATATTTTGTTATTACCCTGCTTCGCGTTCGGCGTTAAGGATATAAAACAAGGACTGGTCAGTATAATATGGGGTATACGTGGTAAAACTGCGGTATGGTATAGTGAACAAGCACAATAATACCTACGAAGTACGAACTAGTACAAGTAGCCCCACTTCTTCGTCGCTATGTAAGTGTTATACTCCTGAACGAGACAGTATACCCCATTTCACTAACCTCAAACATAATCAACATACAAATCTTGACCATTGACATGCCATTTAATTCATGGCACCACCAAGTTGTGTACAAAAGCATGCATGAAGAATCCTCCCTCCTTCGGACACATCTTGCTTTGAACTAGCTTGTCCGAATTTTTGCGGCATTGCAAATTGATTAATTGGTTTTTTTTCATAAAGGAGTCTCTCACAAATGCCTGGTCCTCCCTACACACCATCCAACCATCAAATCTCAACCCAAACATAAAAAATGACTCCACAACATTTATACTTACATCTATATAATCAACCCTAGCATTATACATGACGTGTTTGGCTCCCAAGTCGTGCAGGAGTTCTTCCATCTTTTTGGGCTCATTGATTCTGGCCAGGCACTTCTCGACGGTTCCCATCACGCGGAGGGCATGGGCCTTCAGCTGGGCGCTGTGATTGAGGTCTTCTTTTGATTTTCCCTTGAAAGGCATGAACACCTCCTGGACGTCTGGGTGTGTCTCAAAAAGTCTGTGCATAAAATATATTGACAACATTAATAACATGTGTGCAAAATACTAATTATCATTTGCTATACATACTTAGAAATGTATGTCAAAGGTTGATTGGTCATTTGTATGAGTGAGTCAGTGAATTAGACGTGTCTGCTTGATGAGGGAGGAACACCCGAAATGATGCAGGTCTTAGATGTTTAACCCTCAACCCTCATTTATATTAACACTGGTGAACACCCAATGATGTGGATTAGGTAGTCTTGTTCACATTGGATAATCAAGTCCCGACGGACTGGGGCCTTCTTCATACTACTTAACAATGGTTTGCCTGGCTGTGATTAGATTATGTACAATTATGGTATAGCTGGAATATTACTGACAGTGCTGGAAAAATCATTCACTCATTCACAATTATACACATGCATTGGCATAAGAGAACTACTCAAAAGAACCTTTTCTGGAAACAGTTGGTAAATCAGGTGAACAGCGACTAAATGTCAGTGCCAAGTCCACCCATAGCATTCATTTTACTATGAAAAACCTATGTGACGTTTTCATGTATTATGGTAATAGTAATGACATATATTACCGTTATTACTCCCTTATAACAAGTCGGCTATCTTGTTTTACGTCCCCTTATATCTGTGTTTCTTAGTAGTACTAGGCAGTGAAACATTGAGGGAGCAACATTTAGTTTCATTTGGAGTAATTACGTCATCATTGTTCAAAGGTCATGTCTTCCAAGTGGTTCCAATAAATAATGAAGATGGTCGCTTTACAACTCACACGACCCATAAAGATCCGGGTTAGAACCCATGCTTGTCCAAAGGGTCGAATATGCTTTTTGTAACAGGCGACTAAAGGATGGATCGGGTGGTCCGGCTCGCTGACTTGGTTGATGCATGATATCGTATCCCAATTGAAAAGATCGAGGCTCATGATGTCAATTCAGGATTGGCATGGCCCAGACACGGTTATTTACAGACCGCCGTCATATAGCTTGAATATTGCAGATTGCGATGTTAAACAAAAAACAAACAATCAACACACACACACACACATTCACATACCTTGTCCGTAATACATGCCAGTCACTTCGTCGAAACCAAAAGCAATGAAGTTAAAACAAACGTATTTAACAGTTAATGTAAGTCATTTGTCCTTGTATTGGATCGTTTGTTCTCAATAGGGATCGATTTCCCTGATATTGAATCAGTTGCTCATAATGTGGATCACGTGTCCTTAATAAAAGAAGATAAATTCAAGAAAATAGAAAACATTACGTATAAATGTTCAGTTCAAATATTCGTGTACAAAATTTACAAAACGCATCAATTCGGAATTCAATTTGGTTTACATGGCAAAACTATTATGTCACTGTTGGCACAAGCTATGAAGTTTAACATGTAAGGAAGCAGCGTAATATGAAAGTTTTTAAAGCACCATTTTCGTCAAAGTAGAAATTCAGATAATTGTAAGCTGGAGGTGAGGTGAAATGTGTTTAACATCGCGTTCAAGATTGTTGCACCTGAATAGCCACATGTGTGTTTGCGTACGTGAGCGCGCTCACATATGTGTGTGTTTTGTAATCCGGAGTAAAGTCGGTTTTTGCAGTGCTAGCCCACTGAAATACCATGCCGCAGTTTAACATGAATATCCCACTCAGACACAGTACACTGACTCCGGGCCGACCAGTTCTTGTTTTATCGCCTTTGTGCAATGTGCCAAGAAGGGTGACAACAAGTACCATCTTTTAGCGCAATTTAGTAAGCACGCTCTCCGGTCAGACGCCCTGGGTACACAAGAACAGTGAGACGGCCAGGATGCTTTATGTAATAATGCATAGTTGTTTTATTGATTGTATATGGACATCTAATATGTACACCGGTATCTTAAACATTTATAGACACATGATTGTATGGAGAAGAACGCATAAAAGAACGCATTGGTATTTATTTGCTTTCAACTACGAAACCCCATGGTCTGGTAGGACTTGTTCTAACGCGCGTGATTACCGGGCACAGGTAACGAGATTTTAAAGGTAACCAAGGCCAACAAGCTCCCAACCAAATGCAATCACATGCAATGTCAGTACGTTCCTCCGCATATGCATAAAAGGCAATGTGTATGTCAGAACACGTTGCAAAATCCCATTTAGAGTATTAAGAATAGTTAATGGAATATTAAATTTACACGAGGAAAACACAACGGACTTCCACGAACCTTTATTATTAATCAATTCTGCCTGGCACCGGTGGCTACTAGTAAGAAAAAAAGATAATAAATATACGATATATTTCAAACGCTGAATGCAACTTCCCACTGCATAAATTCAATATATATTCCATATATAAGTAGTTTTTTCTGGACCCATATTGATGTATTTGTCAGAACGTCCAGCATATCCGATGTACACAAACCCATTCTGTTAAAGTGAGTGAGTGAGTTGGATTTAACGCCGCTTTGAACAGTATTCCAGTTATATCAGCTTAATATTGAAGGAAAGTGATGCATGTCTCACATATGTAAACATCTTAGATAAAAAAAGTGTCATTTAATTAAACCGGAATTTCAAATATTAATAGAGATAAAACTTTGCATGAGTGTACGTCATATCGTCACTCATTCAACTATTGTGCAAATGAACCATTGATTACTCTTGAGTTTCGGTAGTTTATATCTATTCCCAACTGCTAAAATAGATCATATTATTGCCACATATATAGTTATATATAGTCATATTAACAAACGATTAGGGTGCGGTAAGTTGTGGTATTTCTCAAATAAAAAGCAGAGCTACAACAGCTGATCATGAATCAAACTCACATCTATGTTTAACAGACTCCGACAAGCATTGGAAATTGCATAATTTTCTTCCGAATGTATTTGTAATCTTGTTTTGTAAATGCATTTGTTTTGATTTGGAGAGATACATTTTGGAAATGTTATTCCAGCACATCATATTTTCAAATAACGGTTACCACTGTAAAGTATAGCTTACAGAAGCGAACATACTGTTGACACATTCCGTAGTAACAGGTTGAAAGCGTATGGCTTCTTCTTGCTAATGAAGACGCACAAACACAAAATGGATCCGTTTTATTCGCAAATTGTGCATATGGACTTAATTTGCAATTCTACAAAAGAGGATACAACAAACTTTGTGTTGATGAAAGTTGGTCAAAAAGTTCTAAGCCTAACAAACAAAACCAACAATTGTGAAAGAGTTTTTAATGTTGTTTTGCAACATTATCTCCCTGCTGTTCAGTACCCTCTCATATCAAAATTGAAGCTTTTCAATTCCAGTCAGGAAGACGTTTTCTGAAGCCACCTTAAGGCTTACACATTCACGGCAGCTTTGAGGTCATCGTTGTCGTCATAGCGCTTTCCACGAAGGTGTTCTTTCAGTTCAGGAAATAGGTGGAAATCACTTGGTGCCAGGTCTGACGAGTATGGAGGGTTAGGAAGCTCTTCGAACTCACATCACACGGTAGCCTTTAAAGAGGCATCGTCATGAAGGAGTAGAATTCCAGCAGTCAGCATTCCTCGCCGCTTTTCTTTGATAGAATCTCTAATGCGATGAAGCAAATCAGCACAGTAGTCACCGGTTATCGTCTTTTGACTTTATAAGTAATCAATAAGGATCACATCCTTTGCATAACTCCCTTCACTGATCTTGAAGTCTTGAATTTATTTGGTGCCGGAGAAATGTAAAGGTGTCATTCCAAGGATTGACGATTAGAGATGGGATCTTAGTGGTACACCCATGTTTCATTTCCCTTTGAATAGACGTAAATCTTCTCAATTAGCTCTAACGTTTCTCTGGCAATGTCAGTTCTTTTTCATCTGTAGATATTCATGAATAATAGTTTCAATGGATCCTTGTCTTAGACCTGTATCTTCCTCCGCAACGGTAATACGTCGATCGGACAGTTAAAGTTTTTTTCTATCTCCTTGATTGAATCTTCATTGATGAAAATTAAGGGATGTCCAGACCTAGAGTCATCATCAAGGCTTGTTCTCCCAGCCTTAAACATAGCTGCCCAACGTTTAACAGTGGAATAGCTGGGGCACGTATCCCCATATACTGGTGACATGAATTTCTTGGGGAGTACTTTTCTTTAAAGTCAAAAACTTGACGACTGTTTGGTATTAGTTCCTTTCCAATTCTGTGTCCATTTGGACTCCTACTACGTTTAGCTGGCTGTCACTAATATACAAACTGCCTAAACAGACCAAATACACCTGCAATGAACTACTCAAATTGGGTCACTGTGGAATGGCCCACAGTTGAAAGTTAGTCAGGCTTAGAACTTTTTGACCAGCCCTCTTATTTGTTTATCTCGAGCGAAATTGAACAAGTTAAATTTCATGAAATAATTGACTGGAGTTAATAGATAATGACAACTTAATATCAGAGAGGTGTCGCTTATCGATGCAAGAAAGATAAGAAAGAATCGATGACATCAACAAACAAGCACCGCTGAAAGCAATTTCTCAATTATTACAAATGTCATTTTAGATGACTGACAGAAAAAAGTCAGCAAGAATTAAATACCGCCCCTGAACAGCTGTTTTAAGATTGTGTAAATGCGTACTACATATTCTGAAGCAAATGACTTTCAACCAACCAGCTCACTAAGCATCATGCCAACCAACCAACGAATCAAACAAAACAATCGTTCAAGGAGTCATACTTTGGGAAAATACTACAATGTAACATTATTGATGTCCGATCATTGACATCTCATCATTTAAGGTTTTTGCCATCATCTAACGGCATTATATTTTGCAATCTCAAAAACACCAAAAACAGCTTCCCCCATCTCTTCAAGTTTGACAGGTAATTAATTTGTTGTGTCCACAGTGAATACACTGGCATTCGAAATTCAATATATTGTATCGCGCTGTGTCATTATTAGCGATGAACGGTTCTTTATTTTTCTTCAATGGCTGTGAGCTGAAGAACAATGGCACCTGCGTGAATAATAACAATGTAGCTAATATTTGTTTGCTTGTTTGTTGTTTAACGCCGCACGCAGGAATATTCCAGCTACATGACTGCGGTCTGTAAATACTCGAATAATGGGATACGATGACGTGCATCAACCACGTCATCGAGTCTGACCACCCGATCCCGTTAATCGTCTCTTACGAGAAGCATCGTTGCCTCTTACGGCAAACATGGCTGGCAGAAGACCCATCATTTACCCGGATCTTCACGGGTCTGTAGCTGAAGACACTAATAGCATGATGTAAATGTTCACAGGTAAGTAATCAACCAGCAGTAGTCATCTACCTGAACGTGATATGACCTTCAATGTTAATTAACAACAATAGACAAACACATTACTGAACAAAACAAATAAAAGATCATGAATATCCTTGGGGATATTTTGTTGTACAGAGTTTCTTTAAATGTGTACAGTGTATAAAAATATTTCATGATCCTGAACTGTTTTTGTTCAGTATTCATTACGTGAAGGAGACACAACCACTAGTGGGATAATGGTAACGAAATGGTTCAAGCGTTCGCTGATCAAGGTCCCATCTGTATGAAGCCTGTTTCTGGTGTCCTCACCGTTATAGGGTTGGAATATTGCTAAAAGCGGCGTAAAACCAAACTGACTCACTCATTCTCAACCACTCTCTTTTCACAGAAAACTTCATTTTACCATTTGAGGTTTAGTGTTGTTGTTGAGTCGCACGACCATACTTGATCACGGGTGACTGATGTGATATTAAACATATTTCATCGATTTCTACGTTTCAATTTCCGCTAACGGAAATAAATGTGTCCGGGTATTTGCTTAATGATAAGACAGAAAGCAAACATTGCATATTTCAGTGAAGTGCCATATCAGGAAGCTCGTAACAGTTGACACCATACTCTTTAATGTTGGATGGTAACAGCTGGAAAGGTGCAGCCACCTGCGTGTCAAATGCACATATAGAAGCATTAACTCATATCCTGGGTCCTCAGATGGTATAGATCTATCGTTTATACTTCAACTTGATACATGTAGAAAGAAAGGACCATGTCCTTGGTCTTAGTGGATAGAGTGTCTGTTCGGAGTGCGAAAGGTCGATGGTTCGATCCCCGGCCGCTTCATACCAAAAGACGTTAAAAGATGGTTCTTGTTGTTACCCTTATGTTGTTTGGTATTGAGGGGATGAAACAAGGTTTTGGTCGGCTGGGAGTCAGTATACTGCGTCTGAGCGGGGTATCCTTGTTAAAGTGCAAAATGACACACATCTCATTGGGCTAGCTCAGTGGGCTAGCACTATAAAACCGGCATTATTCCAACTGATACTCACGCACGCACGCACACACGCACGCACGCACGGACGCACGCAACGCACGCACTCACACACACGTTCGCTATATACGAGCGATGTTCTTGATAATATCAACAAACTTCAGAAATACATGCCGTTGCAATATTATTCAAACACACTTAAACAAAGTAAGGATAAGACATATGGATGAACACGGTCCCTATTCAAGTAGGAGCGACGTTTCGGTGTAGGTTCTAACATCGTTATCAGGCAAGTAATGAGCAGTTAGAACCTACACCGAAACGTCGCTCCTAATTGTAATAAAGAAAATGTTCATCCATATAATTATCCTTACTTAGTAATCCAACCTCTTCATGGCTCTCAAAGAAGTTACTTAAACATGACAGCAGTACGGAATAACCATTTGGTGTCACATGCTACATCGTTATCGCCATATGTACGAACAGTACGAGTCTCTCTATACCTCAAGCGCATAACTTGCACACTGAACAGCAGTATTATATCAATTATTGTCAGTTATAAACAATCAGAAACAACATCTCCGTGGCTGCCTTTGATCGTGTGGGATAAATATATAATAAAGGGGAGAGTGTTAAGTAAAGGTCTTGGTCTAAATCAATTACCCCGTATATTGTGCAGAGGTAATTGATGCCTATTCATCGACATGCTGCCAATGTATCCTGCAATTGAAGAACTCTTTCGCGGCGGCGGTGGTAAAATTATTTAAGAGCATGGTGTCCCTCTTTTCATGGTCATCTTATCCATGGTGGCACAGCAACAAAGAAAGCAATTGGGAAGGACAGAGGGCGACTGGGTCATTATTTCTGTCCTTGGAAGGAGCTTACACTTTCTTGGCCATCAATCATCACGCTATTCATAAGTAGAAATTCTCTAAGCCACGTGTATAAAGGTTGGGCCTTAGGGGACACAGTCGATGGCGATGTCATCATGCAGACAATACCGCTCATAAGGAGGTCATCACAGTATACGCTCGTGTTAGGGTCCCCTGGTTGTGCTCGACCACAAGTGTGGACAGTCACTCGACAGAATGTTGCCACATTGCACAGCCTTTCCGTAGCACTGTTACCTATATGTTTTGAAGTCTTCGACAGCTGTATTTGAAGTTAATTAGTCATCAGTTTTATTGAGCGGGGGACTCACATATCTGAATTTGTGAGACCCCTAAATATCAGTATAGAATTACTGGAAGTACGTTTCCAGAACACGCTTATAACGAAATGACTGATGTAACTCATTTTCACCCGACATTTTCTGTATATAAACTGTATATATGCTTATAACGAACTACGGTTATAACGAACTAAAATTAGGGGTCCCATTGACTTCGTTATAACTGTAGTTTAGTGTAGTGTGAATAGTTCCGGGTACTATCTATCACAGAGCTCCTTCATTGGACAAATTCAGCAGTGATCATCGACTTCGTAGAAATGTACCGCAGCGAAGTTTATTGTAGTGTAAGTTCTTATCGCGTACACTCTCGAACTTAATGACTAATGGGATAAAGAAACTGACACAGTTAATTTCACAACTGACGTTTAACTCTGCTAGAATTACCAGCGTTCGTCTTTGGCTAGCCCTTATCATGACATTTAGAAAAGATTGCCAGAAGCAATGATTTAAGCTGTCAACCAGAGCTATAACACTGCAAGAATCTAATGCGATTCACGTGATTCAGGGGCAGCCGTCTAACTACGAGCCCGGAGATGGTTAATTTTTGTCCTTCCTAATGAAGCGGATTCTAACATTTTGGTTCTAGTGATTTTAATTGACCAGTTGTCCCGCATTTAAGGTATAAGATCGATTCTAATTTTCACGTATAGACTTCATGACATATAATCTACGAAATGGCATGAGAACGATTGACCTTATCACCTTGGGCGCTCTAATCTAAGACGACCGTGTATGGTATGGGGGCAGGCAACTTGAGAACTCCCTCACGACAACACTAGTACTTTTCCCAACTACAGATTTACCTCATTATTACACCTAATGCCTTGCCTCTATATTGCGTAGATGGCTAACTATTGCATATAAATCTTTCTTTCAATATCCATGATCACTTTGTTTCACCTGCTACGTGTATCAGTAACAAAGCCTGCAATGTCATTGATTTCGTATCTGTATCACACTGATGTTTTGTCATGAATATGAAAATGTATCACGTTACGAAAACCAGTCAGAATCGGGCTTAAAGAGTATCTTCCCTTGTCGTTAAGTTCCTACTTCCAAATAGGAAGTTAGAACTTTGTCGTAATTAGTAACTAGAGAATACAATACGTTCTCCAGGGCTGATCGATGGCTTGCAGAAAAAAGCTGTTATGACGTCAACAATTATCGATGGCGCCCAAGGCCCATTGCGTACTCGGCTTGTATGACATGGCGCTTCCCACTTTATATGGCGAATGATTCACGTTGTCGTCGATGTATGTAAGTGTTGCTGGTAAAGTAGAACATATACTACTGAACGACTTCCTTCAGTTTCCAGATTGTACACCACAAGGTGAAAGGAATCAGACTTGTTTTGAATGAATAGCCCTGTTTCACCAAACAGGCAGACTAATACCCAAAGACATCTAATTTGGAAGACTAAGCTAACCCCAGTATGTCACCTAGTAGGAATAGTAAACTAGCCCCGCATACCACATTGTAGGTATAGTTACGTAACTCCCGTGTGCCACCAAATAGGAATTGGAAACTAACACCCTTATGTAACTGAGTAGGCATGATAGTAAACTAACTAGCAAAAATAGTAAGCTGATCCACGTAAGTCACACTGTAGGAATAGTAAACTAACCTCGGTATACCATTTAATGAGAATAGTAAACTCACCTCCTTATGTTACCTTGTAGGAATATTATACGAACCCCCATATGCCACCTAGTTGCAATAGTAAAATAAACCCCCGTATGTCACCTAGTCAGAACATGAAACTAACCCACACATACCACCCAATGCGAATAGGCGACTAACCTCATGGTGTAGAACAACGTAAACATGCCATCTTCTTGGACACGAGCCCAGGCTCAAGCCACTTCAATGGTCGCCTTTGCACGCAGGAGCGGAGATCACGATCTTTACCTCGCCATATTAGTGTATGGCCTTTTCGATAATTGCCCAGATTATTCTGAACAAGCAACAAGCGAAAGGTTTCAATGAGAACGGTCGAAACTCAAGCCTATGATCAATTTAGCGTTACGGTAGCCACATACAGGGACCTCTCTGCCAGATGGCCTCAGATGGATCACCTCTATTGACTTACAGATCAAGAAGACTGTCTCAGACATCTTTAAATAATAATCGTCTGAATTATGTCTTCATTAGTTTGCGCCATGATTTATTTTATTGCGAAATAGGACTTACATGCTGGTATGTTTCTGAAGTTGTTAATAGTTTACTTGTATGTGTATCGATGCAAACCCTTTAAGGCACCATTTTGCAATGACCCATGCCAAAAGTGCAATTGATAAACATACCACACCACGCTGAAGTCTATCATGACAAAATCGTAATAACCTCGCGTTTGTTACAAAGAAAGCATGTATGTATGAACTGCTTAACATTTTCAGTAATAGTATTGAGCTTTCCTTTACACTAAGCTGACACGCCGTGGTGTAACTGAAATACTATTCAGAGCCACTTTTAACTCAACTAACTCACTCACTCAAGCACCATAGCCGTTTCACAAAAGAGGGATCTGCATCGTGTCTGGATTTCTGACTGTCATACCAACTTACTCAACTCAACACAATTGTCATATGAATCACCCTAGTGCTCTCGTGACCTATCTGCGACATGCTCTACTCATGTCTAAAGAATCCTGCACAGTATAATTTACGTAAAATCCGCTACTAAAACCGCAAACGCATGCTGAAGTCACCGCAACACATGCTGAAGTCACCACAAACACACGCTAACATCACCGCAAACACATGCTGAAGTCACCGCAAACACATGCTGAAATCACCGTAAGCACACGCTGAAGTCACCGAAAACACATGCTGAAGTCACCGCAAACACATGCTGAAGTCACCGCAAACATATGCTGAAGTCACCACAAACAAATGCTGAAGTCACCACAAACACACGCTAAAGTCACCGCAAACACATGCTGAAGTCACCGCACACACGCTGAAGTCACCGCAAACACATGCTGAAGTCACCGCAAACACATGCTGAAGTCACCGCAAACAAATGCTGAAGTCACCACAAACAAATGCTGAAGTCACCACAAACACACGCTAAAGTCACCGCAAACACATGCTGAAGTCACCGCAAACACATGCTGAAGTCACCGCAAACACATGCTGAAGTTACCCCAAACACATGCTGAAGTCAATTCTCATGAACAAATATGCTGATGTGATTCACAAACCACGGTGGACATCAATATAAATCACTTGAATAATTTTACCCAAGACAAATACACACCCCTCCACATTAGCAAGAAGTGAGGAAGCAGTGGTCCGCACGTGGACGTGGTCAGCATTGTTTAGTAAGCCAATCAAATACCAGGGAATCACTTGCTTTGGATTTATATAAATATATCGACGTGTGCTATTCCAGTACGTTTATAGTCACGTAAGAAGATATGAATGGTGTACCATTGTTAATGTGCTTTCATATAGCGATCGAATATATATAATATTACGGCTGAGTTTTGATGATTTAATACTGTGTAAGGTTGATTATTGACCATACCTGGTAGGTACAACACAGAACCTAACCTGGCCAGATAATATTCTGACATTTAATATAAAACTTTTAATAAGTAATCGTGATCTTCATACAGTATTTCTAAATGTCAGGATTTAGATATATTTCAAATACTTCATTACTTTGAGATTTTAGCCGGCAGAATATATTTATAGTACAAAAGGAAAAAGACCGGTTCGCATTGTTGTGATCATGTGTTATGTTTAACCTTTAGAAATCATGACCCAGTGGGAATGATGAGAAAGCATAGTACTTCAATTAATAGAGGTAGAGCCATCGTAAAGGAATTATATGTCGAAGAAAAAAATAATCTTGAAATGATATTACCTTCTATATAGTTATTTCGAAGTGGAACGTCATCTGCCCTGTGTCTATTAGTGTACTTGTGCTTGATAGTCATGAAAAAATACATTACATGTTCTGTATTCGTATACATGTTTTTCGTCGAACCAACAGGAATCACAAAAACTATGTTTTTGAGAGGAGATCGTTGAACTGATTTTAATCGTGATGTATAATGCATAAATATCGAGCATCGAACAATATATTCTTTCGATGAAATGTCAAGTACAGTTTTCAATCATAGTAGAAACATCTCTTGTAAATCACATAATATACTTTTTCAATATCACATAGTATATCTCCTTGTAGAAGCATGGGGACTTTGGAATCCTTGTGGGTCATAAAGTCACAGGTCTGCATTTACTACACAGCTGCAGTGCATGAAGCCCATTCCCGGTGTCCCCCAACATTGCTATGATGAGTCACGTAAATATGCATAATGTCCTTTATTTAGAAAATTCTATTTGATTAGGATTCTGATTGATCAGTACTATTCCCTCACGTAAGTAAATATTCGGTATAAATTAGAATACATAATGTACATTGCAGCAATAAGATCGCTTTTCCCTGAGAAAATAGTATTTGGCGAAAAGCATAGCATGTGTGAGCAAATATATTTATGTAAACACCGATGATAATGTGTCATATAATAGTATTAACTTCCATCGAGAAAGCAAGAACTAGGTTTCAGCAGCAAATATCAGACTGGACCCTTTTGAACTTCACCAATGATGTTTATTTGGTTTTGCAGCTCGTTAACACAAGTTGCCACAACGTCCAAGATGGGCGTTTGACACAAGTGAACTTAAACCTACATTTTGCGAACATGAAATCTGTGGTTCTTTAGTTCTCATCTTGTGCCGCCGGCAGGTTGTTGACTGCCAGGAAGAGAGACATACACAACTAACGCTTGCTTTCGGTAACAAAAACATAAATAGAGGACATTTCATGTGGCTAGTGAAATATCCTGCTTGTCTCATCGAGTAAGAGAAACATGATATTTCACGAGACAAATGGAATATCCGATTTATTATATGCTTTTTGTGTAGTTATCGGAAAAGTGAATTATTTCATTACGAATGTAAAATCTTGAAACATAAATTCTCCCTACCTAACACACAGGGGAGGTTCACTTCCCCTTGAAAATATGCTACTTAAAAGTGATTCCGTGTTTGCAATATCTTAAACAATAGAACTAAAAGTATCTACAAGTATTTCGTGTCACGAAAATAATTTATCATGCATTTAGATATGGGTATATACAAAATCAATTTTAACAAATAATATTCTTGAAAACTAGGAGACCGCTGTTGGAAGCGAAAGAATACACGTTGGTCAAGTAACGAAAATGGCGCTTTGCGAAACGAACAGTCTCGATTGACGAGTAAAATGAGAAATTTACAGTTGATAAAGAAACATATTTCGAGAGAATAACTAAAAAAAAGAAGTGATATTAACTCCATGTTTGACCATCTGTCATTATTTTGCCTTGTCAATGTGGAACTAACGTAAAATGACGTCAATATTTTGCGTGCGGGCCAGACACTTACGATAAAGGGAGACAATTTAACTGTTGCATGACAACCGTTCCGTCAAAGTGTTTTGTTCACTGCAGTAAAATATTAAGTGCTATGTTCCCTGCAATGGAAATATCACTTTTATATAATAAAAACCTGATTGTAAGTACCTGAACATAACTTTTTCATAATGTCCCATGATGGGGATATGTTTTGCTCATGCTGCGACCGATGAACTATTACCTATGCATGGTCATGCAATATGATAATTTGATATGGACATGACCTGATATTTCCGTTGTTGTATTCAGGCGACTCTGCGAGCTACAGTCGATAGATTTGCTAAAGAAAAACATAACCATTTCCCCCCCGAGTTAAAATAATCAGCGTTTGTAACATGTGTACCAAATATAAACTTACTTTATGATGGAATACTGGTTTGGGGGTTTGAATTTGCTTTGAACAATTGAATCCCTTAGCCGCACAAGGATCATCTGATCGTATCTAAGATTACCATTCCTGGCCTGTAGATACCTCTCTGCACAATTAGGTCACACATTTTTTTACTTGCTTTACGGATTATTTACAGGATAATTATTATTTTATTTACATGTCGGTAGCTGGGGTAAAAATCCAATTCAAAATTTTCTTAGTTTACACACCACTACGGATCGGCTGGTATGAAAGATAAAAATGGTGGGAAAAGCAATGCCAACCTCACGACTCTAACGGAATACTGTTGTGCATTATACGAATCCTATAAATTTCAGGAACAACAAGAGAACAAATTATAATTTGACCCCTGTGTTTGATACTTATCAACTTCATTGATTACTTGCTTAGAAAATATTTTCGCGAAACATGCTAAGCTTATCGGCGAGATAAAAAAGAAAAACCAATTAAGATTTTTATTTTTCATTTCAATAAATTTCCTGTCGAAAAAATGTGGCCTTATGTCCATTTCCTGTTTTGCACAGTCATGCTTGCAAACTCTCTAATCCCAGCAGATAATTTGATGTTGTGTTACCCGCTGTCACGCGAACTAAAACAATATGTACATAATCCACACAATGAAGTTTCAAATATTTAGAGTAAACTTCTGCACAATACAGTAATGTCATGTGGGCGTATGCTTACTTGATTCACCTGAAAATGACATTGAACAAAATAGGATTTCAGTATCTTACCGCTTACACTGACAACTGGTCAGACTGACATGCCAACCGTTAGAAATGACTGGTAACATACATGTACTTTCAAGTGTCTATATGATCGGTTTCATGAATTTTAACAAGATGTGTATTGATTTTGTTCAGTGAAGGTCAGGAGAATGTTTCCCTGATAAGGATGTTGGGTTCCTGTAGAAGCAGCCATTTATCTATGAGGATATTAGAGGGCGACATGCTTGTTTACATGCAGCTGAGCGGCGTGTTTGGTTCATTTCCCCGAAACAATGATAAAGTTACCAAATTAAAGTGCAATTTACAGTATTATCATCAAGCTACTGTCACGGTATTGCTCAGTGAGGGTATTCTCGAGGTCGTTATGTAATCTTTCGTTATTTCTGAATTAACTGGGCACGGGTTTGGTCGTCTGAGGTAGCAACTCGCTGTTAAGAGTTGCGTCCCTTGAGCTTGGCAGTTACCAATGATACTGGGTTCGAATCCAGGTTTCTCCTGGGTATGTTTCTATGTTGTCAGCCTTATATCTGAGCTCGTGGGTTTTACCAAACTGATAAACGTCTATGGTCTGCATCAGATCAGGTTTGCCCCCCCCCCCCCCCCTCCCCCCAATACACACACACACACACACACACACACACACACACATATATATATATATATATATATACATTTAGGTGACTGAGTGATATGAAAATACTCAGAGTTAAAGCGGAGTTAAACCCAACTTACTCACTCATTCATTCTGAAGTTCGAATATGAAAAACATAAGTTGACAACAGTCCCTCATAAACAGTTCCATGATTTGCATAATATGACAGTTTGGTATTCCATATATGCATGAACCTAATATGTAACAAATGTTATATTTGGGATAACACTTTCTTAGTAAAGTACAGATTCTCGTACTTTTTGGGGTTGAGTCCCGTCCGGGATTTGAACCTACACTTGCCAGAGTGAGGCACCTAATCGCCAGCACACAAAGTCAGCGATCTCAGCCACCGAGGCTTCCACAAAAATGAAAGTCCGACAACTGGTAGTCTAGATCACGTACTTTGAGTACCCCTCTGAAAAGTGTAAATCCGAATCCTGGACGGGACTCAACACAAAAAAGTACGAGAATCTGTACTTTACTAAGAAAGTGTTATCCCAAATATAACATTTGTTACATTGACCACTTTCTAAATGGCATTGTGTATTCATAACCGAAATGGTTGTCTTGTTGACGTAACACGTGGACGACCGGCCCATGGCAAGTCACGAATGTTGCCATGCTGTAGAAAACGTCTCCAAAGAGATAATAATGTTTTTTAATGAACATAAAAATGTCTGGCAACTCTGGCGACATTTCTGTTTGCAGCGTACCCACAGCGGGTAGAAGTTAGGTTTCAGCAAGCCTCGGCATTGCGTAAGCATTACTTACGGTTGAACAAAGATGTTTTGTCTGAGCACCTGATAGCTAAACAATCATTGTGCGCTGTTGACATTCACAAACCACGTATGTGAGTATCATGCACCCAACAAACACGCAAACATCCAAATTATGCGCAGGCATAAACATGCACGTTCAAATTGCAGAATAATTTAAGTTTATCTTTATTGAACATTATATGAAGTACAGCTACTGTTTTGTGTTAGGATATGCTGTTAAATCGCACACACGTCACAAGCAATTGGTAAAAAATGAAATACTAATTTGCCCAATGTTCTCTTTGAAAATAACATAGAAGGTGATGGATAACCGCAAACTTCACCCATAACTCCTGAGAGTTTATAGAGCCACACGCTTAAACAAATGTATTATGTTATAGAACGCATTATGGCCCCTTTGAAAAGTGGCTTTGTTCACGACTTTTTATGCTCGCTGTCTTCGTTGGACATGAGGGGGCACGGATGGCCCAGTCGTCTAAGGTGAAGCTGCGTAGAGTCGCGTCCCTTGGGCACGCCAGAAACCTATGATTGTTTCTGTGGGTATGTTTCTAGGTTTGACAGCACCATATCCGTGCTCTAGGGTTTCATCGAAGTGGTAAACTGCATCACTCCGGGTTTTCCTCCCACATTAAGCAGACACGCCGCGATATAACTGTACAACTGTTAAAAGTCATAAATAATGTTAAGGTCGCATTTAATAGCGCAAATCTGCAAACGTTCTGATGCAAGTAATTGCTGTCAGTGCGTGAAAAGGGAAACGATGCTGTAACATGTAAAACATATGCCTTAGACTGACAGGTGACATATATCATATGTGTAATATGTAACATGACTTTTTTATATATTCATCTAATTGTTTACGAAAGGTCATATAGCCAGAGAAGTCAGGCTCAGTTAACGGTGTCACAGTGCCAGCTTTGTTGCTTTTATTTGGTTTAGTCTCATTTTCTTGTGACAGAGCTACAAATAGGAGACCCTATTCATGTTGTTTAATTCCAGTGCTCTATATTGCTGCTATAACAGATGTTGTGTGATTCTGATACAAATAGTGTTCCATTTCTTTCTTGAATTTAAGATAATACTGGTTATTTTGTTTATAGGAAGCTATTAAAGCTTTGACATTTAGCCATCCAGTCCTTCATCTGATGAATTCAACAAGGGGCTGTTGCAGCTGTGCTGCTGCAAATGTAAGCTGTGTATTGAAGTACACCTGCAGGGTGTTGTGTTGAGATCATGAAATGGATTTATGCTCATGTGATTAAAATGTGATTAATCTCAGTAATCCAAGGGTACATGAGTACCAAGAAAAGACAGAAAACGTCTGACAAATTATAGTAAGAAAGCCTGAAGGATAATACAATATATTATTCAGTTGTCATGCCATATCTTACATCTTATCTCCAACAAACATAGTTTCAAATCATGTGTTTGACTTTATACACATCAGTGTCTGGCGGCATGCACTGACGCAAAGGAACTTTGTAGATTTCTTTGGATTGGAATAACAGCACATTGTGTGGTTGCGGAAAAATTCCATCTAAACAATGAGACTGAATTCGTATTCCAAGCACCAACAATTCACGTCCCGCTGTGATACTTACGGTCCGTTGAATTGAAACATGTAATTGAAATAGCTTATTTCTAAATTTAGAAACGATCGAGATGGCTATTTGTTGAATTATTCACTGTCCATGGATTTAAGTCTTTCAGGGAAATTGCATCACAGTAAATGCAATCCCATATTAAATCGATATCAGCGAAATGTTGTGTTTTCTATGACACAATAAACTACAATCCTTTTTCAATAACCTGAAAAAAATGGACAGCTTTAATAACCAACAACAAATATTAATGTCAATAACATTGCACAAAACGTAACATATTCCCAATAGCACAAATAAGGTAAGCGTGATAAAACCAGGTTGTCCTTTTAATCGTGCGAATTTTGCTCTCTCAAATATGATGAAACATGAATTGGGTTCAGAAGCGCGGTTGATGCGATTTGTCGAGGGAGTTACTATTCCAGTACATCCGATATTCATGTTAGATAAAAACGCCTTAACCACTAACTCGGATTGGAATGCACAGTGACAAGGTCATTGATCTAGCACTTGCTTGCATCTGACGTACCACAGAAAAAGTACACCAAAATTAGGCCTGGAAATCTTTGAAGCAACTGACGTCACGAGCATTTAGCAAACCACATGACACTGAAGAAACACAAAACAACGCAACACGTTGATGCCAATGTCAACACACATACGGAAACATGACGTACTTTTAAGTCGGAATTGGAATCTTAAGAAATTGATTTCGGTTATGTGTGAAACGTAATGAAGATGTCATTTAACCTAAATTACAGAGACCGCGTTAATATTAGCTTTCGGTTATCGCTTGTTTTGGCAATGGCAAAATGGCAAAGCAAAAGGAACTGATAATATTTAGATTTGACGGTTTGTTAGAGTATTTAATTCGTACGAGTGATCCAAGTATTGACAACGTGGCTTGGCGCGCAATGCTCCTTGCAGAGGGTCATTATGACTATCTCATTGGTGCGGAATGAGAAACGACCAAGACCCTCTGTCTCTATCTGTGCAAGCTTCAGGATCAATTGCTGTCTCAGTAAACTGCTTCAAGCGACTCTCTATTTAGTAGAATGTTATCAAACGGTTCATTTGACCATGAGGAAAAAGACCATTTTTGACTTGATTTGGCGAACTTATACGTTGTCCAGGAATAGATATTTTTCAAGCCTCTTATTAGCCACTGAACGTCAGCCGGTCGATGTTTTAACACGTCTGTGCAAACTGTGCGTGGTCAATGAATAATTCTTGTCCGCAGCGATTTGATTTGTGTTGTTTGCCCGGTTTGCTGTAGTTTTAAATTCAGATCTATGATAAATATAACCTTCTTTATTTATCACGCAAAATAATGTCGTAAGTAATAAAATCAATACAGATGGTAAAACTACACATAGGTACTGTCAAATAACAATAAAGTAAAGTTGTTATTCATGTTCATGTTGTCTACCTTGGGATGTTAAATCCAATTCGGTATTAAAATATATATGTTCTAAATAAAAGGCATAGTCGTTTCTATGCCATGACACCTAACCGATGTCAGCAACGCGTAATGATATTCTTACAATTCTTGTCTCAGAAGAGACCGGATATACAGACAATGATATCTAAGGTGTAAGATTATGATCACTCTGATACGTGATCCTCATAATACCTTTGAAATTATGGATGGAAATCTAAGCACAAAGACTTGGTTCCATCATTACTTGGAATATGTGCCGAACATTTGAATTAAATCTACATAGCATATTAAGCATCAATATCACATGGTCTTGTGCATGTGAGTGACTGATGTGGTTCAGAAGCTGACGTCGCATCTGCCCTGCAGTAGGAAATCCCTGTAGAGTAAGGGACCCGGTCAAGGCTTTGATTAGTCGTGACTCCAGCATGTCTGGTATTGATACCCCATTACAGGAGCCCACCTTCTCTTTAACCTCCCTTTCATCTCACAAGCTCGCAAACAGACTCTCATAAACTGAAATTCCTTGTATTTAAGCAATAGTTCAAGGTGGATTTCCTGTTTGATTTCTTTGAGAAGCTTTGTGGCAACGGAAGCTGGTTATCAAAATAGAGAATGGGAGTTTCTGACGGAATGTCACATGGATAATTTCATCGACTTAAATCAGTGAACTTGAAATTATCCTAACCTCGGCATGGAAAGAAGTTACTCCTGTAGTTGATCACAATGTAATTACATTCATTTATTCCAGTGCATCGGCGCAAGCACAACCCTTTTCTGAGGATAAATCACACACAATATTAATTTCATGTCTGTCAAACGAAAATAAAAATGTAGTGAACTTGTAGACAAAGGCAGGATTTATTTACCTATATACATACAAGACGCAGAACAATGGCAGGACTCATATTTTCTCGCATAGCTGTTGTCATTTTTACATGTACACTAAATATATTGAACTATATCGTTTCAATATGTCAGTCACAGCCTTGAAAATACAACTGGCTGTATAATGGTGATAAAGGGTGATAGGCAAAATCACAAAAGACCACAGACCCTCCGATTACTCGTCTTAACGTGACGTCTTATATCAAATGAAGGGATACGTTATCATATGGCAGTTGAACAGTGCACTTATGGAAATAATAGGCCCATCCACCATAGAGACGAGCCTTGGACGTATGACGTATTGTATCACTGATTTGTGTATCATAATCCCTTGTATGTCCAGGTATCGAGTTAAGTCGATTTCAAAATAGGCATGTTCATATTATTCCAAGAATTTTCTGTATCTGGTCTCCAGAGTCGACGTCCATTTGACATTCAAACAATCGATCTGAGTGCTATGTTTCCCCTAATTCCCAATTCATACTTTAACACGACTTTGTCGTACCGCTTGGGTCGCTTTGAGCCACGGGTGTGTCAAAAGACACAATTTAATTCCACAATTATACCCATGGAAGTAGTTAATCTAATACATATACATATTGAAGAGTAACGTGTACATTATATACATACAAAATTCTTCATGAGAAATATCAAATTGAATATATGTGATGTCAATTTCGTATGTGTCTTTTACATATTGATTTCCGATCCTTGTATATGCAATATATTGCCATTAAGCTGCATACAAAATTCTTCATGAGAAATGTCAAATGAAAATATATAATGTCAATATCGTATGTGTCTTTTACATATGGATTTCCGACCCTTCTATATATGCAATATATTTGCCATTAAGCAGCATCAGGTTGCTAAAAGAGCTCAGTAAGGAAAAATGTTATACTATCCAGCATCCAGCGTGGGCGGGCAAAAGCGATGAAATACAACATTATTCTTCTGTTTCGACAGAATGGCTATCTGTAATAAACCATTAACTTCCACATCACTGAACTAGATTGTTTTTTGACAGTCATTCGGCGCCGATTAAAGATTTTGTGCAGTCGGAAAAGATACCTTGTTTATTTATACACATTTATACACACTATCTGCGATCTTCATTTTTTGCTGCTGCTTTCTTCCAGAACAATGCGCCCGTGTTTTATTTTAAAACTAACAAAAAACACAAGCTGACTGGTATAGTAATTCCGTATTTGAAACTTCTTTTTTTCAAATATTATTCTATAACAGACGCTTTTATATCTTTTATCTGTGATAAGGCCATTCCGAAGGATCTGATCGTTCATTTGGTTCAACGCCAAGCTCAGTTGCATGTGGGCACTGTAAAGTTCCCGATGTAAAGAATCTGTAAACATTTCTTCTGGAGGAGGCTGGGACAAAGCATACTGTCAGCACTGCATCTCCTCACGGTATAGTTTATCAGTAAACAGAAACATAATGCTGACGGATGAATTGCAATCTGGCGTCGTATCACTTCACCTGATAAACAATAGGGGAATTAAAGCAGCCATGTTTAAGATTAGGTAAACCACAAATCTCAAACAATTATAAGCACATTTACGCCTGAAAAGGGGATCTATTTTGTGAAGTTATATGGTTCTCTGCTAGCACCGCCAGAGTGCTATGATGTCGATGTAATACTTTCTAATATCTTAACCTTGAAGTCCGGTACTTAATCCTCATCGTAACCTGGTAGATTTATCTATGCCGTGACGCACCAGATAAAAGGTGTCAGATAGCGACACAACTTAGCTTCCTATTGCCATGACTTTCGGGGATTTTGTGTTGTTACAATATTACCTTAAATTTGTTGAGTGCGTTTTGGAGTCGATCTAAGCATAAGCCCGCAGAGGGACTGTATTCCTGTCATCTTTGAAGCTGAGATATGCGTGCTAATATCTCCACGTTCCACCTCTTAAAACACTAGCAGGAGAAGTAGACTTATCTGGATTAGTGTGTCTATAGACTTGTGACACACGATATGAGTCAATGACTCATCATTATCCTGAAACATGCCTAGCCATTATATAACATCTTGCTCTTGAAATTACATGTTACGGTTGTAGCATCCAAGCCTCAGTAAAGCTTTAAAAACGTTTTATGGTAGACATGTGGAGTACATTTCCAAATGTGACGCATCAGTGGCAAAAATAATAATAATAACGGGTTTTGTCGCTTTTATTTATTTAACTTTCTGGTCCCAGTAAAATTAAGTTTAGATATCGTAGAAACTGAATCCATCATTTTTGTATGAAGCAGTTTGATAGTCGATGGCAGTATTAAATATCCCCGACAAGGGTACAATGTGTGAAGCCCATGTCTGGTGTCCCCCGCCGTGATATTGCTGGAATATGTCTAAAAGCGGCGTAAAACCATACTCACTCACCCACAAGCCGATCTAATATAGAAGATAGATTCGATTGAGTACCGCTCCAGTATAACCCATTAGTAAACATACAACCAAGATATTGTTGTCATGTATCTTCTGCCCTTAAGAGAAAACCTTTCACATACACCCTTCAGATTGAAAAGAAGCAAATTGGAACTAAGTCACTTGTCTAGGGTGACACCAAACGTGTTGACACTTTTCAGGTGGATGAGCGTATTCGTGTTTCCACCATCTCGTCATCCAACTTATCAGTGGGTTCTTTTGAGTGCTTTGCATTGGGTAAATGTACTGTACACACATTCTAATGCAGAACTGTTAATTCTCACATCTTGTTTGTCGTGTCCTTGCTGATTTTAAAGTATGTCACAGGATAAGCTGCACATGGACAATAATCCAGCTGATAGTCCAGCGCCTCCTTAGCACACCAGTAAGTTGATCGCTTCAGCCTTGGCTATCGATCAGGTGTAGAAACCAGATGGAACTTCCACAGTAATTGGGGTGGTAACACGTCCCTTCATACAACAAATATGACTGATACTGACTGAAGATACCATAGTCGCCTCTGAGGTGGCGCTGTGATTGAGTATTTGGAGATGAGCCTTACCAGAATTTCAGTGTGTGAAAGTGGCAACACTCGACACACACGGCATGCGAGACTCCAATCTGTCATTGTGCATTAACGCTGCATTATATTGCTCATTTGCCTGGACCAACGTCGCACGTTTTTGATAAATGTTGTGTTGCATTCTTTGGAAGCTAAGGATTCACAACTGACAGCAAAGACATTTTAGAGAACGTTGATATCTGTCGTCAACCTTCCACCTCAATAGCGATGTTTAACCAGAGCTAAAACTTATGAAAATACAAGGCCAGAGAATAATCAGTCTCAATTACCCGCCGAAAAAATTCTTTAGGGCGTAAAAGGCAAAACAGGTGTAGGTTTGTTGCCTCATACCGCACAGCAGTACTGTAACCACCAAGTACTATATAAACAGGGGCACGGGTGGCCCAGTCGTCCACGGCGCCGCAATTCGCTGTGCAGAGTTGCGTCCCTTGGGCACGCCAGAAACCTATGATTGTGGGTTCGAATCCCGGTTCGCCCAGATTATGTTTCTGGGTTTGTCAGCACCATACCCGTGCTCGTGGGTTTCACCGCAGTGGTAAACGTCGGAGACCTGTATCACTTCGGGCTTTCCTCCCACATTAAGCTGACACGCCGCGATATAACTGGAATACTGTTAAAAGCGGGGTTAAACCCAACTCACTCACTCACTACTATATACATATGTAAGAATAAGGTACAATTACATTAAAATAACTACAATATATATATCATAAGTAGTGTACTGTACATGTAACTATAAGCACAGTAGTATGACTACTAAGTACCATATAAGCAAGAACAATGTCTATAATTACAGTACAATAACAACAGCACTGTAACTATAATTACAGTACTATACCCACTAAGTACTACATAACTAAGTCAGAATTATGTAAACAATTACAGTAAAATATTTACAGTAGTATTACTGTAACTAAAGTACTATAACATCCAAGTGCTACATCACAAATAAGTTTGGACCATATTGTCATAAATAACTTCACTTAACAGTCAGCTAGCGACACAAGAATACAATACCATTTATCTATTCTCCCATTCAAGTATAAAAATGCAGGATTTATGACGCCATCATAAAAGCCTGAGTTTTGTTATTCAATGTTTTTGCATTAAAATGATACATGTACGATGTCATCGGTTCGGCGACAACGGAGGTGATGGAAATAATGTGATCAGTTTCCTGATCTAACGTTGATGATTCAAGGCGATAAGATGGTATAACCATAACAAAATATGACAAAATTTTGTCTAAAAGGAATTAAGATAAATTAATCAGTTGTTGTTCGGATGACGTTGTGAAGCATATAACCGGTTTAAATTAGAACTCTTTGGTAGGATTCTTTCAACGATTAAGCAATAAACGGATTGTCCACGAATATTGAGTTAGGATAAATATCTTGTTATGAAGCAGGCTGAAGGGGTTACCCAGCCGTTAAAAGCACCGCATTTTACTGTGTGTGTTATGATAAAGAAAAGGGAGGGGTGGGGTGTCTGGGTGTGTGTGTGTGTGTGTGTGGGGGGGGGGGGGGATGGTAGGATACGAGCCCTTTTGGCCAAATGAAAGTGTCAAAGATTAATGTTGCGGAAAGCAGTAATTAAAAGTAAATGTTGGACTAAAAATATCAGACAAGTTCAAATGAATGACAACCAGCCCCACCAGTGACACTCGTCACAAACTCATATAAAGTCAAGTCGTTCACCTGAAGAAAACACGGGAACATATGGTACAAGTCATACTAGGGAATTGCATAGGACATAATTTTTGTCACTTACACCTTTGGAAATGTCCTCCACATGTCTACTATAAAACTTCTTGAAGGCTTTACTGAGGCATTGAATGTTGTATTTTTTTCAAACAACTTCTGAGCAAGAGTTGTATGAAGCGATGTTAGATTTGGGTAGAAAGAGCATGCTCGATTGTACCTCAAAAGTTGTGAGATATGAACACCAGCTGCTTGAATATTGCTTGACAAAAAGGGGAAATTGACTGTTGGAAAGTTGAAGTAATCCCTCTTTATTTTGTCACTCTGAATCTTTTTGCATAGATCCAAATATGAAAAAGATGAAGCGGTCTCACTGGTCTCCTTTATTTCTTGTTCATGGACCGCCTCTGTGGTCTAGTGGTAGAGCGTCAAGCCGGAGAGCGGAAGGTCGTGGGTTCGATCCCCGGCCGTCATACCAAAATGTCACCTTGCCTGCCACCCGACGTTAAGGGGCTGAACAAAGGACTGGTCAGTTTACTGTGTCAGAGTGGGGTATTCATGTTAAACTGCGGCATGGTATCTAAGTAGGCTGGCACTATCAAATCGGCATTAGTCGCTATATAAGTGCAATAATCTTGAAAGCGGTTCATCTCACTTCACCTCACCTGCGACCTGAGCCACTTCCGTCTCATATTACGCTGACACGCTGTGATATAACTGCAATACTGTTACAATCGGCGTTAAAACTCACTCACTAAAGCATACATATGTTGACACACCAGTAAAGTATAGGTCGCATTCGCGTAAACATATCTGATAAGTGTCATAATTTCTAAAGGCTCTGCTCATTTCTCTCAAAAACACACAAATCCTGTTGGCCATGAAGGACCCTAATCCCCTCCTCAGCCTTTGATCTGTCCACACAAATATGGCAACCGTTAAATATCTGCGCACTTTGGACTTTCTTTCTGTAAATTTAATTTACGTGCATGCCGTTATATTTTTGAAAATGTTGTTTAAAGCGCATTTAAACCCAACTGAATTATTGTGAAACCGTAAAGAGATGACTTATTATTAAGGGAGATTATCATTAAATTGTAACTTGATCTCTATGAAACACAGTCTTCATATTTTACCAATAAAGAAAATCGATTTCTTAAAACATGTAATCAACTATCTTGAAATAACGTCCTTGACGGTCATGAAGTGTTTTGTGGGGAAATTTTCAATTATCAACGCTGTTGACATTTTGTCATTGTCAGATGCTGTCACACTTACATGAGTAGGATTTAATGTCATTTCCAATAACCTTGCAACTAATGCATAGCTTTTAGCAAAGCACTTGATGATTAATCACCGTTCTTATTTGTGGATTCAAACACTTGCTTCTACAAGACGATTGGACATTCTGTCAAGTCCGCAACCCAAACTGATCATTTATCATTCGTAATCTGCCCAATGCTGTTTTTGAGAGGAAAGGCATCTAAAGCCATATTCATCGATAGCTTGTACCGTCAATATATAGAACGGTGTGTCGTATATACAGGTGGGGCTTTAGAAATAATTCTAATTCTCATAGTTCAAGCGCAGTTTGCGTGTATCTCATTTGTAAAAAAACCCGTAATTTCCGGCTTGAAAAAAAAAAAATAGCTGACTGGCCAAACCGCCAACAGACACATAAAATAATATATTCCTTGGTGTGTTGTTTTTATTTGCATGTTTCAGGCCATAGAACTCTATGTATTGTATACAGGTGGAGCTTTAGGAATAGTTCTATTACTCATAGTTCAATCTGCCCATTGCAGGTTTTGAGAGGGAACGCATCTAAAGCCATATTCATATATAGCTTGTACTGGCAAAATACACTGTCTGCGTGTATCTCATTTGTAAAAATTAGACGTATTTTCCGGTATGTTTTTTATTTGGATGTTTCCAGGCCCAGCTGACCTACATAATGCACTGGAAAGAGTCTTCACGTGCATGTATGACTATGACATAATCTTAATCCTAGCTGGAGGTTTGAAAACCACAGACTTAATTGCCAGGGTGATCACGATGCAGTTGAAATGGACATTCAAACGATAAAGCCACCATGTAAAGTGTGCACACTTAAAAAACCGATCGATGATTTAATTTCCGATATGCTTAATAATTACCATATGGAGAGCATCGCACATCGACTTCATGTAGTACTCAACACCATATTCTTGCGGTCCTCGTAGTCTGGCACAAATTTGTGTTTCTCAAAATTGATATCTATAGGGTATTTTTATGTGCAGACCTGGACATGAATTGCATCTATGTAAGTCGGTGACATTCAGCATGCTTTCTATATAAATGAGCTGGTTTCAATTTCGACCTTTATTGCTAATTACTAAGGTATTGGGTTGCAACAATTTGCAGTTGAAGTTAATGTCATAACTGATACTTTCTGCAACGAAAATAGATGCGTGAAGGGAATCTGTTCTTGACGATCATAACGGCAGGGCAGCTCCCGTGGGCAATGGTCCAGTGTGCGTGCACAGTCTCTTCATATGACCATCTTACAATAGGGTAGGAACACGCAAGCATTTATGAGCATCATCATTAGTTGCCGTCCTGATTCCACAACGGTGTTATGTTGCACAGAAGCAGATAATTTGACACGGGATTCGTTTCATATTTATTAACAAGCTATACCAGTGAGAATACAGGAAGGTTATTTTCTATTCCTGGTGTGTACTAGCTGAGAACATTATGAGAACCTGTTTTATATATGCCAACGACAAAATGAAGCATTCTCATTGGAACTCTTTCTGCCTACAGCCTTGTAACCTTACTGTTTGTGTTTGTTGTGTGGGGCAGTGGGTTATATGTACCATGAAGCAAGAAGGCAGCTACTTTGAGACTGTTACAAATAGGCCACTGGTGGTTATTGGAATATCTCCCCTATCCATTTGATTTAACCATGGGCGGTGGATGTGTTGTCGAATGCCTCTTTCAGGGGCTCCTTTCTCATTCTTAGGCTTACACCGATAATAGATCACCTCTTCGTCCTTGTCTTGATTCTATACCTTCTCTTGATTCTATGTAAAATGAAGCTGGTGAAACGAACTCACAGTCTGAATGAACATAAAAGTTTGTTTTTTTATTACCTACGAGGGCAAACATATCCGGGTTCATAAAAATCGCTCGGGAAATACCGGAATTTAGACACTCGTGTCGTAAATATTGGTTGACATAAACACTCATATAACATCCTCTGTATGTTATGGAGACGAACAAACGTTAAGTGGTTGTAGTGCTTGCAATTACTATTCCACACATATGAAAGTCCACCCTTCTTTTATGATTGCCGTGTTTAGTACAAGTTGCAAAATGGATTCAGATAATTTGTGTTGCGTTAATGATGCTGTTTACTGACAGAACAGATGTTCATAAATGGTTCCGAAACGACCTTTGGGAAATACAGAGTGTCAGGACCGTCTGATCATCAGGGTCAGTGTAGTAACAACGCCCTGTACCATCCCACGGGCGTCCCTCACTGACCACTGTAAGTGGACATTAGTTTCACTTGTACTTGTAACGAGAGTGAGGTTTGACCTGGCGGCAACGGCACGTACTGGTAATGGCTACTTTCCTGGATGACGGGTGTAAGCCGTCCGATCGGCGGAAACGATGGCGATTTGACGTTGATGTGTTCATATATAGTCATGACAATGGTGTATTGTTTCAAACTGTGACACTTAATCTTGCCATATACGAGCATCTACTATCAGCAAACCCATGTCAAAAGTGGTTGGACTATTTTTAGAACACCAATTGTAGTTTTTTGCATCTATGAAACATTTTTCAACAGTTAGATAGAATATTAGTTTGCAATGGCATTAAGATCAATCGCCCATTACTGGTTCTGTCCTTGACAGAAAGGCTAAAGGGTGTCACAAGAATTTTTGCCCATTGATCATAAGGCAATTCAAACTTTGTAGCATGCCTCTTGGCAGTCTAAGCATCCGCCGAGAAGCCCCCAGATTGCAGGTGCCTCTCGCTGACTGGACATATGTGACGCTCATTATTTGCCTCTTAAAACTTTGACATAGCTGTAACCTTGCTGACAGCGCATGAAATATACTCACTTCAGTTACTGGTATACTGGGTTCGAGTCCCAAAACGACCCTATTATGCACCATGGTTTTCCAGCACCCTATCGTGTTTTTTTCCAACGTGGTGGACACCATTCTTTCTTTCATCCCACGTTATTTACACCCTGTTTTACTGACAACTGTGACACATGCATAAAATGTAGTTGCATTTAAAACACAAAAGTTGTTTCATCACTTGGGTTTATGCGTTCTTGCCTGTGGACGAACCGGACATATAAAGTGTAGGTCAATACCTGGAAGGTATTGATTGTGAATCAATCATTAATGCCACTAGTGCGGATTCATCAAGAAATATACGAAAGCGATGAATATGTTCCTGACACTGAACATCGACATAGAGATTGATTAAATTGATTTCATTTGTACAATCTATGCACTAACGGTGCTCTCTATTCTTAACACATTATGCCGGACAAAATATCCATACATTTTCCATAATACCCTCCATGACTGTACCACACACACGGGCAGCAAAGACATTAAAACCCCAATGTCAGAAAATATCCAGCTTAATGCTGAAATTAATTAGATTTCATTCATCTCTTGTGTCATCAATGTCCGACATGTCAGACAGCATCTAGATGTAGTTTGCTTTTACCGCAAACCAACCCCCAAGCTTCTTGAAGTTTGCCTGAAAAAAAAAACATCCCTTGATATTGTTTATTTATCGACAGCCCGGGGTGCGTGTATTCTATTTTGGAGAACATCTGATACCTAATCGATACGGTTCCACGAGGGAGGGATTGTACCCAAAGGGGATGGTGGGGGGTAAAACGAGGGCGAGTAATATGTGAAGCGTATGAGACAGAAATGAAGGAAACATCTACATTAATGGGTTTGCTGCCTGATACGCGACTGGAAGACAAATGTCATATCTGGATCAGTGAAGAGTAAGAGAAGATGGCATATGCCCAGGACTGAAACTAACGATTAATAATAAACACATGACAAACAGATCCTATATTACTACTGATCTGATATTTCATTCAAAGGATTTTTGTTGTCTAATGATCTTTATAGAAATGATGTAACATGTGGCTATATTAACAGGCTTGTGCCGGTTATGGATCTAATTGGCTACACACTTTAATCGATTAATTTTACTACTTTTTACAACTTGGCATCCGAAGACCTGTGAACCACCAAGAGCTTGAATTATCATGAAGTATCTTCTAATAAGCTAAAATGGGTGGTGAGTAAGTTGGTAGTGAATGCGTCCTGAAGTAATGCGAGCTCTCAAAAATTATCAAAAATCCCTGCTGAAAGCACAATCAGCTTTATGATCCGAGTATAACATGGGCATATTATATAAATTACTATCAAGTAGTGGAAAGCCTACCTTTTCCGGAAAAGGTGAGGTCAGAGACCATTCGTCACCACTCGCCCCTTTCCGTAACCTGCAAGAAGACTCGTCCCCTATCGATGAATGTTATGTGCTAAAATACAACAAACCAATAAAAATGGGCGTATGACTTCAAGTTGTTCGTCAAAGAATCCCTCAGCAATAATTTTGATTTTACAAATGTCTTGCATCTATTAATGTCCCCAAGACACAGTCAAATGTGTTCAATCATACTGCATAATGCCGCATGTCCCGATGTGCTTTAAATTGCATCTGAAAAATATTTATAATGTATGGGGAATATACGTGAATCATTGCGCAACGAGTTGACAATTCTTTTATCTATGCCCGTTTGCGCTAAGACGGAACCCGGTCATAAAAATGGTCACGAGAGGGGCACGAGTCGCTATTCGGCTTGTCCCGGAATAACACGAGTTGGTCACGAATGGTCAGAGACAGCCATCTTGAAGTAATGATGTGTGCAATAACCGGAAACCTTTTTACTCGATATGTATGCACCGTGGCCTCGTTTAGAAAGACCATATCAACATTACGACAGTCGTAACTCCCAGAGTTTAACTAAGATTTAAGATGGTCTTACCACTAAGATGGCTTTGTAAAAAGGGCCGATTAGTTGTAAGACAATGCCCATTAACTACTTTCTTCCATGTAACTGTTTATTTGAAATGTTCACAATTATATATGCATGTATCTGATAACATTACCAATTCTCAAAAACTCAAAGTTACCTGATTGATGTAAAAGGGTACTGCTTGCCCAGTCATCTAAGCGAATATTCAGCCTGGGTTCGAATCCAGGTTCGCCCTGAAAATGTTTCCAGTTTAGATGGCATCATAGCCGTGGTCGTGTGTGCTTCACCAAAGTGGTAGACGACAATGACATGGATCACATTGAGCTTTCGTCCTACATTTAGCTGACACCTTGAGATTGTGCTAAAATACTGCTCAAAACGGCGTTACACTCTATTCACTCACTCACTTATGTGACGCTAACAACGCTGGCACGGAACAGTTTATTGCCCTATTGATGGTTATGATAAATGGTGGGTGTACATGTATTCAATTCAATACTTTTGATCGAACCGTCAAGGTGCACTACACAACGCTTGCAGTTAAATTACCCATTAAACCCATAAACAAGCACTAACATGGGGAGATGAAATCTAACTCACAGATCATTACCCACGTGAATATTATACATAGAAACGTACCGTATCTTCAAAAGATAATATTCTCACAGGAACCACGTGCCATAATTCTCCATAAAAGCTACAATTTTCCGTATTCTTTGTTGAATATTGATAACGGTTGGTTTGTATTTTCATTGCAGGAAGTGACCTTCGTGACCCTTTTGGTAATAGTTGCACAAGCAGATGAAGACGACATGGGGCTGACGTTACACGCTTCCGACACCATCTCGACGCTGTGGCGTGATGAAAGACCAAAATGAAACGCTTTCTGTCTCTTTTAAAACCATCGTATGAAAATGACCGTGTGTGTAATCGAACATAAATACCACTGAGACCGTAGAATGACGATAGAGTGTTTCTAGCAACTCTTCATATGTCATCTCACAGGGCAGAAGATGGAGTGAGAATTCTTTGAGTTTATTTTTGTTTTTGAGGCTGTTTTGTTCAGTTAGAGCGTTAGGCTGATTAAATAGAGGCAATAGCTATGCTGTCATCTCGATGTCTACGTTTGCCCTGTACACTGAGGCAACGGACAAACATATTTGGTCATCCATTGCCAGGGTCTTTCAGTAATACATTTTTCATTCAAGCATATTCCATGTCTAAAGTATCTGGTCTTTTATTTCGGCTCTAATACACAATAATACCGTCGCTCCATTACACCGGCTAGGCATAAATGTTTATGTAGCAATATTGCAAAAGTGTTTATAACCACTGAGGCGGAATTGAGTACCACAGTTGGACCTAAGGGAGTTGTATCAGCTTAGGGGGTAAATTGTACCAGGCTTCAATTCCCAAAATACATCAAATTCGTGAAGCTGGTTCTTTCTACAGCAAAGATAGCAAATATGTACAATATGATTACATATGAAATGACAACAAATGTCTCCCAAGCGCCCAAACACCATACACAATAGAGCGTATATAAATTAACCAATCTGACTCAGCCGACCTTACCTCAAACACAGAACATCCGTCTTTTGACGATATTAATTTGGGAAAGCAAACATTATCTACACTAAGTAGTTATCGTGACATCAACAGCGGATGGAAGAATCAGGGTTGACAAGGAACGATGTTCTTTACCCGGGTGTCACTAAGGCGCTGCTACGATGTAAAAGGAATTGCAATATTCTACCATAACTAGACTTATGATAGCTCGCTCACATCGATATTAGACTGTTTATTTGCCAGATTAATCTAAACATGGTTTCTTTTCTTGTCCAGGATGTAGAAAATGTCAGATGTTTCTTTGTGTCTCCGTCTTATCTGGCATAAGCCGATGATCGACTACGATGTTTAGTTAGGCTGTTTCTATTAACTTCAGCATTAACAAGTCTTGTGTACGCCGACCTAAATATACATCCTTTAGAAGATCAATATAAACTGTTGGTTCTAAAGGTTTTATTCATGTTTTATTATCCCAGTGTAAATGGAACTGAAAATCGTGACAAAGACTTACAAATAAATATCTTTGGCTTTAATTTATCACCTAAAGTGATGAAAGACTGTTTATCTTTGTTCTTGAAATATAAAGTACTACGTGTTGAAGGTGCCTTTGAAGAAAACAGTCACTTTAATCGTTGTTGGTGTAACTCATTTCAACTTTGATATGACGATTTACAAGAAATACAGAGGATGAAGAAACAGAGGATGGTCAGTACTTGAGTCATAACGAGTATGCCTCACGCTTCCACGGCTATCTACCGGAACCAGTGCAAAGTAAGAACACGCTATGTCGTAATGTTATTAGGTGACCAATCTACTCACGATCGCTGTTAAAAGAACTTTTTCAGGTTTGATCTAATTCAGGATACCGAGAAGTGGTTATTATGGGTTATTAAGATGGAGAATGTAGCAAGAACGAACAGCATCCATCGAAGTACAATAAATTAAATATTACACACAACATTTTAGAATAATGATTATTTGAGTGTTATCAAATTTGTATTGATGTGGAAACAGTTAACAAGCATAAAATTTATTTTGAGTTTCGAATATCCATTGTTCGTTAGCCTCAGTTGAAATCCAAGAATACTACATCTCCATCATGTCTATATATGACTTCACATCTTTATGTCGGACCTTCAGTGAATTTCCTTCAGAGAGGACCAGAATAGCGGTTAGCTTTCAAAGCGTCACGTCAGGATAAAAATAACCATTGGAGGCAAATATCTAGATGGCTGGAAAAGGCATGAGTCCGAAAAAGTCCCGGATAGGTATGTTTGGCTTAATATTGCCCCAGCCATTATCTTTGTCCATGGGAGGACGAAGGCTTCCTCTGATATTCATAGATATTAAGATATTGATAATAACTTAACCAATATATAGATGTACTCTTAGACATTTAGAAATAGATTATATATATACATTAGTTTTAATACGCTTCCTTGTGTACGGTGTATTCTATTGACTCTTCATTTGATAACTGTAGAAGCGTTTTAGCTTGTATTTGGACGGAGGCTGCGGGAATTGTTGTAGATTCGGAGATATATTGAAAACTTTAGAATGTGTACCGTGTCCAAAACTCGAGCTCATGAAGAAGAGCATCATATTGTCATTAGGTTTCCTCTATATGATCATCAAGAAAATACATATGGATGCTAGCTAATAAGAGATGCTTTTAATACATGGTTTGGATATCATTTAAGAACAGTTACATATTGTACATGTCAGTATGTTGTACTATCCTAACATTCTGGGACAAACGAGATCAAATAACTGCATGTGTATCTTTAGAAAAGAACAAAATGAAAACGAAATGAGTGTTTATAATTACAAAATGTAACCTGTATAAATGTGTGACAATGTACCCCTAGTTTGACTAGCCCAAGCACATACATTGTGTATGGCTATTACTAGAGCAACTCAGCTTAGAAGGAATACAGAAATTGCAATGTTAATGTCATAGTTAAATTCCTCTTTTTAACCAAGATTAAATACAACTCATGCATAAAGCAGACAGCGTGGCCAGAAAGCTGTTTTAGATATCGAACAATATACTTTTCCCAAACCAATGCTAATTGTAATCGCATGTTAGAGAACTGACTTCCAGAATCGTCATGGGGCGGTGAGGTAGCCCAGTGGTTAAAGCGTTGGCTCGTCACGCCGAAGACCCGGGTTCGATTCCCTACATGGGTACAATGTATGAAGCCCATTTCCCGGTGTCCCCCGCCTTGATATTGCTGGGATATTGTAAAACCATACTCATTTTCTCTAGAATCGTGATGCATTTGTGTTCCCTGACCCCTTCGTTTGATCTATGGTTTAATTGAAATCTATTGTGAAAAACAAACAACTTAATAAGGTCACCTATTGAATCAGATAACAATGAAACCTTTTGGATTGTTGCAATGGTCAGTGCTGCTTCTATACACGACATATGTCAAGACGACATTGTCTATTACGTTTTGATGCTTGAAAACAATAGACTGATGTAAACAAGTAAAACAAGATATATTACGCAATGAGTACATGATAAATTCAAAATAGTGGACATGCATTGCAAGCAAGGAACGATCCGGGATTTAGTGAACCAATAATTTGAACTAGTTTTGTTTATGAGTACCCTAAAAAATCCTTTACCCTCATACATACGATTATTGATTATTTTCATTAAACAAGGTCATTAACCAACAAGAATCTTCTCCTTGCAACCTTAACTACTCTTCGGATTCTTGCCTCTCAGCATTCATTCTGCCACAGGGTGGAACATTTCCAGACAGTCAAGCTAAAAGTATGGAACATGTCTATCTCGTCAGTTAGTAGGATCAGACACTACATTACAGAGGACTGTGGCCAATGGCGCTATCTCTGACAGCAAGGGCGTGTTATTAAGACATATACTCACGGCCGTGACGTGTTAAGAAAATAGGCTTAAGACAGGTATCACCTTGCAGTGGTTTGGATGAGACACGAGTGGCAACTTGATTACTCGATGATGTTTGGGTAAGGATATCGCCTGTGTGGCCATGGCGCGAAGCATCTTTCCGAGACCCCGGGGCACGCATTAGGACAGTAAGAAACGCTGGTTCCATAATAGTCCCCGCATTTGCACGTTACCGTCAACTCTCTGGTTTGCCAACGGCGTTAAAAACCTTACAATATAATACATGTTTGTGATCAGTTTAATTATCTGTTGAAAGCCGAACTAGGGATACGGAAATTGTTTCCAGAAACAGAGTTTCGTATGGAATATATCAGTAAATATTTAAATATAGCACCAGGCAATATATCTTGAATATCTGCTCGAGTATTATGCTCAAGGTAAGGCTAACCTCATGATCACAATCTGCATGTGAAAATCTGCAATTTTGTTAAATTCATTTAAATATCTTATGTCTCGTCCTTTGGCCTTCATATATAATAATATCACCAATTATAATGGGAGGGCGTGGTTTGATTAAAGTTGAGGCTCTTCATGATCGAAATTGTATTGTGCACTGTTGCACACATTTATTTGTCTGATTTTCCTCTTGTGAAGCATGTCAAGACTCATGATGAAAACAAGACATTCGAGAGTGTCCTTAAACGAGCCAAGGTTGTTGGACACAATCTTTATGTCAATGTTGACTTTGTTGATGGTTCTGTACTGCTGGATGGTACAGAAATAAGTTTCAACCAAGCAAAGTGCCATATCAAGTCGGCCCAGAGTCAGTTATTCAAGGAAAGGCTATATGAACAACCACTGCATCGCGTTAATGTGTGTTGAGATGGTCAGCAACCCTGCAGAGTCATTCGCTTGGATGAAGTCGGCTGCCTGAAAAGTGAAACAGAAGGCTTTCTGTTTGTTGCCCAGGACAAGTCACTTCCCACTCAAAGTGTGCATCAAAATGTAAATGTGAAATGTAGATGATCCAATAAATGATTTAGACTGTCCAACACATAGTCAGTGGATGCCCAGCTTTGGCACAAATACAGTATATTAAACGACATGATGGACTGGACATTTTATTACCGTCTCCGCCATGCTTGTGGTTTTGATACAGAGGTCCATCCATGGTACGACCCAGAATTGTAGAGGGCGTGATGGAAAATGATAAATACAAAATTCTTGGGATTAGGCCCGTATACAGCCTCAGACAAGACCAATAAACCTGATCCTGTCCTTTTTTATAAATCCAATGAAATCATTTTAATCATTGAATTTCTGTCCCTTTTGACACTAATGTGAATGACAAGATTCAGGAAAAACATGGCAAATATGCGGACCTCGCTTACAAAATGTCACGCTTGCATCTCAAGTACGAAGTTGTCCGACTCCCCATTGTCTTCCGTGCCTTAGGTTTGGTACCTCCCAATCTGTTGACTGACATTGGGAGAGTACTCTGGTTTGCTGCCACGAATACAGTCTTTCTGACAATCTGGGTAATGCAGAAGGCTGCAGTGTTGGGGAGTCTTCACATTCTCCGCAAAGATCTGGGTGGGTATGAGTAGGCAGCGCAAAGCAATGAAATATTATTAGCCCTGTCATTGGATCAGTGTGTACTCGATGTTTGCACATATAAAACTGAAAATTATTTAAACCGAGGTTCGTAGCCGTTGTAACCCCGGAATGATTCTTGGCCCAAAGAGATCATGTTTATCTTTGGCGTGACCCCTAGGCTACCCCGCCAATGAACTTGTAATATGTGTCTACAATATGTGACATGGCTCAAAGTGTGCCTTTGTACCCCAACGACGTTGTTCATGCTATCAACCACTGGTTTGCCGAACCCAACTCGATTATAATTGATCATGCACTTGTGTTCCGTGACCCCTTTGTCTGATCTATGGCTCAATTAAAACTATAGTAAAATGACCGAACTAGGAATACGAATGACATTTAAAGAAACAACGTTCCATATTGAATATATCAATAATTATAATACCCCAAACTATGTCATAAATATCAGGTCTAACAGTACAGGGAATCTCCCGGGCACCTATAGAATTTCATTATATCTACCGGATTCCTTTCAAACGTCCTGACTGCTTTAAATCGACTGTGTACTTCTCCAATGCCAGTGTTGCATTAAATCTGCCTATTACCTGACAGTTGAAAGGACTACTTTATTCTGAACATAAAACATTTGTTGAAATCGCGTGTGCCAGGCAAGAATTTTTATTAAAGCAATAAATAAAACTCTTTGTATGAGATACTTAGGTCTCCTTAAGATTCGAACATGACTTTATCCATTGGGGAGTACGTGGTGGCATGGTGGTGTGTAAACATACACTGGCGTTAACATAATGTTCCAGTGAGTGTACAGTCGGATCATAACAGTCGTTATGAGGCGAAACGTCATGATAAAGAAAATAAAAGGATTCTTTCTCTGAAAACATTACAAATAAACAGCAAGAGATTCCGTTAACCAAGCAATTCATTCGCATAAACCGAAAAATTAGGCCATGCCTAACCCACTACAGTTTCCTGATTGGCTAATAACAGCATGGGTGGGGTTTATGATGCAATTTTGCGCTGAACGATGTCGCTCATTTCGTACTGTTGTCTACAGTTTTTCTGTGGTAATTATAAAAAAGCAGTCTGTACAGTTATTATTGTTGGCCTGCCTATTCATAAGAATTGACTTCAGCATGCATTTTGCGTAACAATCAGTGTTCACACTTGGCGTACACGCCCGACGCGGATTTGAATAGGACTTAAACGTTCAATCTTTCACACAAAACACACTGAAGTCAATTCTTAAATAAACTGTAGAACATGCACCTCGCTGGTGAAAAAAGGGCTTGTGCAGACATGTCATTTGTGTCTAAAATGATTGTACAAGCTGGAATTAAATGTTACACCGTCACTTGCGTCACCACGGTGCCCTGCAGGTACCACCAGCAAGGAAACAGAATCAACGGTGAAGCTCAACCAATATTTGCTCATACAATATTGGTTATGGGAAATTGATAACCTCCCCATCACGTAGGGAGTAAATGCATCAAGTACGTGGACAAGCAGGGTAGCACGATCGCAGAAGGCCTAACTGCAATATGCTTTGTTCAAAGAATAAGATGTCAAGACGTTAGGTTTCTATGTGAAAGAGCACACCGTGATTAAAGTACAGGTTTCTCATGGGTATGAAGCCATTCATGGAAATACGTGATTTGTCCATGTTTACAAACTACCTGTTAAAATAAGATGTGGGTGAGTGAGTATTTTTCACTCCGCTTTAAGCAATATTCCAGCAATGCCACGGCGGGCGACATCAGAAATGATTTTCATACATTGCACATGTGGGGAATCGAACCAGGGCCTCGGCGTGACGAGCGAACGCTTTACCCACTAGGGTACCCCACTGCCTCTAAAAAAAGAAGCCAAGATGCTCTTTGTGGTGTGGTATGCATACACGTACTTAAGGGTATATTGAGTTGGACGGGGCATCCATTTTTATGTTATTCTGGATTTTAGTCTAAATAACACCCTCATCTGTTGAAATCAGGTTATCTTAATCTCGATGAAAGATGTCTTTGCAACCACTGACCCCATTATAAATTGAATTAAATCTAAATTAAACATGTTTCAAATCATCTGCTACTATACAAGGAATATAAGACCTGTTTAGTGTGACACTGTAAACAAACTAATCTGATACAGCTGGTACCATGGGTGACTATAGAACCCCGTTATACATAATGTCTGTCAGGCAATAACGACTCACAGTACACCTGCAACTGCTAGAAGACATTGAAACTCTGTCCAAAACGGTGTAAAAACCCAACTCACTCACTCATGCAAAGACGATTACTGATCAAGGAGTGGGCAAGGGTGGCCCAGTCGTCTAAGGCGCCGCAATTCGCTGTGCAGAGTTGCGTCCCTTGGGCATGCCAGAAACCCGGTTTGCCCGATTATGTCTCAAGGTTTGTCAGTACCATATCCGTGCTAGAGGGTTTCACCAAAGAGACCCGCATCACTTCTGGACTTTCCTGCCACATGAAGCTGACAAGCCTTGATATAACTGGAACACTCACTCACTCACTTACTCACTCACTCACAGCATACGAAACAAAGAAGAGGGAGTAGCTGAAAGGGTTCAGATAAACATCGCTGTGACCAGTTGCAAAACATGTCATGATATAGACAATCGATTTCGTTTTTTTTCTTTTGTTTTTTGTTTGTTTGTTTTTTTGCATTTAAAAGGACATGTTACTCTGAAGATATGACAGTTTTCATCAGAGAATTTAAACACGGTACAATTTCAAAACTTTGTTATGGAAATATAAAGGAAACGTCATTTATGTTTCCATTTGTATAGTTGAATGCTGAATACGCCGATAAATTGGTTTAGCCTCTCACTCACGATCCAATTTACCTCTATACTTAATGTCTTCCGAATGCAAGTGATTCAGTCACACAGAAACTGGCCTCATCAATAAGAACTATACAAGACCTTAGTAAAGTGTTCCTGCGTACAAAAGTTACAAGATGGTAAATCGTGTCAACAGGTAAACCCAAGACATAAACACCACAAGTATTTCCTATAATGACAACCAAGCTACATATAAATGGAACAGTGAAGCTACCAAAGGCTGTGAATATGTGAAATATAGTACAGTGTATATGTAACAACCAAACAATTGCGATGGGAAGAATGAGACAAGAGTGGCTTAGCTCTGTCTTACAGAGGGAAAACAAATCAATGAACTGCCAGCTATAGAGCCATAGATGGAGAAACATCAATTCAGGTGCCGTTACTGTGTGCTGCAGGCACTGACTATGTTTGTCAGAGGCTCAGATCAAACGTCTTAAAGAATTGTGTTTCTTTTTCAGATATTGTCCAACGCGTCACTCACACGTATAACAACAGGGGAACGGATGGCTAGTGGTTTGTGGATGTAGCTTGTTCTACAGAAATGGGTCTTCGGGATCCGCTATTTGATTTTGTTCGAATCCCGATTATGCCCGTTGAGTTATCAATTCCTGATTTATGGATATCTACTGTTCTGTATTCAGAGTATTAAACCTATTCTCAGATTCGTAGTTTGAAAATCTTGAGGAGGTAATCTAACTTTCCGGTTGAAAAGAGAATGCGATGTGTGGAATTTATTGAGCAAGGCGCACTTAATATCTACCGCACCAAACACTCACTGTCTTTACAGTGTTAAATTAAGAGATAAGTAAAAGTATTAACTTTTTAAATTAGTATACCCACATATGGATACAATGTTTATTTATTAGCAACTTTGTCATTTCAATGGGCTAGGGTTTGAGGGCTTATGTTTTTTTAGCAAATAGATAAAACCTGTATTTTTTTACAGTTGCATTTACGCATTTCATTTACATGCAACGACATTCCATTGATGACCTGATATGACGTCATGAAATGAGGTAAGAATGCAGCGGAGTCATTATTCAAAGAACGTTGCGGGCGCTACTCATTCACCTTTACCGGTTAGCATTACTCGACTTGTAAAAATGATTTTTCTTCGTTTTGGTTGATATATATAATTCACTGTATTTGGCGATTTGACTCTCTGATTGTCCACTGCAGCGTTTAGTTATGGCGACTTAACATTTATTTCAAAAGGACTGATACGCTACAGTTTGAGTTGCATATAGAACGCTGCATCTCAGCAGACACCCTTGATCAATGTGGTATATCTTACGACCTGCATTGATTTTGGCTTCCTCCCTATACTAAGCTGGATGGTTTACTTTTACAAACGGCGTAAAATTTAAGCCACTCACTCATTTATATCACAAAACACGTGATAGAACACTGTGCTGGTCTGTCGGTTCCACAAATGTAGCTGACAACTGATTTAATGTAAATAATCGTTTCGATATTGACATAACGGTCTGTCAAAAAATCATTAATACCAGTTAATCTATAATGTAACTTAAACCATGGTGTCCCCTAAATGTAGTGACCTACCTTGTTTATATCGTTCAGATTGCTTCCAACATTATCTTCAATATTTTGTCATTTTTTTATGAAGTACAGCTTGTGATAACCGGATTGAATTACTTCCATATATTAAAGATAAATGCCAAATGTGAAGATTTAAAAACATAAATATACCACGATGAAATAAGAAAGGTTAATATCGTACCTGAATTTAGCAATATCAAGAAAACCTGCAAGTTGGCAGAGTTAATACTGGTGCCTTACAACTGTGTTATTTCTGTACTTGTTATCGGGAGTAGCTTCACGCTAACAGTCGATATTCTGCTACACAAATATAGCTCATCTGTTCGCGTAGCTTCTACAATCCCGATAATTAGTAGTTTGGCCAAGATTCCACATGACATGTTTGTGAAGCAAATAACAGGGTACAATGAAAACGTTTTGAACTCACCTCATAAACATGACCACTCCAACTCGGGCAATGTCTTTTTGAATGATCTGCCATGTGTCCAGCACAATCTCTTTCTGTCTCTCTGTAAACTCAGGTCGTTCTTCAGGTAAACCCCGAGGGGAGGGGACCGCCTGCCCCTCCCCTGTATCCTGGGGGAGGTATTTCTTTCCGCTCCCCCTGGATCGCTTGCTATCTGAACGTATTGTCATAGATTTGAGTTTCTTGGAATTAAAACATCCCATCATTTTCAAGGCAGATTGTCCGATGGACGGATAACACTATCAGCAACTTGTATCCACGTGGTGTACACCACAACGTCCGATGTCAGGTTCACAGTCACATCATAGTGACAATTAATCTTCAAACACCACCATTGAACAAACACCGGTATTGATCATAACACGCGGTGCCTACGTCAGGCTCGCGCAGAAACCTTATGTGTCATCCGCGTCTTCTCACGGCAATAATAAAGCGATCTCCCTTACCGACTGCACGTTATGGGTAAAATGGATACACTTGACAGCAGCAAAACACGATATGATTTGCTATTTCGCTGGTCCTTCAAACCTTCGCCAAGTAATAAACATGTTCCGCGTCATCCCTTTACCGCATTAACTCGACCACGACATAATAAACTCAGACCTACTGTTTGCAGTTGCCGGGAAACTTAAGCCTTTTTGCTACAAAACAGACTCCCCATGAAAAGTGGAACATCCGGTGTATTAGATCTGTGATCAGAGAGTTAAGTTCAAACAGATTGTCAGCTTCATTTTTTGCAAGTCAAACTGCAGTAGTCCCGGTCCACGTGTGACGGTTCCTAAATACCTGGAAGTGGTAGACAAGGCTTACTTGTAAAGGTTGGTTGCATACCTGTAGCACCGCGCGGGACTTAGCTTCATTACTCCGGCAACGCTATCAAATGATGTCGTTCTTACTTCACGCGGCAATTCCAGCTGAAGAACGTGTTCCTGGAAACCCAGGCCCTGACGGCTATTGTTAATACTCAGTCGAGGCATCTGCCAGGTCAGCTGGCCTTTAAGACTGCGCTGGGCAATGCCGATGTGTTTACCTGTTGCTGTGCACGCAAGCTTTATATCCCACCTGTGGATAAGGTCATCATTTAATGCGCTGACATACACCAGCGCCTTCGTGATAACCCTGTGCGGTGGGTTGAGGCACGTAGGGATCTGTATCAAGCCTTGCAATGCTCCCAGACCTGCTTTCTGCTTTGAATGAAGATAGGGAAATTGATAAACTTAACTAAAGTGTGAATCAATTTACACGAGGCGTGGTGTTACCGCGGCAGCGTCGATGTCTACTGCAAGGTCGGCATCAACACGACACACGCCACATGGCTACACACAATTATGTTCAAGATGGAAGAACCCTTAGAAAGTATCTGAAACGTTTCTGTGGAAACCAGCAAAGGTTTTAAATGTCCACCTGATACTTCTTTCGTCAGCCTTATTCACGTCCCTGCAGCCCCCGTGCTGCTGTCTGAGAACAGCACACTGGCGAACCTGTACTGCCCGCTGCTAGTGCCGACTACCTACAGTGCAAAATATAACGGTAATTTTAGGAATATTATAACGGTGGAATCAACAACAAAACGCCACAGACCAGAGTCTAACTTTCTTCTATGCGTATTAATGAAACTGACAAATACGGCTTCGGTTCTTGTTCTCGGAACCGACACCTCTACGTTCGATCAATATACGCGTTTTGAGGTTGACGGACAACTGCTGTGTTTTTCAGGCTCACGTGTATTATTGAGTTTAGTCGTCCCTTCAAGCGGTCATACATATTGCTCTTAAGGAATGAAAGAATATGAAAAAGCGAGTAATAGCATTGTGGACTAAGAGCAGTTAAGCATGGCACGTTCAGAATCATTAGATTATATTTGAGAGGGTCAGCTTTTAAAACGTTCATTCGGTTCGCCATTACGCAGAACGGTACACACGGTCACATATTTAGTACACACTGTCGCGTATAAAGTATAAATTGTGACATTATATAGCACACCTTGTCCACAAATAGAACACTTGGTCACACATATTGTACTATTACTGAGTGCGGCGTTAAAGAGCAAACAAACAAACATATGGTACACATTGTCAGATTTGTAGTGCGGTTTGTCAAATATTTATTGCACATACAGTATACTACGTTTATAACGAACACGCTTATAGCGAACTGACGGATATAACAAACAGTTTAGCCCCGTCCATTTGATGTATATATGCTGTGTATGTGCTTAAAACGAACTACGGTTATTACGAACTAAATTTAGTGGTCCCTTTAAGTTCGTTATAACTGTAGTTAACTGTATATACTACACATCGCCACGCATAGTCTCGCGTTATTTTGTTCTAAAGTACACTGTCCTACAAAGTCTAAACCCACACTGAGACAGTGTATACATACCCGTATTCAATGCACAAATATTTAACATATATTTCACACAAGACATTCACAAACGTCATGCGTAATGTTGCCATCATACATAATCGCGTGCCACCTACCCACTCTGAAGAATAATGTTGTTTAAGATGCGGTCACATGTGCGTAAGACTTCTAATACCCTTTTCTGTCACTTTGTAAAGGAACTGCATTTAAATTTATGACGGTTCGGTACGAGTGTGTTGAAATTAACGCTTCATAATTTCAATTTGTACGTGTCGGAATATAGAAACGTAAGTCGTAGTTGTGAATACCATTTTGGTGAAGCCAGCGAGCGAGGATTTGGTGCTGAGATACAAAAGACCGTAAACAGGTCGAATCTGGAATTGAATCCACCATCTTTGGGGCTCAACCAATTGTGGGGCTCTAGACCCCTGTTCCATTCGTTCCTCCGCGGAACGGAAGGCGCTCGGTCATAGGTTATGATGTAAGTGACGGAATAAGCCGAACGAACTGAAACGGGACGGAGGAGAGTAGCAGTGTAGATTAGGTCACGATACGTGCGGGTTATCACATCGTTTATTACATACAGAGCCTTATCACCATCAAGCTGTTGCATGTTTATAACCCCACGTTGGAGGTGATCATGGTGTGCCTGGAAGGTTATTGCAGTATTAAAGATGAAAAAAGCTTTCTCACTTTTCACATCATATTATCAAGTTGTCATTAAAATGCAGTGACGTCAAGTGACGGCAGCTGGTTGAACATGTCACGTACTGTATGATGTACTGACAACATCAAGAACCTATATTCACATTCAGGAAAAAATTCGAAGAACTTAGCGTACGTTTCATTGATTCATTTCAACTTCAAGGCTTTATGGTTGTCCTGGGAAAGATTCAGTTAAAGTTATAATGGCCTCGAGATAGTAAGATGGATTGGTCCGTACCGAATGACCTTCCATACGAATATGTTGTATTGGTTACCTCGAGAGAATAGGCTGACTCTGAATATATTGACTGGGTACGATACTATTCCCAGCGACTTCGTTTGGTTGAATGGTGCATGGGGGACCAAAGGGTTATGGCGCCGCAATTCCAGTGCTCGTTGGTTTTACCAAAATGGTAATATCAAACGACCTCTTTTATTTTGGATTTTCATCCACGATGAAACAAAACGTGGTATACTAAATTAATCTTCAATTAAGCTTTAAATTCAGTTTAAATTAAAGGGAACACTTTGTCCATAAATAAATGAAATAAATAAATCACCCAATCAAATACATTAATCGATTACTGAAGTGGGGGCGCGGGTGGCCCAGTTGTCCAATGCGCCGCGATTCGCTGTGCAGAGGTGCGTCCCTTGGGCAAGCCAGAAACCTATGATTGTGGGCTCGAATGCCGGTTCGCCCCGATTATATTTCCAGGTTTGTCAGCACCATACCCGTGCTCCTGGGTTTCACTGAAGCGATAAACTTCTGAGACCTGCATCACCTCGGGCTTTCCTCCCAAATTAAGCTGACACGCCGTGATATAACTGGAATACTGTAAAAGGCGGCGTTAAACCCAACTCATTCACCCATTACTGAAGTGCAAAACGTCAGCCTAATGGATTCGGGGTTGAAACTGCTCACAGCTGCTTTTCGAAAGATTTCGACAGCATGTCAACAGAATAGACATATATCGAAACATAATTGGATCATTTCAACAAACTTGACCCAGATACTTTAACAAGTGTCAAACTTCTCCTCAGCCACTGAAACGCGACAGAGTTTAATCTTCTTACACTGGCATTCCCAATACTGATCGACACCCAGGCCGAACAATCAATCGTTTACGAGACTAATGATTGATCCGACGGCATCCACCAGGAATACGTAAACTTTCCAATATTCGAACGCTCGAAACTGGTTATAGTTTTTTTGTTTCAAGGGCTGTTCAATTGTCGGACACGTATAGCAAGTTCCATCAAAGATGAGCTAGCATGCGCCATTTGCAACACTTTACAACCAACGTCAGTTTAGAACATGTCAAAGCATCGTGTGCTATCAGGGTTGTAAATGTGAAGTTTAACTGTGATTTATTGATGAAACATATGCTAACTACTCGCAAATGAAACTGACATTTGTACGGGAAATCTATGTCAAATCGACAACCAAACTACGTCCTATACTTGTGAAGTGAAACGCGTTCGTATTGAAAAGCTTGCTGACATTTCATGATGGGCAAATCCTCTGTTTAATCAAGTTCAGTACCACATTGACAAGCTGTCTTGACGCATGTTCAGAAATAGTATGTGTATCATACGGAACTAATGCTTCTAGAAATTTCCATATTGTTAAATTTCAGGAGAATAAGCTGAACGATAAGACAGTGTGCGAATGTTTTGTTTTGTGCACACGTAGCTCACATCGTGCATTTGATACAGATGAATAAGCAAGGACAGTAACATCATCACAATGACCTTTACAGAATAGTCATCGCTGAGCAACGACGCAATTCGAACTCACTCTATCTATTGTATTTAATAATAACAGCGACAAAGCCCTTTCAATATATTTCCATCGCAAAAAAATCTACTAAAAGCAGAGTCCATTGTACGATTCCGACTGTAACATAAACATGTGTTTTTTGGTGTTCGCAACAGGTGACCGTGACATGCCCCGATGGTGCATTTTTTCATTAGATATGTTGCGCAAGATCAGATTCGCATTAAAGGCTCACGTTTTCATACATTCTGATAGAGAACTATTTAACTCACATATATCTTTAGACATGTTATCGACCGCATTTTACGTCCATTTTATCAATAACCATTATCTCTGTTCAAATCATGACTTCATAATTAACTTTTAAATTTAACTTACTTTGATTAATAGATATAGTTATGTATCATTAATTTCCACACATTGACTCAAAGTGTCAAACCCTGCCATTGATGTCCTTCTCAAATAGACTCGTTTATTTTGTGTTTATTGTGTGTTCGTACGTGAATCTGTAAAATCGGTTTTAAGTCGACATTTGTTCGTGCTTCTCGCCCGATATCGTGTCACCAACCAGGGTATTCATTTTCATGTTTTGGGGGTGAATTTGGTAATACGTGTCGCTAAAGAGACGCTGCATAAAACCAGAGGGTCTGTGAGCAGTGAATGTGTGTATTTCCTGTAAGTGTTAGCAATTTACTCAGTTTGTGTAATTCCATGCTCGAGGGTACATATTGTAGTGAAAATGTGTTCCGTGAAGGAATTTATAGTACACTCTAAATTCGTTAAAGGATTTGTATGACAGTGGATGCTGGTGTTCCGTGTTGGTGTGTATGTATGACAGTGGATGCTGGTGTTCCGTGTTGGTGTGTATGTATGACAGTGGATGCTGGTGTTCCGTGTTGGTGTGTATGTATGACAGTGAAGGTGTGAGTTCCATGATGGTGTGTATGTATGACAGTGAGGGTGCGTGTTCCGTGTTGGTGTGTATGTATGACAGTGGATGCTGGTGTTCCGTGTTGGTGTGTATGTATGACAGTGAAGGTGTGAGTTCCATGTTGGTGTGTATGTATGACAGTGAGGGTGCGTGTTCCGTGTTGGTGTGTATGTATGACAGTGGATGCTGGTGTTCCGTGTTGGTGTGTATGTATGACAGTGAAGGTGTGAGTTCCATGATGGTGTGTATGTATGACAGTGAAGGTGTGTGTTCCGTGTTGGTGTGTATGTATGACAGTGGATGCTGGTGTTCCGTGTTGGAGTGTATGTATGACAGTGAAGGTGTGTGTTCCGTGTTGGTGTGAATGTATGACAGTGAAGCTGTGTGTTCCGTGTTGGAGTGTATGTATCACAGTGAAGCTGTGTGTTCAGTGTTGGTGTGTATGTATGACAGTGAAGCTGTGTGTTCAGTGTTGGTGTGTATGTATGACAGTGAAGCTGTGTGTTCAGTGTTGGTGTGTATGTATGACAGTGAGGGTACGTGTTCCGTGTTGGTGTGTATGTATCACAGTGAAGCTGTGTGTTCAGTGTTGGTGTGTATGTATCACAGTGAAGCTGTGTGTTCAGTGTTGGTGTGTATGTATCACAGTGAAGCTGTGTGTTCAGTGTTGGTGTGTATGTATGACAGTGAGGGTGCGTGTTCCGTGCTGGTGTGTATGTATCACAGTGAAGGTGTGAGTTCCATGATGGTGTGAATGTATGACAGTGAAGGTGTGTGTTCCGTGTTGGTGTGTATGTATGACAGTGAAGGTGTGAGTTCCATGATGGTGTGAATGTATGACAGTGAAGGTGAGTATTCCGTGTTGGAATGTATGTATGACAGTGAAGGTGAGTATTCCGTGTTGGTGTGTATGTATGACAGTGAAGGTGAGTATTCCGTGTTGGTGTGTATGTATGACAGTGAAGGTGAGTATTCCGTGTTGGTGTGTATGTATGACAGTGAAGGTGTGTATTCCGTGTTGGTGTGTATGTATGACAGTGAAGGTGAGTATTCCGTGTTGGAATGTATGTATGACAGTGAAGGTGAGTATTCCGTGTTGGAATGTATGTATGACAGTGAAGGTGAGCGTTCCGTGTTGGTGTGTATGTATGACAGTGAAGGTGTGTGTTCAGTGTTGGAATGTATGTATGACAGTGAAGGTGTGTGTTCCGTGTTGGAATGTATGTATGACAGTGAAGGTGTGTGTTCCGTGTTGGAATGTATGTATGACAGGTTCCGTGTTGGAGTGTATGTATGACAGTGGATGCTGGTGTTCCGTGTTGGTGTGTATGTGTCACAGTGAAGGTGTGTGTTCCGTGTTGGTCTGTATATATCACAGTGAAGCTGTGTGTTCAGTGTTGGGGTGTATGTATGACAGTGAAGGTGTGTGTTCCGTGTTGGTGTGAATGTATGACAGTGAAGCTGTGTGTTCCGTGTTGGTGTGTATGTATGACAGTGAAGGTGTGAGTTCCATGATGGTGTGAATGTATGACAGTGAAGGTGAGTATTCCGTGTTGGTGTGTATGTATGACAGTGAAGGTGAGTATTCCGTGTTGGAATGTATGTATGACAGTGAAGGTGAGTATTCCGTGTTGGAATGTATGTATGACAGTGAAGGTGAGCGTTCCGTGTTGGTGTGTATGTATGACAGTGAAGGTGTGTGTTCAGTGTTGGAATGTATGTATGACAGTGAAGGTGTGTGTTCCGTGTTGGAATGTATGTATGACAGTGAAGGTGTGTGTTCCGTGTTGGAATGTATGTATGACAGGTTCCGTGTTGGAGTGTATGTATGACAGTGGATGCTGGTGTTCCGTGTTGGTGTGTATGTGTCACAGTGAAGGTGTGTGTTCCGTGTTGGTCTGTATATATCACAGTGAAGCTGTGTGTTCAGTGTTGGGGTGTATGTATGACAGTGAAGGTGTGTGTTCCGTGTTGGTGTGTATGTATGACAGTGAAGCTGTGTGTACCGTGTTGGTGTGTATGTATGACAGTGAAGGTGTGAGTTCTATGTTTGTGTGTATGTATGACAGTGAAGGTGTGAGTTCAATGTTTGTGTGTATGTATAACAGTGAAGCTGTGTGTTCCGTGTTTGTGTGTATATATGACAGTGAAGGTGTGTGTACCGTGTTGGTGTGTATGTATAACAGTGAAGGTGTGTGTTCCGTGTTTGTGTGTATATATGACAGTGAAGCTGTGTGTACCGTGTTGGTGTGTATGTATAACAGTGAGGGTGCGTGTTCCGTGTTGGTGTGTATGTATAACAGTGAGGGTGCGTGTTCCGTGTTGGTGTGTATGTATAACAGTGAGGGTGCATGTTCCGTGTTGGTGTGTATGTATAACAGTGAGGGTGCGTGTTCCGTGTTGGTGTGTATGTATAACAGTGGGGGTGCGTGTTCCGTGTTGGTGTGTATGTATAACAGTGAGGGTGCATGTTCCGTGTTGGTGTGTATGTATAACAGTGAGGGTGCGTGTTCCGTGTTGGTGTGTATGTATAACAGTGAGGGTGCATGTTCCGTGTTGGTGTGTATGTATAACAGTGAGGGTGCGTGTTCCGTGTTGGTGTGTATGTATAATAGTGAAGGTATGTGTTGCGTGTCAGAGCATATATCGCAGTAAAGGTGTGTGTTGCGTGATTGAGTACATGTACATGTATCGCAGTGAAGGCGTGTACCATGATGCAGGATATGTTGTACAATGTGTGCTATGTAACGGCTAGAATGTCTATGTTCCGTGATGCATGTTCTGCCTGTTTCTCTGCATGCCACAGTTCTGACTTTGCTTCAATGACAGAAATATGATACGGGTTGTTGTAACGTTAATATCGTTAACGTCCTTCTGTAATATCGTCTTTTGAAAAATAAATTGCAATTATCTATCTACATTCTATCAACTTTTGAAGGTTGAATGATCAATTTGATCAGGTCACGATGAACAAGAGCAAAACAAGAAAATAATTACATTGATGTTTTTAATTATCATTGTAATTATTTAAGTTTATAAAACATATGTAAGAGATAACTTTGAATACTGTCCATTGTTAACCTTTATATTGAAATACGATATTCCAGAAATTATTTTTTGATACCGTTGTATCTTTGCTAAAGGGCATCTTCTCGTGTGAGTATCAAAAACTTTGATGATGTTCTGTTAAGTTGGTTTATTTTTTAACCCTTTTATTCCTTATTAGTTTTGAACTGTTACTTACGTCATTGCAGTGTGTTCCATTCAGGGCTGCGAATGAGTGAGTGAGTGAGTATGTCTTTCCCCGCTTTTACCAATAGTTCAGCGTTATCACGGGGGGGGGGGGGGGGGGGGGGACATCAGAAATGGGTTTCACACGTTGTACCCATGTACATGTAGGGAATCGATCCCGGGCTTTCGGCGTGACGAGCAAATGCTTTAGCCACCAGGCTACCCTCACCGCCCCTCAAGGCTGCAAGCAATGGGGTTATCGAGGGCATGTAGTCCAGCCTATTATATGATCATATCATCGTTGGTTCGAATCCCAGGGTTGCCCTGTTTAGGGTAATAGTTCAGCAGCAACATACCCGTGCGCATGGATTTCAACAAAGTGTTTAAAGCTTAAATATGAGCGACAAAACTCTTCTCATAGTCATAAGATATCTTTGCTGAATGCACCGTCATATGTACGATTCTGACTATAGCATGAGCATGTCCTTACGAGTCCCTATTACATAGCGGACAAAGCGGATCCTGTTATCCTGCCCGCCGGTTAATTAATTTTGTGCGTGATTTTAATTCATGGTATATTGATGGATGATGTGCGATGCTGTTCATTCTACATCATTTCTGACACGTAAACTGAACCGCAAAAGAAACGTCACCATGGATAGATATATTTGTCCAAACATTGTAAACATACATTGAGACATTATAAAGATGAAACTTGGCAAAACTGATCAGCAAGGTTGAAATTAAAGTGTCAAATTATCTTAAAGTGAAACACAACCCTAGTCTCTGAGAAAATGGCATCACAAGTCAGTATCTCATGTGTCCGCCATGTGCATTGATGACTGCCGTGCAACGTCGATACATGGAATGGATGAGGCGGTTGATGAAAGCCTAGGCACTTGAGCCCACACTCTGAGGAACGCCTGACGCAGTTCAGCTGCAGTTGTCGGCCTTGGTCGGACGTCAATCAGCCGTCTTTGAATCTCGTCCCACGGGTGCTCAATGGGATTTAAATCGGGACTGAGGGCAGGCCACTGCATGGTTCTGATGCCATTCTGCTTGATGAAGTCTCTGGTTGCTCTCGCAGTGTGGGCAAGGGCGTTATCATGCTGGAACTCGTGGTTACGGCGACGTGCCAAATGAGGTATGGCGTGTGGTCTCAAGACTTGATCAATGTACCGAGCTGCTGTGACACCATTACCTCTCCCTGGGCCAATGTTCTGGAAGCCCACAGGGCCGGCCCCCTGTGCAAGACCAATTCCACCCCACACTATGATGCTCGGACCACCCGACGAGTCTCTCTCAACACCACAAGCATCCGAATAACGTTACCCCCGGCATCGAGCAGTTTCCGCAGCAGTAACAAAACGATCTTGAAGATCCTGTCGCACAATCTGACGATTCTGACGTCCGGTTCTGACCCTTGGTCTTCCACTACATGGTCGGTTTTCTGTAGTGTTGGTGGTCTGGTACCGTTGCTGGAGCCTGCATATGGTCCTTACGTGCACTTGAAATGCATTGGCTACTTGACGGACGGTTTGGCCAGCTTGCAATCGTCAAAGGGCTTGGTGTCGCTGATTTCTTGTCAATATTGGCATGTTGTACCAATTCAAGAACGAATGAATGTAATCCGATCTGGGTGGATTTTTTATATCAATTTGAACGGAACTCACATGCATCGGGTTACCATGGCCGTTGCCGTGTTGCGTTTGGGTGAACGGTTTATTTGTCATCTGCTTTGTTTTTTTATCATCCAATTCCATTTTTCCGGACAGGGTAATGTTAAATTTTAGACATTTTGACAAAAATTACCCAGATATTTCAATGACAACTTTTCATGCAATGTTACTTGGGGTGACGTTTCTTTTCGGTTCAGTATGTATCGAGTCGTATCATATAATGAGTCGGTTTCTGGGAAGGATAAAGTTAACGGATAAAAAATGATAACGGTTGGGGCTATTTATGAATAAATTTGCAAATATTAAGGAAGGAAATGTTATTTTCAGTTTTTACAAAGGAGTATAGCATCGTCCATATCTGTCTGCGATCGAGTCAAAATTGACGATCGGGGATCTTGACAATTTACTCTAGTAGGATCATTGCTATCATTGATTAAAAAATAGGAAAGAAATCTGTGTCTACATGAGGCGTAACTGTAGATTTTCATAATTATAGGCCTGTTACGAGTTGGGGAAAGTATATACTGAACAACAAAAATTCCTGTGACATTGAATAAGATGTAATACAAACTTCTTTTTTTTCCAAATCTGAAATAATTTCGGTTTGCAACAGATAAAAGACTCCTGTAAGTGATCAAATGGTTTAATTTGCCATACTGACGAGCCGTCCAGGGGATGACATTCACGTTGTTTTGTTGAAGAGAAACCTGAACAATTCGAGCAATATGAGACCGGGCGTTGTCATGTTGAAAGGTAATGCCTTGGCCATGACGACGCAAAAACGGTAGAACAACAGGGTCGGTGATCTCTTCGCGGTAGCGCTGTCCATTGAGATTTCCCTCTACAACTATCAAACGGGTCTTGCTGTAAAATCCCACCCAGTACAATAACGCTGCCGCCTCCGAACTGATCTTCTTCCATGACACAATGATTGACGTAACGTTCACCTCGACGTCGGTACACTCTAATCCGTCCATCGCTGTGGCTGAGGTAAAAACGAGATTCGTCAGTGAATAGAACTTGTCCCCACTGCATGACCGTCCAGCGTAGACGCTGTTTGCACCACGGTAGACGTGCTTGACGGTGGTTTCCTGTCAAAATGGGACGTCTGGCTGGTCTTCTGGCGACAATCCTTGCACATCTGCGGCGACGAAGTACGGTTTGTGAAGATATTCGTCTTGCAGTCACTGTTGCTGGCTGGAATCGATTGCGTAGGTGTATTGTTTGAATCCAGTTGTCTTGTCGATTGGTTACGCGTAGCCTGCCACTCCGAGGATGGTCTCGTCTGTTGCCAACGTTGCCATCAATGATCATGACTAAGTTGAAAACAATATCTGTAAGCAATTGTCATTTTGCCTATATGGTTGTTACGCAACTGTTTAACATGCACGTTTCAGTTGGAACTATATTAACGATTGTCAATGTCCGACTGACAAATCACTGACATTGTGACATAAATATGAAATAATGTGCACGTTCCAGGAAAACTTCCAAAATTTAGACACTGTTTGTGAGAGATGAAAGTATTTATTTTGAGTGTGGAATTAGGAATGACATTACAAGATAATGAGGATATCACGCTTAGTGTTTTGGGATGGTAAGTATCCTGTATTAGGAATAAGTAATCAGTTCGCCAAGGCTACCAAAATACAATATTTACTCCTAATATAGGATAAAGGCCAGTTACTCACCGGACAGACCAAACGATTGCCGCGAAAGGCAAGTAGAAACAATTTGTGTAGACAGTTATTGTTTTGCATATATGTAGTCACGCCACTGTATAAGAAACAGGTTTCAGTTGGAACTGTATTGGCCACTGTCACTGTCACATAACTAATACCTTCAGACGTAATATATATTAATACGCACATTCCAGGAAAACTTGCAATGTTCAGGTAATGTTTATGAGAGATGGGAAACATGTTATACGAATGTGGATATGGTCATATTTGGTTACAGCAACATGTAGATATGCCACAGCATTTCTTCTCCCGTTTGACACAGACCTTATGAGATATCTACATAAAAAAATGGCATGGTTCTTTGTTCAGTTCTAGAAAAACAAATTCCTACACCACATTTAAGACTACTATAATACGAGAACCTTATCTATTAAGTGTAAATTTACATAAGTTTAGAAAAGGTCTTTCTCGATGTCGTTGTGGCTCACATGATCTATTTATTGAAACAGGCAGATATTAAGGTATTGCAAGAGTGAGTGAGTTGGGTTTAACGCCGCTTTTAACAGTAATCCAGTTACATCGCGGCGTGTCAGCTTAATGTGGGAGGAAAGCTCAGAAGTGATGCAGGTCTTTGACGTTTACCACTTCGGTGAAACCCAGGAGCACGGGTATGGTGCTGACAAACCTAGAAACATAATCGGGGCGAACCGGGATTCGAACCCACAATCATATGTTTCTGGCGTGCCCAAGGGACGCAACTCTGCACAGCGAATCGCGGCGCCTTAGACGACTGGGCCACCCGTGCCCCCAGGTATTGCCAGAGAACATAGACTTTGTAGGATTTGTAAAACTGATTGTATTGAAGATAAATATCACTTTTTATGTGTATGTCCAGTGTATAAAGATTTAAGAGCAAAATATCTAGCAAAATAATAGGAATATAACAGACTATTCCTACCGCAACCAAAACGGTAACAATTAATGACTTGTCATTGTACAGAAACTATTAAAAATTTATCAATGTTTGTTTGTCATGCTATGATACTACGAAAATGTATGAATTTGTAACACGACCCAGAATATGTACTATAGGCCTTTGGCTCATAAGTACCATGAATAAAGATTGATTGATTGACAACGAGATGGGAAGAGATTTTCGAGCACAGAACTGAAGAATGACATTATATGATGAGAAGGTTATCACGCTTGCCTGTTGGGGGATGGAAAATATCCTGTATGAAGAATAAAAGAATAAAGTTAAGCGGCAAAAGAAAGTATAGGTTGGCAATTTGTAATTTCCCTAAAACAGCGATAACTAGTGGAAAGTGGATATTGGGAATATGACTGCTCAGGAACAGGTACCAAAAAACACCTCACCCGAACGCGCCACCTTTGACGGCGCTCGTGCGGTGACAAAAAAATGGTGAAACAGGTTTCACGTTACAGGTTGCATGTTAGCTGTATAAATGCGTTCGTCTGCAGGGTATAACCACACGTGATGAAAGCGAACAAAAGAAATGCCACGCCTTGGACGTCACACATGCTATTGAAGGCAAATGTGTCGACAATGAACTTGTAGTGTGTCTGACAATTTCTTTGTGACATTTCAGACAACTTTTGAAAATGAAATTTCTTACCCAACCATTGTTGACCTTGAGCTTACATTACCTGTGATTGCACAATTTCATTCAAACTTTGGTTGATGAATCATTTGTTACCCCTCCCTAGAGTATATTATAATTCACAACAAAACCTCTTCTCGTTATTTTTTTATCGACCATGGAACTCAACCTATACTTTCTTTTACGCCCAGTTTATATATAGGATATATAAGGATTTTAAAAAACTTTAATTTATTTAAATTATATTTTTACATTTCATTGCTTGCTTCTACTCTGTTATTAACTACCACGCCAAATTCACCACTAAGAAGCATATATGCTTAAAAATATCATTCATAGTAATTAGCTTCGATAAATACTTAACTCATATAGGGGTACACTATTTATTAAAAGGAAAACATTATTCATATTTAGTGGATAAATACGTTCGCGTTTACGTATTTCCCCTAGTTGCATTACCTAATTCAGCACTAAAACGTCACGCACAACGAGGTTACAATGCATTGACGTCAAAGACCAAATATAAAGCATTAACGCCAGACAATAACCAATCTCGATTATCATAAGTCGAAACATAATCCAATGGGAGTGACAATTATTTGAATGTATCACCGAAAATCACGCGAAAAGGGTAAGCATGACTTCCGGCTCTACCCCCATTCACGTTTGAGGTTAACAATACGTGACATGTTATAAAAGTAAACCTATCGAGATTAATTCACTTTTTGTTTGACACATAACACCCTATCAAGACTGCACTGCTTTATGTCGGGGACATATTGACTTAAATATGTTGTACATTCAAACGTCAAAACCCTTTCCAGAGGCAGAAATATCTGCTATAAGCAAAGTCCATCGTACGATCCTGCCCCACAGGTGCACCCGTCACAGACACATGCAAAGGCAAGTCAATTAAAAATCAAATTGAAATGCATCGGACTTCATTTGGTCACAGATGCGTCAAATTCGGAAATGTCCTCCATGTCTACCATGTTTACCATGCTGTAGCCCTGATCAAATCAAAGGACATCTTTGAAATATTCGTTGAAAGAGCATATGGTCGACTGTACCTCAAAAGTTGTGAAATGTAGACAAGACATGCATCAAAGTGGGTTTTCAATTCCGCGTAATATCAGCCAACGTGCGTGATATGAATGAAATAATGTTCAAAGCGGCGTAAAAATCATCTCACAGGCGAAAAACATATATTACTCCATGATGAGACACCGACTCGTTCTCCTTGAACCGATATGCCTTAAGATAAGTATTCTCAATTAATATTTATATGTGTCACGCGAAGGAAAACAGTGAATGGTAAGGAGACGAGCTTGCCAGCGGTAAATGGTCGACACTTGGTTGCTAGTTGAGCGGTACGCCCTGTACTTTGACGCTAGACTCAGCCGTTTACTCTTCCATTAAACGCCGAGACTCCGTAATGGTCAATTGGCATGTTTATGAAATGCATGTTTGGTAGAAACAGTGAACAAACAAAATTCATTCAAAGCCTTTAAAACCTCAAACTTTATCCCAGTTCTGTATCTTTCTAAATGATAATGTTTGAAAAGAAACATCATACAGAATACCAAAGTAGGCTGCACAAACAACACACCAACCCACATGTGGATTTGATGACAGTTTACATTCATGTGTTTGCAAGCAATAAGCACTTAAATCATGTCTTTTGCCGATATTCATCTATTGTTATCCAAGGTGTATTATCACCCATACGTTGCAGAGAAACGTGCTACTATGCTGTGAGTATCGAATAATCAGTTAAAGGAGAATCGTTCAAATGGAACCTTTTGCCTGACATATTTGAACAGCATACTTGGGACTACTCATGATCGGCAGACAAAACGTTATCCTGGGAATACAGACAACCAAATAAAATATCATTACTCATTCATTGAAAGTAACGACCTGGTATTACTGAACTTTAGACCGCTTATCAAGTATGAATTGTGTGTGGCAGGATAATAACCCCAATTTTAGATAATCTTTTCCAGACATTCAAGGACAGTTCCATATCATAATATCAACTGACATGATCTATATGCCGTCTCTTCGGTGTATGATAAAGGAGGATCAATGCATAAATCTATCAATGATAATTTCGATACAATTGTCTCTAAACGCTGAGGTTAAACTGGTTCGGCTTCAGAAGACGGTTTGTTACACCGTCCAATGAATTGTCTTGTAGTCACTTTCTCTGATTGACAAAGACATGTGTCCATGTGTTCTGTGTTTGCTGTAAAGGGTGAATTACATGTATCAATGTTACCCGAACAATAACGAGGGGGACGGTTGGCGCAATCGTCTAAGGCGCCGCAACTCGTCCTGGATGGTCCGAAGATCGTGAGGTCGATTCCGTAATTTGTTCTGATTTTGATGCTTGGTTTGTCAGCATCAATTTTCGTCACTCGGCCCACGACGAACAAACGGAATCGGAATTGAGGTTCCCGTGCATCTTGTCAGGTAACACTTCTTCTGTCTTGCCTTTGCATGTGTATGTGATGGGTGCCGGTGGGGCAGGAAACGATCACATTTTTGCTAACACCTGGTATCATCAATATATGATTGTGATTCACAAGAACATGTTTATGTTATGGTCGGAATCGTATCGTGGACTCCGCTTTCTGCAGGGGTTTCCTATGGTGATGGAAAGAATTTTGTCGACAACTTTGCAATAACCATGGAACACATAGGTCGCTGAAATGTTGAACCGTAAAACTAATCAATATTATCAATTTCACAGTTAAATATTTATCTATTAATGAGTAAATATACAGTTATCAACAAAGAAACAGATACACAAAAAGCAAACTCGCTGACTATGGGGATACCTACTACTCGCCAAAAAGTATTTTCCATTTATTTCACATGTCTTTCTCAGATGATATTTGCTCTCATTCTTTACACGTTTGAGTGAGTGAGTGAGGTTTTACGCCGCTTTTAGCAATAATCCAAAAATATCACGGCGGGGGACACCAGAAATGGGCTTCACATTTGTCCCCATGTCGGGAATCAAACCCGGATCTTCGGCGTGACGAGCGAATGCATTAACCACTAGACTATCCGACCGCCCCTTTATATGTTTGTCCTGAACCTGATAGAGAACCTGAAGATAGAGATGTAACTAAATCTGGGGACACCACATTTCTTGAAACAGAAGAAATAATGTTTGTTTATTGTGTGGCTATCTATGATAAATGTATTCAATGATCAGGAGATCAGAAAACATGTGAACTCGTTGCAAAATATACATAATCATTTAAGTTGTAATAAATACGTTAACAGAATCTTCATCATTCTCCAATTTCGAAGAACAATATCTTTACTGAGAGTGGATAAGACAGTTGTGTGAGTGAGAGAATGAGTATGGTTTCACGCCGCTTTTAGCAACATTCCAGCAATATCATGGCGGGGGACACCAGAAATGGGCTTCATACACTGTACCCATGTCAGGAATCGAACCCGGGTCTTCGGCGTGACGAGCGAACGCTTTAACCACTAGGCTACCCGACCGCCCCTGGACAAGACTAAACCTAAATGGAGCAAAGCACTGAGCCAACAGAAACATGGGGACATAATCCAAAAATGTCACGTTAAAGGTGTCATGTCCAGAAGTAGGGTAACAGCTCCAGCTCTCGGTTCACAGCTTAGTATCTGTATAACCTTGAGACGGACTTGTCACTGGCCACGTCTATTATGAAGATTCGTCTAAGCGGGTGACACGGGAAATGGCTTTTTGTTGTGTCATTCCATTCCCTTATATGGAACTTAATGTACTGATATCAATTTCCATAGCAGAACACGTATGATATCGAATGACGCCCTCTCACCAACGTGAGTGTTTAAAGACCATGTCAACGAGTGCTGTTCTTGACAGTTTGAAATGACATTGAAAAAAATAATTGTGTTCTAACCATAAGAAGATAATAGAATATTGTATGACGTTGTGTAAACATGGTACTATTTCTCACATCTAACACGGTTTTCTTTGAGGCATTTCCTGAAAGGTTTACTTTCAATAATTGATTTCGTGTGCATAAATGTTGTATCTTGAAATCAACAATGATCAGCGCAACCCAGTAATGGGATGCGTAAATAGGCTACTTTTGGAGGAAATGTATGGCTTGGAGGCTGACCTTCCCGCTTTTTATGTAGCTTTAAGTAAACAGATTCACCCTTTGTCCTCAAGTCGTTGTCAAATATTAACACACATTATGTCACTTTAACCTTTCAAAATAAATTTCAAGGACGGTTTGGAACCCCGTTGAACTCTAAATTCATCTTCGTCATTTAGTTTGATTGTGTATTGACTATTGTGTAATGGGTTTGCTTTGACCGTATTTAAGATCCATTTTGACGTGTGACGACAACAATGTGCAAAGCCCATTGTACTCGGAACAAATCATTAGTCTCCAAACAGCGCACCGAAAGGTCACCATAACTACAAACCAAACTCGTTTCTTCAGTCTGATGTCCATATCAACCTCATCAGCCTCAAACAGACCTCTGTCAGTGAAGAGCATGTTTCATAGATGCAATCTTTCTTACTAATAATTCGGTAAACCGAAATTAATTTGCTTCGGGGGATTTCACAAGAAACCTTTTCAGGCCAGTGGAACGAGATTTCATCGTACACAATGCCCTCTATATAGACATGTACATTAAGTCAGAGGGTAAAATGTTCCTCCACACGGGTAAGTTTTGTTTGTTTGTTTGTTTGTGTGTATGTTTGTTGTTTATATATGACGGCGGTCTCTAAATAACCAAGTATGAACCAGACAATCAAGTGATTGAAATGATGAGCATCGATCCTCGCAATTGGGATACGATGACATGCCTCAACAAAGTCAGCGAGCCTGACAACCAGATCCCGTTAGTCGCCTCTTACGACAAGCATGGGTTGCTAAAGAACGATTGAACCGGAGCTTCATGTGTCTCATTAATAAGTACACGTATATGCAACTAACATTATATCAAATCAATATTACTTAGCAAATGTATTTACAATTACAAAATCATATTAGTACATGTATATAAACTTCAAAACTTCCATCTACTGGCGAGCGTTTTCAGGAAAAACGAGCCGAAGTAAGCAATACTTAAAGGGTTGTACACATACGCAGCTCTCATCAAAGGTCTGACTGCCCAACATGGAATCTTTGTAGTTGTTCCAACTGACAAGGTCACGGATAACGTAGCCATTATATGTAAGCATCACTTCATTAATTGTTTGAACAAAGAACTTGTTATAAGTGACATATCAAATATTACCACTTATAAGGCCAACATGTTAATTGAGTAAGAAGTATCATAGGATTTGCTTAAATTGTTTGCAATTTGAAAAAAAGAACCAAGTTCAATTCTCTTAAAACATTGGATTTTTCAGGGCTAAAACACGATCCCACACGAAAATGTTCATTTCTTAATCCATGTGGTGTTTGTCACAAACTGATGTGACCATCGATATAGTTACAGCTCTACCCTCAAAGGTTCAGGACAATTGGTCAACCTTTAACGCAAATGAGATCTGGTGTTCTCTGAGAAAACAATATGAGAAATGCTGGACGTTTTCATAGATAATCTATGTGAAATCTGGGGATAGGCCATTTGGACAAGACGTACATGTTGGCATTCCCATGGGCATCAGCTGTAGTCTTGTCTTTTTTAATCATTATGAATTCAACTTCTGCACGTTTTGACAAACTTAACACAGAAAAATATGCCGAAGACGTTTAACTTAACCTTCGGGTATATCGATGATCTCATGTCTTTCAATAATGGTAAAAATGTCAATTCCCGTCCTTTGATTTACCCATCAGAACAAGAAGTAAAAAGACAAGTGTAACCACCTAATCTGTTTCATATGTAGCAACATGCAGAAAGATTCAGAGTGACAAAAAAATATACACACGACTTTATGTTCGTTTGTTTGCTTGCCGTTTAACGCCACACTCAGCAAATATTTCAGCTATATGGCGGAGGTCTGTGCATGATCAAGTCTGGGCCAGGTAATCCAATTATCGACATCAGGAGCAAAATATAAGTAAAATAAATGTGCTTTTTTGGCCAATGCAATGGCATCGCGCAAAGTGATATCCGTTATTTGTCATTTAAGCTGGACGCGATCGACAGTAAATTGTTATTGCTTCTTCCATTTTTTACGACCTGAAACTTTTTTGTGTTTGATTTCTTTTTTTTCAAAAGTGTGGATATTTATTTGAGCTAAAAAAAAATCAATTACGTTCCCATGGGACAGACTTTATATTGATTCTCTGGAAGCCGGAAGCACATACATGGTTACGTCCCTCTGAAGTAGAATAAACGTGAAACTACATCACGCACAAAAATCCACCTCACAGTTTTGATTTCTGTGGGGAATTCACTGTTCTGTGGCATCATACGCAGTCATTACGCAAAGCAAAAGTCTCGTTAACGACCTCTTAAAATTAGATGTAGGTATTAAAGATATGTTTTACATTATCCTAAATCACCATTCACACAGGTATGTTGTGTATTTTGTCGGAGAATTAAAAAATGTCTCCTTAATTAACACGGATATCTGTGATTTATCAACACCTATACCTCACGAATTGTTAAGTATGTTTCATAAAATACTTAAATAAACGCCGGAGTAATATAGGAGAGTGTTGACAGATAAAAAACGCCAAAGCCAGAGAACAACCGGACAAATTCATGTTTCGCGTATGCATGTATGCCAATACGTCAAATATATTTGACACCCAGTTGCAATACATGCATGATACATCCCGGAATTCCTTATATAATTAAGACTAAAATCTACTGTTTTAAGAGATCCATTCGCACACATTGTGTGATGTTATTGAGAATATACATGAGCAGATTATCACAGCAAGAAGTATTGAATTAAAAATAGGTACATTGCAATAAGTTTCAGTTCCGCGCGACTCCGTCACGCCATCAAGTCTCTTAGTAACAATAGTCCGATTGACTGTGATTGCTTAAAAAATGCATCTATGCAGATACGATCCCAGAATGAACGAAAATCCTCTTCTGACTACGGTCTTCGGATCGCCTCCGTGATCGGAAGGTCCGGGGTTCGATCCCCAACCGCGTCATACCAACAGACGTTAAAAGATGGTACTTGTTGTTACCCTGTCTGGCGCGCGGCATCAAGGGGCTAAAACAAGGACTGGTCGGCTCGGATTCAGTATACTGTGTCAGAGTGGGGTATTCATGCGGTATGGTATCTCAGTGAGCTAGCACTATAAATCGGCATCAGTCCGGACTAACACAAGTGCATGCAAGTCGATATATAAGTGCTATAACGAGACGTTAAACCCAGTTTCACCTCACCTCACCTCACCTCACCTCACCTCTGACTACCACGTGTACGGATGTCCGTGAACATGGTATTTCGTAAAATGTGTTTGCCGTATTACCGTATTATCACCATAATTTCCTTGGCCAATGGGTGTCAAATAATATCGATATATGTTGTAGAAATGGAAGAATTCTGAAAATGTCTGAAACTGCAGTATGTACATGTAACGTATCTCTTATGGAGTATAATGTAGATTCTGGTAATTGTTTTTGGCCGCGTAATGTCAAATGATTTCAGAACGAACCCTTTTTTTAATATTATGTTCAATATTTCACCATTTCTTAAAAATTCGATTCACCGTTTATTACGTCATTTACATTATTGATCTTTTACTTATGGAAAAGCAAACGCCACATGTACTAAATCTGTTGGCTTTATCCTGATACGGTCATGTATAAAAGAGCATTCTTCGCACCTTTTATTCCTAAAATAGATTAGACACAATGAAGAGAATTCGAGCAACCGCATTTTAATAAACACTTTCATGTAGATCCACACATACCATATAAAAATATTTGTTTCTTTAGATTGTTTGAGTATTTGATTTATGTAACATTGGTGCCTAACATGTGCGCGTCTTGTCAAACAAAAATAAACTTTAAAATATCTCATTTTCTATCAATTCCAGACAGTATTTACTTTGTAAAAACGTAAAAAATAAAATCATTCGGTGATGTGTCGAAAAAGATTCACATTCTGCCTTGCAAATTGAGTTTACACTATACAATTCTATGATTCTCGATGTTCCAACGAAAAAGATTCCATTGTGCGTAAAAGGCAAAATAGAGGTTATAATAATATGAATGGATCACCGAAAATCAACGATGACACCAGGTGTTCGCAAAAAGGGTAAGCACGTCCCGTCCTACCGCTAACAGAAACAATGACTTAATGGATTTAAGACTAGTGATCCATTCATATGATATTCCCTTTTATATTGTCCATTACGTCCAATGGAATATGTTTCTTCAGATAACGGTTATTCTCTGGCCTTGACGTTTAGAATTTACATGTTGGATAGGGCAAGTACCGTATTCGACGTAATAAGCGTCCCGCTCCAATAAGCGCGCATGCAGATATATTGGCTTGTGAACAATCCCAATTAGCACTCTTCCGATTGATCCATGTACACAAGACTTATTTATTCGTGTATAATACGCACTCGTGTGTTATATGCACCTTTAATTATGGGCAATCAAATTCTTGAAAAATATATCTGTCGTGTATAATACGCACAGACTTTTCTTTTGTATCATTTCAGGCTCTCAGCATAAACCACGAAATGTACGATCTTTCAACCCTTTCACCAAAATTATATTCTAATAAGAGCCCCTTATTTCTAATCTTGAGTGCGCCCTGGGCGCTTTTTACGTCGAATACGGTGGTACGTTAGCTTTCATTTCATCATTTCTTGTCATTTGTGATCACACCTTCGACATCGACATTTGTATATGTGTTGGAACAGCTCCTCGTTCACAAACAATATGAAACTGTACTGTCGTGATCCATAGCAAATTTTCACCCAGGACGACTGGTGAAAATGCCAAGGCTTTCGTTTTTAACGTTTTCGTCATTATTTGTGGCAACCTATTTTTTGCATCGAATATGTAATGTTTTCCATTTGCATACAAATCCATATGATATATATCATTTTTGCCTGTTGATATTAGGCAGCAGTTTGTCCCGTCACAGTTGTCAAATTGAGATGTTCTTCGCATAGAGCCTGTACGTACAGTAGGCATACGATACAAAATGTTGTGATTCGCCGTTTTATTGCGCATACATGTAGCTTAACTCTCGGACAACACTTTGTACAGTATGCGTTTCAAACCAGTATTACATTTGCTATTACTTTTACACCTACAGTTATGAAATTCAATATTATACAACTCTATGTAATTTCAAAGTCAAGGTAGAGACCCAGTGCCTCGTGACCTGAATATTATTTTTCGTAAAAGGTGTGTGGAAAATTTGACTCGGCACCAAGAAAATAAATCAAGGTGGAAAATGGTTTGCTTTTTGTCTGCTTGTTGCTTATGCAATATTCAAGCTAAATGACGGCTATCTGTAAGCAATCGAGTCTGAACCAGACAATGCAGTGATTGACATCATGCGCACCGATATACGCACCTGCGATACAGTGCCATGCATCAACCAAATCAGCGAGGCTGACCACCCGATCTCGTTAGTTGCCTCTTAAAACAAGCATTGTTTGCATTGAATAATATTAGCAATGAATATTATTAGCAATGGCGATCCCCTATTTACACCATAGCCATCTAAAGGTATGTTTAGGTTCATATTTTTCATCAATGTAACAATAATGGAAATCTAAAGCTAATTGGTGCGTTTCCTTTCCTTTGCATTGGTTTGTTTAAAGTCATAAATGACAGGGGCGGTCGGGTAGCCTAGTGGTTAAAGCGTTCGCTCGTCACGCCGAAGACCCGGGTTCGATTCCCGACATGGGTACAATGTATGAAGCCCATTTCTGGTGTCCCCAGCCGTGATATTGCTGTAATATTGCTAAAAGCGGCGTAAAACCATACTCACTCACTCACTCATAAATGACAACAGCAATAACATCAGCGGCGGTCACAAAATTACTTCCACAATAACTATTTGTCTGCAGCCTACTTCTTCAAACATAATCCTCAGAAGCGAACAGGCATATATTATTGATACTAGCAAACATTTTTTTGTGTGTGCTTGTTCACAAATGCACATATTTTTACAGCAAACGAATGGCGTATACATGAATATCACCATGTGGAAAATATAATCATTATTGTGTTTAGTTTCCCTGTTAACAATAATATACAAATGACGTATAGATGCGTTTCCTGCTTCCAATTAATTATTTAGAAACACCGAAGATGTTTTGTCACATCTCATCAGTACGCCGGACACACTACGTAAATACTCATTGCTTCCAGCACAATAACATTGACGATCTAATGATTTTCGCACCAATGATTAGCCTATATTCTTAAGAACGTTGTTGATGGCAAAAGGTAATTTTGTAGAAAAAGCAGCTGACGTCATAATTTCAAACAAGGGATATCAACTTCTTGGTTGTATAAGGAAGAAAAACATTTTTATATCACGTTGATAGACATTTGCATTTATCCCTTGTGGGAATCTTACGAAGCTAACGCAAGAATTAGCGTACGCCCTACATATTTGTGGTTTTCATTCTATGAGTCTATAACATTGATACGTTGGATATGTGTTGGAAGATTACAAAGTGAAAAAGAGCTCCCGGAAAATCTTTTTAGGTGGCGGTTCCTTCACTAACTGATCAAGCACGGCAGCCGTAAAGACTAGTACCGTGTGCATCCACTTTTGGGATGAATGTCTGCACGGCATCTTCTGCCCGTGGAACCAAGAAGCCTGCGGACGAAACCTTGTGGAATGACAGTCCCTTCTTCCTTTTGAGCTTGGCGTAATTACAGCTGATTCTGTGGCCCTGGTTGACGTGTGTTTCTTTAGCTAATACCACAGATGCTCAGTTGGGTCTTTGGATCCCATGACCTTTGTTCAGACCGCTCAGGAAATCAGTTCAGATTCGTGATGTGCGAGGACGAACATTGTCATGTTCAAAAATGGCGCCTAGTGCTTGCAGAGTAGAGACAACGTGAGCACGTAAGATCTGGTCATGAAAATGAACAGTTGTTAAGTTTCCCTTGAAATGAACAAGATCGGTTCTTTGCCCAGAAGAGATGTCTCCAAACATCGTTACACGCAACATCCGGCATAACGCTCATTCCGTCGCCGGTACACACGACCCTGCCTATTTCTCCCTTGAAGAAGGAAACGGGATACGCCACTGAATCAAACGCTACACCAACGTTCGAGAAGCCATTAATGATGTAATCGACACCACTGCAGTCGATTACGTAGAGGTAAAATAACGCCACTGTAGAGTCCTCTTGCTCGGATTCCGGCAGCTCGTAAACAGTTTGGCTCAATTTGTGCAGATTGGGACGCAAAGCAGGAAGTTGTCGTGCAGTGAACGTTGCAGTGAATAACCTTGTGAAGGACCCGGATCTAGGGATCCTGGGCTGCTCTGGTGATGCTGGGTCGCCCTGAACTTGGATGACATCTAGCGGTGTCATGTAGCCAATCGCAACATCGTGTCCAAAGTCGGTAAATTGAAATTTGGCCAACGTTGAAAGCCTTTGCCATTGATTCTCGTGATTCACCAGCTTCAAGTTTACCATTGGCGTTAAGTCTAGCATTATTATTGAGTCTTGGCAGGATGATGTTCAAAATTCACTTCCTTTGCTGAATGGTTTGTGAAAAAATATGTGTCATAATAATCTTGCCCAAGAAACCCGTGACAAATTACATGCACGTAAATACTGCTTTTCAATTTCTCAAGCATGCAAGTGAGTGAGTGAGGTTTTACGCCACTTTTAGCAATATTCCAGCAAAATAACTGTGGGGGACACCAGAAATATGTAATCAAACCCCGGGTTTCGTCCTTACGAGCGAATGATTGAACCACTAGGCTACCCCACCGCCCCTCTCAAGTTGCGTCCTTTGGGCACGCCAGAAACCTATGATTGTGGGTTCGAATCCCGGTTCGCCCCGATTAGGTTTCTAGGTTTGTCAGCACCATACCCGTGCTCGTGGGTTTCACTGAAGTGGTAAACGTCTGAGACCTGAATCACTTCGGGCTTTCCTCCCACATTAAGCTGACACGCCGTGATATAACTGGAATACTGTTAAAAGCGGCGTTAAAAACCCAACTCACTCACTCACTCATTCCTACACATGCAGGATGATAAATCAACATCACTGATACTGTTTATCTGCAATAGTCTGGAATATTCTGGATTCTTTTTTGGTTTGTCAGTATTTTCCTTTCAGGTTTTCTCAAAGATCTTATTTCTGCAAATTTCCGGGAAGAATTATTTGCATTACCGACTTGCCAATCCTGTTGTCATTATTGAGATCAGAATTACGGCGACAGCTCACCCCATACTGATTACCACAATCGCTTTGGCCGTTTCTTCGGTGCAGGACGCCATGCACATGTACATTCCTGCGATATTTCAAAGAATGCATCTACTGTTGAGAAAGTAATTAAAATATGAATTTCTTCATTATCCTGTTTCAGATGATGTGAAGTTCTAACTAGCCTGATTTCAATCCTCTTCAAAACTCGACTGTTAGTGTACTTTTTATAAAAAAGACCTTCAAATGAGTGTTTTTCCCCATATCAAGGATTTTTCAACTGGCATTATCCCTTGATAACGTCCAGCTACTTAGATATATATAGAGACAGTCGGAAACATGAGTTGTCGTTTTCTGTTTGGTATCACAGCAAAAACTTCACTTCGAAACATTTATTCTTTTCTTCTGATTTTGAAATAATCCAGGATAAAACAAAAAGTTATGAGCAATAAACTTAAGTAGCCACTTCAGTATGATTTTTTGTAACGTCAGTCGTCTTCGATAGGGAATGTCCCAGCCAATTTTGTTTCAAGTGAGTGTGTGATGTTACGCCACATTTAGCAATATTCCAGTCCTTTGGGGATTTGGGGCGACAGAAAGTTGTCTGTATTCGTGACCTGATGAAGGATTGCGTATATACTCCGAAACGTTGTGTTCCTCATCATAACGATGTTGGCATTCATAAATTCTCATCCTTATGTATATCACTTCAAAATGTCATTTAAAGACTTACAAACATAGTTTCATAGAAAGATGCTTAAATATAGTTATACAAGTCCCCGTTAGATACCGTTTGTATTACAGCCAGTGTATTTCAAAACGTATCCAGCAAGCGAAAGTGATGCGTTTTGAAATACACGAGTCTTAATAAACACGATATCTGACGGGAGCGGGCATGGTACTTTATCTATTACTCACTTTAACCTTTACGTAAGATCTAAATGCTTCGGTTGAAAAAAGACAGCGCTTGTATAATGGTTGCGTTTACATACAACATGATGGTTCGACGGTTCTGCATGTAGTTTATGTCATGATGCTGATTGAGTTTACAACATCAATAACGGGGCACCATATATTCTCGACATGGGATTGAATGGGTTGACATGAGGTAAGACGACATTTCTAACGACCGTTCACTTGGTCCAAGGGGAGCTACTCACACGTCCCTTGTGTCCTTCTTCATCTTTTAATATCAAGAAGTTTCCATCATACATAGTTTAGTGCATTTGAGAAATTCAAAATATCAATAGTTGTAGATTCATGTGAACAATGACACAAGGGCTTGTGGGGCAACTCTCATTTACAAAATGAAGTTTAAAAGTCTTAAGCAGGGGCGGCGATGAATGTCGTGAAGGTGATTCGACATTGATGTCACTGATTCTGTGGACCTGCATTATTCCACACTGTTTGTATTACTGAGATGCAAAAGCGCGTCTCTCACACTCTTCACATTTCAAACGTAGATGTTCGCGAGCCCTACAGAAGATCATAATGTTAAGCAAATAAAATACGAGTTTTGATATGCCTGCATATTATGTCTCAACATCTGGAGTTTTAGGAAACTTATTAATGTTTATCGGGAGTGGACTATCTGTCTGGGAGAAGGGTACACACCGTGTTCAGTTACAGTGTGCTACCGATGTCTCCATTCCAAAGAGTGTGTGAGTGAGTGAGTGAGTGAGTGAGTTGCGTTTAACGCCGCATTTAACATTATTCTAGTCATATCAAGGCGTGTCGGTTTAATGTGGGGGGAAAGCCCGAAGTGATGCAGGTCTCGGACGTTTACCACTTCGGTGAAACCCACGAGCACGGGTATGGTGCTGACAAACCTATAAACATAATCGAGGCGAACCGGGATTCGAACCCATAATCATAGGTTTCTGGCGTGCCCAAAGACGCATCTCTGCACAGCGAATCGCGGCGGCTTAGACGACTGGGGGTGTGGGGGTGGGGTGTGTGTGTGTGTTACGGTTAGGGGGTTGTGACAAGAAGCATCGTACTCACGAATTTAACACTTTCTTACTTTCAATAAACAAACACTGACTTTGTGATGTATTTTGTTGCGGGTGCTACCCGTAGGGCACGACATGCCTGCCCTTTTCGCGAACACCTGGTTTCATCACTGATTTTCAGGGATCCATTCATATTTTAACCCCTATTTTGCCAATGTAGCTCAATTGAATCCCATTGACGTACCTGTGATAATACCCACACTTTAATTTGATATCCAATATCTATAACTAAGTAATACCCAATTTCTATAATGTCCGTATGACGTCATCGAATATACCAGACTCTCATACACCAGAATTGGTGACTGAATATAGGCTAAATACTAAACTAGTACATTGTGATGGCTACGACTCTATTTTGTTGAACCATAAGGGTACAAAGATAGCATATGACGCGTTTATAAGTTGAATATGGCCAATCTTCAACAGTTACCAGCTTCAAACTAATCTCACGATATTTAAATGCTGCTAACCAACCTTTGACCAATTCCATTTCTCTTTTAGATTGAAAAAGGAATGTTTACGAGGAACATAATGAATGCCGGGCGTTAAGCATGTCATCTGGAGACGACAAATGTATTCGTTGCGGCATGATGGCGGATTGGCGGCCTGTTGCGGACGTAATGACAATATATAGCCACTACCAAACATGCACGTGGGTGGGAACATCTTCTGATCGACGTTTCTTGAAAGAAAAGAAATTCTTCAAATCTGTGTGTGAATTCCGACAGGGTGCATTTATATCACGATGGAGAGCATTTCTGCAAACATGATTATAGGAATGAACGAGGACAAATTTGAATTTTCAAGTTTTTATTTTGATGTCCTTTGTTTGCTCCTTTGAAATAAGTATGACAATGTGATGCAATGTGATCACAATGGTGGTATATATAGTATCGTCCAATCGTTCTCACGGGTTAATTTCTAACTGGGTAGATGTTTGTAACAGTAAACGGTCATAACGAACACGTTTATAACGAACTGACGGATATAACGAACTTACTTTTCTGGTCCCGACTATTTGCTGTAGTTATGAAATAGATGTATATATGCTTATAACGAACTACGGTTATAACGAACTAATATTAGCAGTCCCTTTGAGTTCGTTATAACCGTAGATTACTGTACATGTCGCAACACTGCACAATGATGTAGAACAGATTACTATGGCGTTTGTTTGTTTTGTTTGACGTTTTATGACAAATTCAGCAGTATTCCAGATTACGGCGGTCTTTGAAAGTTCGAGGCCATCAAGTGACTGAAAGCTGAGCAAAGTCACACGCCTTCGTTGTAGTACCAACCTCCTTCAGGAAAGATACAGAGCCTGACCATCCGATACACTATAGTCATTGATTAGGCACGAACTAATATACATACTTTGTGTGACCTAAAGCTCGATGGCTGCTTGCACTATTTGGCATTAAAACAGATATATTGTTTCTTTGAGTGGCATTTAGAAGTTGGTGTGATGACGTAAGACGAGTTCTATCATAATGGATGAACAACTTCTTTATTACAATTGGTGCGACGTTTCGGTGTAGATCCTAACACCTAACACAGATATATTGTTGGTGGAATTCTATCATACTTTAATGTATTACAATCCAAAACGCACACTAATAATACATCAAGTTCAAACGATTGACTTGTACGAAGGTAGTATCATATAGAGCTATGCTTTCAAAAACCGTTTGAAGGGAGATAACTCCAGCTATTGTGAATTTGATTTGAATGAGATGAGGTGAGGCGGAATGGGGTTTAACGTCGCGTCCAGGATCATTGCACTTATATAGCGACGTGTTTGCATGTGTATGTGAGAGAGCCTACAATGATCATCTTACATGCAGTAAAACCCCGTTGTGTCGAACTTTATTCTGTCGAACTTACGTTTGTCTCGAAGTAAAAGCTTGTTCCCTGGGTATTCCTTATTTATTCATTATTTTCGGTTGTGTCGAACCTCGAATAACGCGACGTATTTACGGAGGTCCCTTCAACTTCGACACAACGGTGTTTATTGATGGACAGCAGTCAAGGCTATGCAAGGTTGAAGTTGAACGAGATTTAACGAATTGACCAGAATGTATTGCACCATTCCATGCAGTGCATACTGAGGCATGTTTTCTGTGACATACATACAGTGGAGGTTGACGTACAAAAACCTGGAACCTTTGTCACGACATAGTCCACTCGTGTTCTCATTTGCAAAAATGTGATCTCTTACTTCAATGCCTCGTGTGTCTCGGCGAAGTCTCGCAAAATAACGATTCGCGAAGACGGTTGAATTTCCTATTTTGAAAAGACATAAAAAGTTGCCTCCTTACGTAAACTCATTTCCTAAAGTAAGTTGTAGACGTCTGATAGAATCATTTGGATGAGTATTTTTCAGACGAAACTATTAAAAGTTAAATGGGGAAACGTCCGGGATTTTAAGAAGGCCTGGACTTTCCGACTGCTTGGCACTTGGTGCAAATGTACCATATAACGTTCACCCCAAGACAATCCACACTGATGCCATTCATACAGACATATATGTTCGCCTTGAGCAAGACTTTTTCACAATTATGGATACTTTACCGTTAATGGAAATATTTCTGATGGAGTAGAGGCTCCAGATAATGCAAGTCCCTCGGATCTGTGGTAGCCATCTGAGAATATTAGCAATACAGATCATGGCTATTGTAGACCAATGCTGGTATTGAAGCTAGGAAAATAGATGCCGACTGACTTCTCCTAATGACCCAGACCCAATAAATATCCAACAAGGCAAGAATAAAACCACTCGTGTCCTCGGAACAAGTTAATAAAGCAGGTAATGGTACTGATGGTGTGGGCCATTGCCATGTTGGACTCTCCGGGATGGCCAACTCGGGGGAGACAGTGCGGAAATCAGTGACCAGCCGCCATTACTTTTGCCTCATAGACACTGTTTACAAGCTGGTCTCGCACTAAGTAATATTGACTTCAACAGTATATATAATTAAGAACTTGGTTCACGCTGTTTACAAGCTGGTCTCGCACTAAGTAATATTGACTTCAACAGTATATATAATTAAGAACTTGGTTCACGCTGTTACCATTTGATGTTTTCACATTGAGGTATAAATCACCATCTATATCCATGAGGCTATGTGTCTCGAGTTCTGTTAGTCCTGGAGGCAGTTTGTCTGATGGCATCAGTGCTGGAGATAAGAGACAATGTCTGGATGATTTTCATTCCATTCATCATTGAGACCGTCTATGTATTTAACTGTGAGAATTAAAGACAATGGTGATTATTCTCGCTTCCATAATACTGCTCGTTTGAAACACGACACACCCGCGATTGAAAATACGTCACACTGAAAAAAGCACATGCTATGACAAAGTTTGCACGATAGTGTGTTTAAAAACCTTTCACATGTATAATTAAGCAACGTTAACTAGATATTAACATTAAAAACTAAGGGCTTTGCGCTGTTTTCATTAAATCATGACAATTGTTTAAATTATTATATTATATTAAAGTTCATGCCACAACGGCATTGACGTAAATCGTTTGTTGTCAATCATAAAACAGGACTCATATTACAAAATAATTTAGTTTTGCTATATCTATATTTCAGGCAGTGATTTAATAATGGACAAATTATCTCAATTAAGCTATGTTATGATAAACAGTTTAAGATTGAACCTTAACATGACACGTCGCAAAGACATTTGCGTTCATGTATTATGACCGCAATCTCTTAAAGCGCCTGTAAAATGTTACAGTTGTCTATTTAATGGCACGGGCCTTTCATTGCAGATACACCTTGTGTTGACTCGTTCAGCCTCGTCCTACACATGTGAATGGTGAACGAGTGATTTGGCCACCCGTTCCATGCACTCATCTCTCATAACCCACCATTTACCACCCACCGTCCATCAACCAGCACGTACCGTCCATCACCAACTACCCACCAGTTGTCACCCAATGTCAACTTACATGTGCACATATTTCTTCACCCATAGAGATCCTTGTTATAATAGGTCTTCAACAACCGATGCTTGCTTTTAAAGGCGACAATGCTTGTCGTAAGAGGCGGCTAACGAAATCGGCGGTGAGACCCTGATTTGTTTGATGCATGTCATTGGATCCCAATTGCGTGGATCGATGCTCATGATGTCAATCACTGGATTGTCTCGTCCAGACTCGGCTTTTTACAGACCGCCGTCATATAGCTCGAATATCGCTGAGTGTGGCGTTAAACTGACACACAACAAACAAACAAACATATTCCTGTTTACTATTATTCATTTCTGAAACATGGACATGATTCATTTCTTTTTAATTTCTAAAAATTACAAAAGTGATAATTGAGTTGTTATGACATCAGAATACTATAACGAGAAACTGAGTTTGAATACTTGGTGGATTGAAATAAAGAAGTGCTGTTTCTGATGTACAAAATACCTAAGCATCTCTCAAAACGTCTGGCGTAATATGATTTCTGTACAAAAATAGGTTGTCATAGATTTCACAGCTTTCACTGAGTATGTTACATGTTCTGCTACTTATATTAGTTCGGAACACACAACTGCTGTATGTTTCTTATATTCATAATAGATGCATGCATATCTGGATAATGTTCAATCTGGACAAAATTGCATCTTTGAAAAAAACATTTTGTAAATGCTTGACGGTTTATTGTTTTTAGCGGAAGTTATAATACAATTATGATTCAATATCATGCTTAAGCATAATTTTATTTGGAAACAATATATTAAATACAAAACGGAGCTCTGTCATTTTTTGTGCTGTCATCGTTACCTCACCATGATTTTGTATTTGAGATTTGTCCAAAATCAATATCAATACTCAGTGATACATATATGGAACAGTGCATATCCGGGGTAGAATAGCTCTTCAGCAACCTCTGCTTGTTGCAAGGGCGATTATGCTTGCCTTAGAGGCGACCAACAGGATCGAGTGGTCAGACTCGCTGGCTTGGTTTATGCATGTCATCGTATCCCAATCGTATGGATCTATGCTCATGCGATCAGTCGAGTCTGGACCAGACAATCCAGTGATTGATATCATGAGCATCGATCCTAGCAATGTGGGATCGATGACATGCATCAACCAAGTCAGCGAGCCTGACCACCCGATCCCGTTAGTCGCCTTTTACGACAAGCATTGTCGCCTTTTACGACAAGCATGGGTTGCTGAAGATCTATTCTATCCCGGATATTTACGGTTGGTGGCGAAAAGGGTAAGCATGTCCTACCCGACCGGTAGTACCCGCCACTCACACCACATAAAAAAGTACTCGTATACTCTCGGTTAACTATCCAAAATCGCTGCAGCTCTCTCTCAGGAACGGATGAATAATAAGTCATCAGTACGTAAGAATAATTACAAGTGTGATAGTTATCACGCTATGGCTGAGTTTAGTACATCATCTGCGCTCCTACCAATCGATTACCGAGAGAAGATCCCTGCCTTCTATGTCATAGCAATGGCCAATTGACATAAGGCATGATTCATTACATTAATATATTGAGTGTATGTTTGAGACAGTGGTGGGGAGAGTTGAGTTACAAAAGTGGTTAATGATATTTTATTTCCTTCTCTGATCCATCTCGATGTCCAAGTGATATACCGACGCTTTGCACAAAGCGTTAATATGCGTCTATTCTGAGCCATAAATACACAATAACGACGTACTTTGTTGAAGGCGGTCACCAGGACCAATTATTCATTTCTTATATGAAGCCGAAAGCTATCTCACGAAATGACTCATAACTTCACTGTGACTGTAGTAATGAAATAGAGGACTGTTTTTGTCTTTTGAATGTTGTCATAAACAATATCTAAAGGGAGTGATACGTCATAATTCCGTTGAAGCGTCGTCTTTAAGACCAACATTAATTCGTATGACAAACTACTAAAAGCCTTCCACCTGATGAAAATATTGAAAGTAAAATTATATACCTGGAACTGTTAACTACTTTACTTAATAATTATATAACTCATACACACAGATAATGGAATAATACTGTCCTAATGCAGAAATAGGGCAAAAAACAAATTCTTCAAAAAAACAAATAATGATCTACATAAAAACATATTTGTAAATGTATTTCTAACGTCGGAACTAACATACAGTCATATACAGTAAACACGGTTATAACGAACTCAAAGGGACATATAATTTTAGTTCGTTATAACCGTATTTCGTTATAAGGATACATACAGCATAACTACAGCAAATAGTCGGGACAAAAAAGTAAGTTCGTTATATCCGTTAGTTCGTTATAAACGTAGTTTACTGTATTACACAATACAGTTCCCTCTTCTATTTTTTAAGGATTATTTCAAAAGTATATTGCCAGCTTGATTTGAGTATTTTTACATAATGAAGACTGGTCTTCATTAAATTAAACGCCTTTATACCGTAGTCGTGGTGCGGAGCTGTACGAACGTCATACCTATGTATCTATCAGCATGATGTGTACCCCAGGTGTTGCTTAAAAGGAAATGGTTTATTCTACAAAGACAAAAAACCAGACAGGGCTTGGGGCGGTATTGTCATGATGAACTACACTGAGACACAAGAGTATACTTGGATCAGATGTAGGAGGCGAAGGGTGAGTAATGCTGGGTTGTTCAGAGTCAGGCGGTAACTGCTGGGTAATCTATATTGTCTGATGGCTCTATTACATGGCTGGACTACCAAATACCAGTGGTTGTAGGGCTAAGAGTCTCAGATTCCTTCAGATGCGTTGTCTTTCGTTGAAGGATGAGCCGAGAAGATATTATTTGATTATCCTGTGACCAGTGAGTATGTAATGTGCAATAGTTTGTTGACCACTGTACCATCAGCTCAAACCGAATGCAGGTGTAGCTACTCACATCCAAACTGTACACAAGCGGTTGGTCAAGATTAACCATACAAACACAAAGAGTATGCACGTTTCTCACATTTGCCCATTTTCCGAAAGTCAAATACCCCTGCTTCTTTTACAGACTTGTCCGAGCGACAAAATTTCCTGAATTAACTCAAGGTAGTTTTTGTATATACCTCTGTGACATCCTTAATGTATTGCCCCGTGAAGATTCCGGGGTAGAATATAGGTCTTCAGCAACCCATGTTTGCTGTAAAAGGCGACTTGCTTGTCGTAAAAGGCGACTAACGGGATCGGGTGGTCAGGCTCGCTGACTTGGTTGATGCATGTCATCGATCCCAATTGCGTGGATGGATGCTCATGATGTCAATCACTGGATGTCTGGTCCAGACTCGATTATTTACAGACCTCCTTCATATAGCTGGAATATTGCTGAGTGCGGCGTTAAACAACAAAGCAACAAACCACTATTATGCAAGTACTCCTATCTGAGGCTTAGAGCTTATCAATCAAACCCGTATACATTACACCTTTTTTTATACTTTTAGTCGTTGGTACTCGGCGTCATCGCTTCACATTGGTGATATACTGACTTCAAATTTGTCGTTAAAGGACTCACAAAACACGACAGTTCTAGTTGCTCAGTGAGCACAACACAATACCATTAAACATTTCTCAGATTGCAATATGGCTTCCAAATCAGACATGGGAATATGACGCATAAGACACCATGTGTTATCAGGTGAACAATTGACTTGCCTTTGCCTGTGTTTGTGACGGATCCCACCGTTCACTGACCTTTTTTCGAACACCCTGTATCATCACCGTTTGATAGTTGTTTATAAATGAATGCACATGGCATAGTCGGAATCTTAAAATGGTCTTGCTTTTGACACATACTTCTTATGATTGAATATAGAAAATATTTTAAACCAGTTATAGAAGTAATCAGTACATGGACATGACCTGTAATATAAAAATGAAGTACATAAATATGCACTTCGTACAAGAAGCTATTGAAATTCATATACACAAAAAACCTAGAACCTTTAATATTTAGACCAACATCTTCATCTTCTCAGATTCCAAAATACTTCTATGTTTAATGACCCCGCTTTGTGACAGAATGAACGTTAGTTTGCAGATAAAGCTCGTATAACCGAACACCGAACGTAATGTGTGCTTTACGCACACTTGTGAAGCAAAGCTTTAATGAGTTTTACACTTGGTTGAAAAATTTAATCCATTCCGGAGATAGATGCTGCCCAAAATCAATACGAATTGTATTTTATCACTGGTCAAATATGTGACCGTATAACTTGAATTATCCCGTGTGCTGTAATGAATAGATACATGTAGAATACATTGATGGACCACACTGTATTTACAACTACACGCCCGACACAATGAATACTGTAAACTCACGTTTTATCATTTTGGGGGGAAATTTCGCACTAAATCCCATTACCATTTTCTCGGCACAATCATTTGGTATGTACACTATCTAAGCATCTCATCCGTACCAGGCTTTCCTGGTTTTCAAGTGAGTGAGTATGGTTTTACGCCGCTTTTTGCAATATTCCAGCAATATCGCGGCGGGCGACACCATTAATGGACTTCACATATTGAACCCATGTCGAGAATCGAACCCGCATCTTCGGCGTGACGAGCAATCTCTTAAACCACTAGGTTACCCGACTGCCCCTCCTGACTTTCGAAATGTGCTAAATTGGAAATCTCGTGCGTATCCCCAAGTCTTCGTGGAAAACGAAATATCACTAACGACATAAAAGCGTCAAGAATCTGGGGTTTTTTAATTGAAAACATGTTGATTTTACACTTATGAAATATGAGAACTTTTTCGTATTTCTATTTTTTGGGGTATTTTTCTTTGTTAACATGTCGCTTTTCGAAGCACTTTACACAGGCGTAAATGCACTCAGAATTAGATGTGAGCATTTACAACCCCCATTCTTCATTCGTAGGAGACAGGTTTCAGGTAATCTTTTTGTCTGTCAGTTTTGAAATGGCCATTGAGATTGCGAAACGGTGGACACTGCAGGATGACACATCTTCAGTCATCGTTACACCGCCACTACCGCGAGCATGAAAATCCCCCTCTGAATGACATCACGCAACGCTTGTCTGTCACATGAGAGGCGCTGAAGATTGTCTAAGGTGGCGAGCTTCATGGGAATGTAAAAACTTAAGTACTTAAAGTTGGGAGAAAAAACCCAAGTGTACTACTCTTTTTGTTGTAAAACAAGGGAACCATCCTCTTTATGCTCCTTGAAATTACATTACAGAAAGCTGATGGAACTGAAACTGATAAGTTTCTCGAAGCATGGTCTAAAACTGTGATGGGTGATTTGGGGCGAGGTCTTAAAAATATGATTTGCGACCTGAGATGAGATAACAAAAGACCTTTTATGGCTAATATCCTCCCAAAGGTATATATTGTCAACCTTATTGATTTGTAATGAAGCCCGCGGTTCATCAAATTATTCTTAGAGTTATCAGGGAAACATCGGTTAAATAAATGTCGCCAACATGTGGCACATTTAAGATTTCAATAGTGATAAATGCAGTGCATACCATGATCTCAAAATGCGGGATTTAAGGTGCAAGACTAGAGTTGCATTGGTGTAGGAGAGCATATTCTAGTATACTGACTTGTAATACTCCATTACTTTCAGAAGGGGTCGTTACACGACAAACATTGAATTATTAGGAACATATAAGGAACATGCATGTGCCAACCAACAGCAATTTGTCTAAAATGCTACTTTATTCGCATTTTTTGTGTTAGGAAATAACATGATGACAATGTCGGAAACAAAATGAACACCTTGGTATCAGTTCAATTGCGATACTTAGATACTACATAGAATAATTAAAAATAACTAGATACGAGACAGTGACATTAACTTGCAAAAACATACAACCGAGAAGTATTCTATACTTCAGATTTAATAAGAGTGAAGTCCTGATTTTGCTACTGTCACGAACAGGTGTATTTTTCTGAATAAACAATCAGAAATTAAATAGTTCTCTGTTAACCATTTAAGCGCCTCCTTATCACATATTACCTGTACAGTGTGTACATGTATAGATTATGTGCTTGTTGTTTGACGCCGAACTATATGACGGCGATCTGTAAATATTCGATCCTGGACTAGACAATCCATCATGAACATCGGTCTACGGCAATTGGGATATGATGACATGCATCTAACAAGTCAGCGAGCCTGACCACCCCTTTTGTCACATTTTACTGAACCAAACTTTATTTCACTTAAGGCTACAAGACATGGCATGTTGAGGGTTCACGGAGATCAACATATACATATACATACCGTTAAACAACAAACAAACAAATTATGTACAATGATCACAACAAATATGTATAATGGATTTACAGAAAATTGATAACTTGTTCGTGGCAAATGTATCTTTGCATTACAAGTAACAACACCAGGTTAAATATTGAAGAATTTCTTGTATAATAAGTATGGATATATTTTGCGCGATAGTTATCCAACTGTTCACGTGCACAAATTAAGCTATAGTGATACTCGCCAGCAAAGTCATTGCATGTACATAACGGACATGTCTGGTTCATAGGGATTAACATTACCTCGGCTTCCTGCATGATACCCAGCAGGATTTACGTCATCACTTTAGCCACTGGTAGTTGTGCACAATTCTAGCCAATATTAAAAAAATACTCATCAAATGAGTTGACTTAAAAACACTGGTTGATGATAATTACATCGATTAGGATTACGTGTCACACAGGGGGACAATAATTCTACGTTACTTTAACCTCCTGGACAGCGTCGTCAATAAAGTCAGTTGATAAAAGCATCATACCAAATTTAAAAACAAGCATTTCATTATTCACATACATATTTAAAATTTATTATACGGACCAATTTCTTTCAAGTCACTTAAGATGACATGTCCGCTTACACGGGAAAAATATCTTTCTTATTTACGCTTTGATAATGTGAATCCCTTGCGATTGCAAAGTCCACACGGTCAAGCTATATATGCTTGAAAGTGAACCTTTCATCACAAGGGATATTCTTAGGAGGGTCGTCCTAATCGTCTTAAGCAGATATTCGTGGGTAAACCGACTGTGGCCAATACGGCATCGTCGTAAAACGACCTCATCATGTCTTGACTGACAACCCAAGTAGGTTTGACCGATTGTGGGTTTTAATTCGTGGAGTTTATTGATTCCTACCTGGGTGTCCCACCTCTTTTTCATGCGATCCCTTTCAATAGTTGGGTTGAAATCAATGTACGGGATAAGTATTTGAGATAACGTTTTGAGCTGCTTTAGCTGCAGCATCGGCTTTTTAGTTACTTAATATGCCTACATGATTTTGCAACCAGCAAAAGACGATGTCACATTGGCCAGTAGAAAGATCAAGTTCTAAAATGTCTTGGATTATAGGATGATTTGAGGAGGCACCTTTAACTGCCTGAAGGCATGGCATTGAGTCGGAGAAGATGATGAAATCTTTGGATTGGTTTTGCTTTTGAATATAGGTCAAAGCTGTTAAGATGGCTTTGGCCTCAGCAGTAAAGATAGAACTAGAATCAGGGATTTCTGAGGAGACAGTTCTATATCCAACGATGGTGGATGTTGTGAAAAGAATATTTTCAGTTGTTGAGATCCATTTATCAGAATAATTATTATTGCATTTATCAAGAATTAATTTATACATAACATAGTAAAAATTTTACGTTTTTCCAGTGATTATTTTTGTCCAGAATGCAATCATTGTATTCATTACTGTGATGTAAAGTGGTTTACGTCCAATTTCTGCATACAACATATAAGTGTAGGACTCTTTTTGACAGGTAACAATTTTCATTTAAAATTATGGTCATTTCCATTGTATTACAATTTTCAAACCCCAAAATTTCGTAACCATAAGATTGGATGGGGATATATCAGTTATATCAGCTGAGTTATCAGCAATTTTAATTGGCAGGTCATTGATAGGTTATGTCATATAGCTTTGGTCAATATGAAATACATTCAATTTGCCTTTGATGCTTTTTCACACAATTATTTCTGGGTGAAATAGAAAGTACAAGAGTTTTTTTCTAGCTGCATATATCCATTCACATTTTCTAAAACAACATTATTAATAGTAAACCCAGTGGAGTAAATCTCACTTTCTTCCACCAAATATGAGAAGTTTACCTTTGTCAGTATTTATCCCGAGCTTCCATTTGTCATAAAACTCATCAAATGTACAAATGAGTCTTTGGAAGACATCCTTATTTGTAACCCGTGAAGATCCGGATAGAGAATACATGTTGGTTTTCATGAACCAATGCTTGTTGTAAGAGGCGACTAACGGGATCGGGTGGTCAGGATCGCTGACTTGTTTGATGCATGTCATCGATCCCAATTGCGTGGATCGATGCTCATGATGTTAATCACTGGAATATTCTGGTCCACACTGGATTATTTTCAGACCGCCGTCATGTCGATGTAATATTGCTGATAGCGACCACATCCTCATTTGTAGATAAACGAGCAGAATCATCAGCATATAGAAATGCAAATAACTCAGTCTACACGTTCAGAGATTGAAACGTCAATAACAATTCCATCACACAGTTAGACATTTCTCAAGGTCAATAAGGAATAACGAAAATAACCAAATACATGATTTGATATTGCTGTACATATTTTTTAAGACATTTTCCATTAATATCATATCATAATTTTTTGGCCATAGTTCCGGTCTCCAAACAGTATCGAATGTTCATATAAGCACAGAATAACATTTTTTTGATTTTTCAAAATATGATTAAGACTGTGCAGATTGAAGGCAATTAACTTCTGTTTAGATAATACATGTGGAGTGAGGTTTACAGGTAACATGTACATATTATGTATGTGCATCTATATGTTGGACAAATTACACTTTTCCTAGGTTTAACGAGTACTTTCATATTTTCAGACTACATACTGATAGCACCGAAAACCTTGGTTTCTTGGTTTCATTTTCTGATTGGTCAAAACTTGAATTTCGCAAATATTGACTTGAAACTGAAGGCATTTTCTAATTAAAATAAAAACGAACCAAAACTCAACACGATTGATGCCTTGCACAATCACTTTTTATCGGTCACGGGTGGTAATTAAAAATGCAAAGTCATCACTGAGTGTGTCAGCGATACTAAACAAACGGACGACTTCTAGCCCCATAAATATTTCAAAATATAACGAAACCCTATCTCGTAATTTGGAATGTGGGCGGAATCGCACAATGAATGCTGCTATTACCAGAGATTATTATGGAAATGGTTTTGTCGCTATTATTGGAAACCTGTCCTGCATCATGCACCTGCGAAACGATGCTTTGTGACGTTAGTCCAACAACAATTTGCCGCGGTCACTGAGTCCGTGTTAGCTCGATACAAGCTCATTGATTGAATTGTAAGAGTGATGTTTAGAATTTCCAATAAATAATTACTAAAATTGCCTTCGGCGGTGCCCTTTTTCCCCAAGCACTAGTTCAATACATCCGTTTGCCAGTTTATTGTATGTGGTTGTTTGTGGCAATTGGATATTAATTTTCATACTCTGATCAATTTGAAATATTATTCTCACATTTTGCAAATAAGTAACACTGGGTGGAGCGCGAAAGGTATCTTTTGCGATCAAGGGATTCCACGAGGATTTTCAAGCAAGTATCATACACGTAAAATTGTGATTAAATAGAATTTAATATAATATAAAATATGCATAAATATAATATAAATTGATATAACATTTTATAAAATTAATGGATTCGGCGTCTTGTTTAACTCCAAACGTGGATCTCGGTGTCGTTAAGAGTACCCTTAATTAGATCTTTTAGGCATGTCTAGACAGGCACTTTTACTTATTCTCTCCTCGATGAAGCTTTCGTTAAAAAATCAAACAATTACCCTGACTGTGTTATGTTTGATACACTGTTACGATTCCACCTTTATCTTCTATGTCTTCTACTTATGTTCTTTTTTCACTTGGCACTTGGACCCCCTTATTTTTATAAAGTTTTTTTTTTTCTAATGATGAATTATATTGATGATATCAGTGAAACATTGGCTCAATGAAAACAGACAAAACGTCTTGATTTGTGATAAATCCCTTCAATGAATAATTATATTTGGATGGCAACAGAGGTTAGTGATACAGCGTTTTCTACAACAACAAAGACCATTTACTGGTTTATGGTATCTGGCCATGTCCATTGAAAAACATATTTTCTTCCCATGATAATATTCCTGAAAATTAGCTTGAAGCGTTACCGCCTATTGCCAAATATTCTGCACAATCAATTGATAAATGACCCACATTCATATTACTGGAAGGACGTCGATCTTTCTCAGAGATAGCATCGTTCATTGACAGCGCCCTATTTCAAAGATATTGACTGCTGTACAAACTCGATTTTATGCCCTAGCGAATTCTGTGAACGTTTGAGAAATTGCAATATTAAAGATGCCGTTATTTGATTATTGGAAACAAAATGGATGTTCAATCACAATTTATGTCCTAAATATGTATTTCTAGTCCCAAAGGGAAGGTTCTCATTGTAAACATGACAATAAAGTCACGAAATATATGACTACGATAACGTAACCATCCCAGCGGGACTGCTGTTTCAGTGTTAATGTGTGGCTCTATGGTTATCTGTTTTTCAGTGCGTTTTTTGCTGCTGTAATGTACTTTTAGTTCATAATTATGCCAGGTGTTTTGCAACGTTCGAGATAAGGCGTACATTTCCTAATTGCTTTCATTGTCACTTGCTATGTGTCATGCCTTAACACGTGTTAAATTCAAGAGATCAATACATATAAAATATTATATCTTAGAGGATTTGCCTGTCTTCACAGGCTCACAGCTGTATATGAGACTAGTATGACATCACTGCACTCTTGCTCAGTTTGCGTGAGTTGGTGTTTAACACTGTGGTATTTTAGTCACACCACGACGTGTCAGCTCAGCGTGGGAGGAACACTCGAAGTGAGCGACAGTGGGGAATTTGTATCCTGTTATGTAAGACAGTGATAAACTACCATTATAATAATCAGAGTCTAATTGAGGTACAGACGTGTGAAAACCATTGTCGCTCTATGTTCGTAAACCTGTGGATTCGAATCCCAATTCATCGTGATCTTGGTCAGCATAATACCCATACCAATACCATTTTGTTTTATTAATGATAATATGCGCTGATTTAGCTTGTAAGAAGTACTTTTTTAGTTTTTAGTAATAACAATATCGCTACCAGTTTCAAACATAACTTTGCACAGTTATAAAGACCTTGTCAACCGCTTTCCAATTAATTTAATGACTTTGTTCTCGAAGGGCAAAAGTGGTAATAACACATACACATCATTTGCAAAATATTAAAATAATTACATTTATGTTTATACCAGACGTGAAACTGCGTCGACAGGGCAGCATGTCCAGACAGGGATATATACAAACAAACGTCATCTACCTTTTGAAAGAAATTGCATTAAAAATGTTGAAAGTTGTTTTTCTATCGCGACAATTTGAAAACAGTTTCAACAAGCATTCGGAAGTATTTCACGCTGGGGAGATTCATAAGTGGATGGAAATGACCTGGTCCAGCTGTATATAACACGTTGACGTTTAAAGGTCACATGTTCTGTCTAGGAATTGGCCCAAATGTACAATGGAATTAAATACGAACGTGCACGATGACCACAAGGAGTAAGGTCATACCACAGTGACGAAACCAAATATAGACAATTACTCAGTCTCTGTGTGTGATGGGATTAATTGGTATGCAAAGACATACCAATGCGCTGTGAGTGCAGCATTTTGATGAGGATCGTATATTGACATTTAATCATTCATTATTTCACGAGAGTACACATTGAATTGTTGCCCCTCATTTCACCCTTGTGGGTAATTGATGATAGACGAATATTTGTCGACGTAAAACCATTAAGAATTGTCTGTCCAGCAACGTCCCGGAGCGTGAATTTCAGAGAACCTATGTGGCACATGATTTGGCGTGGCCATGGAAGTCGACGTTTCACGAATCTCTGAAATCAGTTTCTTGAAACAGGGAGGACAATAACGATATGGTCTATTGGTATGGTCTCAGGAACAATGTTAGCTGAGTAGATGCCTTGTCATGACAGTGTACTTGTGATAATGCCGTTTACAGTCCTTGCAGTCCTCTGCAACATGCAGATACAAATTATCCCTAATCCGACTGACCCTATTAGTTCATACCGCCGATAGTGTGTATAGTGTACATGTATCATTATGTCATATATAACACGATATGTCGAGTTCATGGAGATTTCGCTTAATGACGTTCTGACATGTGGCCATGAACGTACGTGGGTCTGTATATTATGTGGGTTCATTTGGCGTACCTGAATCCCATGATCGTTGTTTGCTCAAGCTGTTCTAGATGTGTTAGTACCCTTGTTCGTGGGTAGAAAGGCGAGAAAACCTAATGACTGCATCACTTCGGCCTTTCCTTCCAAATCGACTCCCAACCACCCCGTGATGTTACTGAAATTCTGTACAAATCGGATCTAAACCACATTTATTTGATCACTTTATGTAGCACAATAGCGTTACTGTAAATACGGTTTATTGAATAACACAGATTCAGTTTGCGTCTATTTGTGAAGGTTCTGACTGACGCAATGTGCAGAGAGTTGGCAAAATACTGTTCCATATCATATACAGCCACGTGATCATGAAGGCATTCAGCAACCAATGCTGGTCGATAGCGGCAACAAACGGAATCGGGTGGTCAGGTTCGCTGACTTGGTTGATGCATGTCATCGCAGCCCAGTTGCGTAGATCGATGCTCATGATGTCAGTCTCTGGATTGTCTTGTCCGGACACGATTTTATTTACAGACCGCGGTCATACAGCTGGAATGCAGCTGAGTGCGACGTTAAACAACAATTAACAAACATGTAAACAGACTTCACAGCGCCTCTGTATGGTTGGTAAATATATCTGTGTAAAGGTATACCCAAGGGGAACATGTCTGCAACTACAACTGGATAATAAGATTACACTTTGTCAGTCATTAAGTCATTAAGAACACGTCTATGTACATAGTTCCGTCTAATAATAACATCTCAAGACGTCTTGACGCTTGTGGCATCTTATATACATGCACCTCAGAAATGAGGACATTTAATTTGATCAAATGTTACTCCGCTGCCGTTGAGAGTTACTAATGTATAAAAAAGATCCACGATTATCCATACATAAATAATGCAGCCCAATGCAATGGGTAGAAATTTACCACTGCAGCTTTATTGAAAAGAAATTTAGATATTTTGGAATGGATAATTGTGAGAAATTTGTTTCCTAATGTAATTATTCCTCCCACTGGTGAGTGTTAATGGAGTCGTCTATTCGATTATGCTTCTGGATGCATGAACATGAGATTAGATATAAGCCCGGGGACAATAACAGGGTCAATCTAATTTACCTTTAAATTACCACATAACGAAAACGTGAGGACATCTACATATTAGCTCCGTTTTTGTACTTTATTTTTAGTTTGTAGCTTACGCTTGCATTACATTGAGAAAAGTGATTATTTACAACTATTAATAGACGCTGACCCATAGTGAACCTAAATGTACAGTGTTTACATTGTCAATATTCCTCATTCAGGGGTCTGTTTATACCAAACCATATGCCTGGAGATGGAGCTGTATGGGTCAAGATGTACACATGCATTCACTATTTTGAAGAGGTACAGCTTATAATAGCAATAGTCTGTAAGTACATTTGTTTCCACTACGCGTTGAATAATATGTTTATGATACGGTCTTACAACTTAATGTAGGAGTGAGCGAGTGAGTGAATTAGGTTTAACGCCGTTTTGAATTATTCTAGTTATATCACGTTTCAACGTAATGCGAGTGGAAAGCCCAAAGTGATGCAGGTCTAAGACGTTTACGATTGTGAGCACGGTATGGTGCTGACAAACCTAGAAACATAATCGGGGCGAACCGGGATTCGAGCCCGCGATCATAGGTTTCTGGTATGCCCAAGGGACGTAATTCTGCACAGCGAATTGCAGCGTCTTAGATGTCTGGTCCACGTGTCCGCCCCGTTTCTTGAAGACGTTGGCTGAGGACCTTAGTGCAAGGCCAACGTGATAAAGGCGTACACGTGAATGAGTTGAGTGAGTGAGTGAGTTGGGTTTAACGCCGCTTTTAACATTATTCCAGTTATATCACGGCGTGTCAGCTTAATGTGGGAGAAAAGCCCGAAGTGATGCAGGTCTCAGTCGTTTACCACTTCGGTGAAACCCACGAGCACGGGTATGGTGCTGACAAACCTAGAAACATAATCGGGGCGAACCGGGATTCGAACCCACAATCATAGGTTTCTGGCGTGCCCAAGGGACGCAAATCTGCACAGCGAATCGCGGCGCCTTAGACGACTGGGCCACCCGTGCCCCCGGGTTCACTCGAACAAGCGACATTAGCACTGTGAATATCGAATGATGTGGACTCAATAAAATGGGCGAACCGCTACAATCGTTGTATACACTTCTGCACAGCTACCGAGAAGCATAACAATCATAGGTTTCTGGCGTGCCCAAGGGACGCAACTCTGCACAGCGAATCGCTACGCCTTAGACGAGTGGGCCCCACGTGCCCCCCGTGTATGAGTTGATCCCACCAGCATGGCATGGTACCGACAGACCAAGAACCATTATCAGGGGTCGGAACTAACGATCACGTGAACAAACGTATTCAAATAACCTAAAGTGTTACCTTGTATTCGTCCTCTTTCAAATAAACATTATAAAACCTGAAATCTAAACATTGCTGTCGCATTGCAAAGTGTTTCTCACTTTTTTATTTTTAAGTCAACAGGAGCTCAAAGGATCAAAATCGCTCTCGTAGACGAAACGGAGACGGAGTCGATTGTACTGCAGCTTTCAGTCGTCGGAGCTGCGATAGAATATATCCAGGCATTATCGCATTGTAAGGCTGCTAATGCTACTCCTATTGTAAACCGTTTCCTCATTTCTTTTTTTTCCCTTCCTGAGTTAAGCAAAGTGGATGGGTGCTTTGACCTTTTTAAATTACCGGGAACAGAAAGTATACAGTTTAAAATTGGATTTGACCTAACAATTACAAACGTCATCGAAAGGTTACTAGGCTGAAAACAGATTTATGGTCCAAAAGACGTCAATGATACCCGTATCAAACATTACATCACCTTTCATTAACCAATATTTGTTTGTTTCATTTTAGCCACCATTAATCATACTTTCTTTTGCCAGGCAGTAGAGTTTGCTACATCTTTAGGTTCCCTAAATTAAAATACTTTCCGAGTTGCTATGTCAATAAAAGGTGTTTTGAGTTACAGCTCGCCGGCGGAAAGGAAACAAATATACACCATGATGTTGACAGATACTCGAAAGGAAACATAAACCATTACCTAGGCGTGCATGCTCCTGACAGTTTCAAGATGAGATCACAAACCAGGGTCCACTCGCTTTGAACAGGATTCTAGTTATATCACGGCGGGTCTGCTTAATGTGGAAGGAAAACCCGAATGATGCAGGTCTCAGACGTTTATCGCTTCAGTGAAACCCAGGAGCACGGGTATGGTGCTGACAAACCTGGAAATATAATCGGGGCGAACCGGCATTCGAGCCCACAATCATAGGTTTCTGGCGTGCCCAAGGGACGCACCTCTGCACAGCGAATCGCGGCGCATTGGACAACTGGGCCACCCGCGCCCCCACTTCAGTAATCGATTAATGTATTTGATTGGGTGATTTATTTATTTTATTTATTTATGGACAAAGTGTTCCCTTTTAATTTAAACTGAATTTAAAGCTTAATTGAAGATTAATTTAGTAATATCACGTTTTATTTCATCGTGGATGAAAATCCAAAATGAAAGAGGTCGTTCGATATTACCATTTTGGTAAAACCAACGAGCACTGGAATTGCGGCGCCATAACCCTTTGGTCCCCCATTCACCATTCAACCAAACGAAGTCGCTGGGAATAGTACCGTACCCAGTTTATCACTTCGGTGAAACCCACAAGCGAGGGTATGGTGCTGACAAACCTAGAAACATAATCGGGGCGAACCGGGATTCGAACCCACAATCATAGGTTTCTGGCGTGCCCAAGGGACGCAACTCTGCACAGCGAATCGCGGTGCCTTAGACGACTGGGCCACCCGTGCCCCCGGGTTCACTCGAACAAGCGACATTAGCACTGTGAATATCGAATGATGTGGACTCAATAAAATGGGCGAACCGCTACAATCGTTGTATTCACTTCTGCACAGCTACCGAGAAGCATAATATATATTTTGTGCACGTTGGTACTGTCGTCAAAATCGAAATTTATGGAGGCCAGTCTTAAAAGAACTTGGAACTTTTTCTGAGGTTAGTTATATTTGATCCATCTCATTTTAAATTGTTGCTTGTTTATTGTTTAATTCTGAACTGGGCAATATTCCAGCTACATGACGGCAGCCTGAACAAGTCAAACCAGTGATTGAGATTCTTCGCAATGTTCCACTCCGTCGGGGATCGATGACACCCAATTACCCACGGCACCTAACCTCCCGGTGTGTATGGTCGACTTTGGGGGCATATATCGATGGCTGGGGGACTGTTCGAACCTGGAATACCAACATGCATCTGCGATTCATGTTCGGGCGAGTGGGGGAATTGGGTTTAACGCCAATTGGAACAGTATAATTGTTTGTCAGAAGACAATTCAAAGTGACGCGGGTCATAGAGCTTCATTGTGAGAGACATTCATGACAACCACGAGCATACAAAATTGTGATTGATACCCACGACCAGTGATTCTTAATGTACTGTTTAGGAAGATTTGAAGCCAATTCATACACTCGCTCTAAGTTAATAATATCAATAAGCTTTATTAAACACTAACAAGACCTGAATACATTGTCCAAAGCAACCAACGTCTTGAACGAAAGCGTCATTGGACTCGTTGAAGTTTTGAGATTAACGGCCACTCCACACGTAGAAATGTGTAATGTAAACCTTTTCTTCCGAGTTTAACCCACTTGTGACATTATGATCACACCAACTTATCTGGCCGCGCCACAGGGGGATTTGCCATAACACAGAAATTAGCTGTGAATCCCATCACAACCTCTAAAAACAATATGGGCCAAGATCTATCATCAGTTGCAGTGTTCCCTCGCTCCCGAACATCTCCCAAACCTTTCACAAAATGATTATAGGTGCCACAATAAGATTATCGTCATTACCTGGAAGGCCAGTTCAGCTGAGGCCTCATTTAGAGACACCCACTCGTGTGAGCCTCAATGAGCCTGGTCGTATCTGATGACACGTGTCTCATGGAATTTACGACTGAGTTGTACTTGTAAATCGTTCACTTAGGAGATAAATGTTTGCCGGTTTCATATTTCCGGGCATCAAATACGCAATAACACCTTCAGATTTCCCGTAGCAGTCTCCTTGTCCCCCTACGTGAAAACTCACAGTTGTAAGACATGACGTCAAACTTGAATACTACGTCACTCTGCAATGATATAAAGTCATCATACAATGTTTGACGTTATATGCTTATGTGATAACTGAACCCGCCTTGCCTGAATAATGTGGAAATAAACAACTTAATCGAAGTTATTCTGATCAATATTGATATTATTTTTTTTAATATTTGATTTATGCGGCATCCATTTCGCCAAGCCGAATGGCACATGTTTTTTTTTCAAATTTGAAATGTGTTATCAAGAAAGATATTCCTGCGCAATTAAAAAGATTTCCCGAATGCAGTCCACTGTTATTTTTAACAACATTTTCAACCAAGCAGATTGCAGTCAGTTCAGACCGAGTCCGTTCAAAGTAAATCGTTGAAGTGTTTTAAATTTAAAGTGAAAAGTAACTTTGTTGACGGCCAAACCTCGTAAGTATTATGCCAAGCCTATGTAAATAGCGGTTGCATGCAACTGGAATGCTAGAAATAGGAATTGCACAAAACGTTGTTGCTTGTTGTCTTGGTGTTCATCGTAACACCATACATACAGTATTGGGTTGGTATTAATACCAGGGACCGACCGCGCGTTCTGGACGTCGACGAGTAACATCACGTTTATCACATCTGTCGGGGTCACCTTCGAAATCGGTTTCAGGCTACAACTTTGATAGCCACTCTATCATTGGCTAACATCCGATGAGTACAAGGACTGTGATGAATTGATTAAGAGAGCATAACGTCCCACAACGACGTCAAGATGTCCGTTCAGTCTTGCTACCACGTCATCGAACTGCGCGCCTGGGATGGTCAAGACCACATATGAGGTTTGTGTTACAGGTCTGGGGGTTAATCTCATTCAAAGATGAATTCAAGGTTTCATCTTAGCAGTGATGGCCGTCCGCGTGTGTTCTTCATCGCTCTGCCTTCGGTGGTGGGAGCATTATGGGTAAGGGCGTGAGTGCGTGAGTTAAAATTTAACGTCGCATCGGCATTATTGCAGCGAGCGGAAGCATTATGGTGTTGGTGTTATTATGTTCTTGCACATGGCAGGACCACTCTAGTGGCTATCGGTGGCAGTTAGACAGGTATACGGTACCGTGATGAAGTCCTCCTGTTCCTTCAGACCTGTGGCCACATCACGTTACGGCCTCTCGCATCTTCCCGGGGCAAGGGGGGGAACCCAACTGTTATAGTCAGTTAACGCCCTTGCCTCGGGGAGATGGCTCTGTCGTTGCACTTGTGGTCACATACTTCTTTGAACAACAGAACATCCGTGTTCTCCTATGGCCTGCTGTTTCGCCAGATCTAACATGTGTGGGATGCAATGAAGGTGGATTCCAAATAAACCGATGATGTCGGTTCACCTGCGACAGGCCTTGGTCCAGATATTGAATGACACATTTGATAGCCACAAGCCTTCCTTAACCATCGTCAATGATGCGCCGTTGACAAGCTTGTGTCACTGCAAATGGTGGTGATACCAATACTTATGAGCTGATAATTGCCCCACGCCACTTTCAGCCTGAGATGACGTTTACAGAAAACATGTGTTGACACTGCTTCATGAATACGTTTCATGGACATGAATATGGACAAAATATTATTCTGTTACTAAATCTTTCTTTTGTTACTTCTATTTATCATTTCTGATGCAAGTCAGTGATGCATAGGAACTTTCTGCCGCTAGTGTGTGTGTGTATATATATACGTGTGGCCCAGTCATCTGAGGAGCCGGGATTCGCTATGCAGAGCCGCGTCCCTTGGGCACGCCAGAACCCTATGATTTTGTTTCTAGGTTTGTCAGCACCATACCCATGCTCGTGGGTTTCACCGAAGTGGTAAACGTCTGAACCTGCATCAAATTACGTGATATAGATCCGGGTCTTCAGCAACCCGTGCTTGCCGTAAACGACGACTATGCTTATCGAAAGAGGCGACTAACGGGATCGGGCGGTCAGGCTCGCTGCCGTGGTTGATGCATGTCATAGTTTCTCAATTGCGTGGATCGATGCTCATGATGTCAATCACTGGATTGTCTGGTTCAGACTCGATTATTTACAGACCTCCGTCACATAGCTGGAATATTGCTGAGTGCGGCGTTAAACAACAAACCAACACATTTTATTACCCTATGTCCATAGACTTACACACCTTAAGCAAAACTAAATATATTTCAATCAACTTTATATTTCATATGATCGGAGTTGGTGATAATCACTTTTACAGTATATTGTATGTTCGACAACGTAAACTGCCGTAAATTGTCCGTGAAAATCCCTATTTTAGACTTAGATTTTAGTAATCAATTATAAATTTAGATATGAAGTTAACGATCTTGTTCCATTCACATCGATGACTTCATATCAAGCGAAACACATTCAACGCACTATTTGCTGTATCCGCCTTTGCTCGCAATACAATCCATCTACAGGCACTGAGCTGGCTCTTTTTAGACCATGCCACGTGGTGACAGCTGATGATTAATGACCAAGAGATGACTCTGGCAGACAATGCATTCCTAATTCGAAAAATAGAGACATAAACAGATTAACACAAATAGATCTACAGGTACTCATCTTTTGATGATAAATATGTAGGAGTTTAAAACTTTACATCCAGAGTTCAAATTGCCGCTAAGCCAATTAATTATCTGAAATATTGTTGTATTTGAACATTGAAATATGTTTCGGACTTTAATATTGGTTTCTATCTTCTGACATATTTGCAATTCATTGATAAGAAATGGTACCATTTAGTTTCATGTCTATTTAAATGTATGGTTCCACGGTCCACAGTACGGTGATTTGGTCTATTTTTAATCACACACTCACGGATTGGACTACGTGACGAATACCATATATCGCATGTGGGCGAAGAGTGGTCAGTTAAAGGGGAAGTATACACGCACAAATCACTTTCTTTCTTTTTCTAAACAAAACGCATTTTTAGAATTAGTTAGTATCTGTGTTTGAAAATATACACTCATTTTTTTCACAGTGAAAGTAGGAAGCTCACAATAGTGTGAAAGTGATATGCCGTTATGAGGCCTTCGTTTTACCTGAGTTATCCCCCTTCAGCGACCTGAGTTATCCCCCTTAGATTATGACGTAATTGGTGCCAATTCAACTGGGTCCCTGTCTATTCTCAACGCAAAAGATATCAAGGACCAGTTTGCGGTAAAACAACATGGTCTACGACACACTCCGGCGCAGTGGTGACTCAGCATAACACAATTCTGGCTGGCATCTGAGATGCTAGAATCACAAAACTGTACCTACACCACGTGAAGCGGCTCTAACAAAGCATGATGACGTCATAATGTTTATCAATTGGCACCAATGACGTCATATTGCAAGGGGCATAAGCCATGGTGTTATTGTTATGGAAATAGAACACTTGGTAAATGTGAAAAATATAAATCGTTTTAGTGCAAAAAATATGTTAATTAAATATGATGTTTTCATATTTTTGTCTATGACATTTCTATGTTAACACTTTTAATGTGGAAAAAGTACAAGAAAAAATGGTTCATTTCCGTGTGAACTTGCCCTTTAATGAAGATCACACTATTGACCAAAACACTGTGTAACAATGTGTATGTTAGATGCCGCTTTAAGCATTAGTTCAGATACATTACGTGTTTCATTTTGGAGATGAATCCGTAGTGTCCCAAGATATGGACTTAAATACCTCTTCATAGCAAAACTGCTGCCTCTTTGACCTCTAGGCAATCCGTTCCCCATATACTTTAAAACCGTGGGATTCCAAATCGATGTCTCAAAGATTAACCATAATCCTTAATACAAAATCAAGCAATTAATTTCATTAGATTCACAGAAAGCATGTAGACAAACGTGGAATTAACACTATCTTATTCTGAAAATGTCAAAAGATTTGCTTGAATCTCAGAAAAGAGCCAGGCTCAATCATGTCAAAACATTTAACTTTTCAACTGTGTATACCACTATATCTCACGACAACCAAAGGGAGAACTTCTTTCCTTGCTCCACGGGGTTTCTGTTACTAAACGTTGTGAAGTAAGATATAGTTACATCTCCATATGCAGAGATTCAGGGTGATTTGTCAAGTGAAAGCAAATGTCATCCGAAGTTGACTAAGAAAACAATAGGTGAAATGCTGGACTCCCACATTTACAGCATATTAATTTATGTGCAATTTGGCAATTCTTCGGCAAGAGGAAGGGATCTCTTAATGGACACCGATTGTGCTCCACGTCTGTACCTTGATGTAAATGAATAAAATTTCTGCTTGGATTGGAAAAATTCAAAGATTTTAAAGAAGGAAATGTGTCCAAAAGTTACATTTAAGCTTCAGGTATATCGATAATCTGATATCGTTAAATACCGGTAAAACAGCAATTATTCCTTTCCACTAATGTACCCAACTCAACTAAAAATAAAAGAGACCAGCGCAAAACCGTCTCATCTGTTAGATATTTATATTTTTATGCATAAAGATTCAGAGAGACAAAACCCTATCGGCAAGACTGTATGACAAAGGCGATGACGTCGAGAAATATTCCAGCAAGTCCAGTCGTTGGTGTCTACATTTGACAACTTGTGAGGTAAAATTCATCAAACAATGTTCAATAACGAATATTTCCAAGAACGTCATACGACTCTTGCTCAAAAGTTGTTTGGTCGGGGTTACCACATTCAAGGCCCCAGTGAAGCTGTCAAAAACTGAATGGTAGACGTGACAAAATTTATGTCCAATGCAATTCCCTATTTTTGTTTGCACAGAACGTGTGCATGTATGTTGCCTTGTTTTGTTCAGGTGACCCACTGACTTGTCTTTGCGTGTGTTTGTGACAGATACCACCGTTGGGGCAGGATACGTTCACCATTACGTGTACACTTGTTGCCATCAAAATGCAATCGTGATTCATAAATACCTGCTCATAATATAGTCAGAATCGAGATTTCCTACGATTATGGAAAGGGTTTTGTTGCTTTAATTTATGAAGTTTCAAACATTTCACCTAGTTTTATTGTCTTGTGCATGTCAAGCACACATCATAGCTTAGACTTCTTATGGGCGCCCTGACCAGTATTATTTATTCATGGTTAAATTGTCCATGAAGTTACGGCCTTGTACAATATATCCAAGTAACTTTTCACAAGCCTCTAAAACTTGACAAAGTAGACAAAATAAAACATGTAAACAATAATCAAATCGGCCATATGAACACTTCATGCATGGCGCCCCTTGTAACTTGAACCAGAATATCCTCTTGACTACGAATTGCAGCCAAAGCTCTGAGAACAACGAGCTGGATCTAATCATTGTACATTCTGGTTTCAACATGTACGTCAAATGTTCACGTAAATATCGAATAAAAAATACGTTGTTTTCTGACATTGAGTTTTTATTTTCGTGTAAACTGTACAAAGTGATTTATGGAATTAGGTCTGAAGTAAGGAAAGTGACTTAATATACTATGTGTTATAACTGAGGAAAATGAGGATAACACAGGTTTACAGCACAAAAAGTGTATGAAGAGATTGCCTTGATTTTATTGCTATACTAACAATGTCACACTGACAATCACAATAGGATTACGTGTCGGATACAAACATACAAACACACAATAAAACAAATAACCGCATGTAATTTACAAACAAATTAATACATATCTTTGACTATGTCATATGCAACAGCAAGATTTTGTATTATTAACAATATAACTTGACCGATTCCCTGATATGTGGACGCTGGATGCAAGAAACATATATTAAACTGTTTTCCGTTTATGTGGGTTTGATCAAGTAAACAACTCTAAAACAACTGAAAAATCAACATTTTCAAATCAACAGTTAAACCGTTGTGTTTCTGAATGAGGCAATTACCCTGTCTACAGTATAAACAGTTTTGCAAAATGAGCCAAGAAGAGACAAACTATTCAGTGATAAAAGTGTGAAGCTAAATGGTTTCCTGGAAGATGAAAGAAATTATAGATTTACTGTTAAGTTGCCATGCCAAGGCAGTGATAGCCCATCCATTGTCTTGTGATGCCACGACAACGCTGGTGATTTGGGTGTAGTGCATGTATTCATAGATTGTGTGCTGTAATGGCGAGAAGCCACTCCTGGTCTGTAATGCAGCTACGCTGTCACATGAAACCAAAAGTAGTCCTAGAAACTACCAACAAAGTAAAAGACAAAAACTTATATGCTAAACATAGGCTAACTCCATCTCCTTACTGCAGAGCGACCCCAGACCAGTCTGTCCTATTCCGATCACCAGTGACAAATAGAGAACCTTTATTGGAGAATCATCGCTTCACTAATAATGTCGTCTTGTCTTTCCCGTTATAATCCTCGGGCCGTGTATGGACAGTTAAGTAGAGACGGAGCGTTCTTTACGGGAACAATTCCCCTATCAAAGGACAGAGAGATCTTCTCATCCTAATACATAATCGTTGGCGTTAAGAGGCTTCATTCAAAAGACCGTGCCTTTGAAGTCTCCCCATAAACCAACAGGCACCAATGGCATTCTGTCATTGCCAAATGTCCAACGGCAAGTTCTGCCTGGTCTCTGCATTCCTGTTCACCAGATTATCATCTCGGTTGATTGCCGGAGACACCGTCTCTGAAAGCTAATCCCACAAGCAATCTTTATATCGTATGTAGCCATCTGTAAATATTGCATGTGGGAGGACTGATTGGGTTCGGTCGGCAATGCCCAAATAGGCCGACATACCTTTATGTCTTACATACCGGTATATGTACAGTTTAACCACAAAGATATGTTCTAGTCAGCACTGTTTATGTTTAATTCAATATGAATATCTTTGATGATGTAGTTTTTGGTCAAACTGTCACCAATTTCACTGTGATCATATGTGCCTGCATCAATTGTTCGAGGGTCCTGTGTCTTTACCCTGCTGTGTCTCCCATCTCGTTATGTGTCTAGAATGTCATTGCTTCCTTCATGATATGGCTGATGAACTTGAAGACATCCGACCATGCCTGTTCTAGTTCCGGGGTCCACTTGTCTCCAACCACTGGCTGAATGGCCCAAATAAACTGAGGGCCGATCAACTGGAACATAAAATGCATTTAATAAAACAATGAAAAAGATGATTGTGAAAGAGCCACCTGTCGGTATTAAACTAGAATTTGTCTTCCTATAAACGCATCGCTAATGTGAATGGATGCATATTGTCATAATTAAGTGCCGTCATCACATTATTCCGGGCACATCACGTCAGCCTGTATTTAATCGAAGGCTGACCAGGCAAACCAGTGAGCGAAAACATGAGCAACAATCCACGCTATCGGGACACGATAACACGCAAACAAAGAAGTCAACGAACCTCTTTCCCTAAATCCCAACGAAAGCAAGGGGGAACACGTGGAAATATTTATGCTTCATGCCTCACTGGCTGTGCATGTTGTCTCTTGGTACATGTATATATTAAAACCCTTAGGTGTCATCCTTTCCCATCTGCGCCATATTATCTTCCATCGGTAATTAATGATAAATGTATATTACAGTGTGTGTGTCCTTATGTATAATGATATGTTTTACACCCTATTCATATGTTTTGAATACCGCTATGCTGGTACGAATTGTGCGAATGAGCAATGGGTGAGTGAGTATGTTTTACGCCGCTTTCAGCCATATTCCAGCATTATCACGGTGGGGGACACCAGAAAGAGGCTTCACATATTGTACCCATGTCGGGAATCAAACCCGGGTCTTCGGCGTGACGAGCAAACGTTTCAACCATTAGGCTACAGGACCGACCCCATGAGCAATGGAATTGGTTAAGTAATACTATTTCTCATAACAGGTAGTCTCAACTTTCAGTTGTCTTTCCAACATGCAGCTGAGACGACGAAGTTGAAATAATAATTGACGACAACAATAAACAGAAATAAAAATTATTCTATAAGCAATGGAATATGCACAGTATATACAGACGTAAAAAACAACGTTTAGATAATCTTCTGAAAGTGTTGGCTTTCACCTTTTGGCTTCATGGCAGAAAATAGATTGGATATCATTAATCAAAGCAATGAAAGGAAACGATTTAAGCAACTCAAGGAGGATTTAGGACATCTTTTGCCATTACAAGTCAGGAGAAATATCTGTTAAAGGGAAAGGTCTGAAACTAATGAATATATGTCGAGTTTTGACGCAAGGTTCTTGAGGAAAGGTCACGAGGCACCATGGGTACCGACCTGATAATAGTCCCGTGATCAAAAAGACTATCTCTAATTAGGCTCAAACTTGCATCATCTCATCTTTTTTTCTCCCAATTATAATCTGATAGCAGCACGTCATTAAATCATGAATCATGAATCACAATATCAAAAATACCTTTATTGTGGCAGTTACCGCCCAAGAAAAATCAATATTTTCTTACTGAAGAAAAGTGTTTTTTTTATCTTCCATCAACACGACAAATATTAATCTGACATCATGTTTTTTAAGAAAGAAATCCGACACATGACGACTTCACAACTTTCATCATATTCATGTTCAATGACGCACTTGTATGAAGCTAAGGCATAAATATTAACTTTGAAACATCATGTAAAACTCTTCAATCACGATGTTAAATAGCCTGTCACTCCATTATTAGGAAATCTATACAGTTCCTTTCATGGAATCTGAAATTACTGTTCCAGGAATACCACTCAGAATTCTCGTGGTTGAATTTATTGGATGATCACTACACTGAAAAGATGTTCTTATCAAGACTCTCTAAACATGCCATGAACCCAATGCCCCGAAGACCATTTATGTTACCGGATAATTTCAGATGAATTGCATATGGTGAATACACCAGCAAATAGAGTAAGGAGTAAGATCTTGGTAAGTGAAAAATCGATAGAAAATAGAAGACTTCTACAATAAGAGCCCCAAAGCTAAGTAAAGTGAGACAGCGGCCTGAATAGCCTAACTTGCATAAGAACCTCCTTGAGAATCACCTTTTGTGTAGGAAGATGTTCCTGGTTGGAGGTGTTGCCAGGTTATTCAGCGTTGATGTAGGAAGCGGACGTGAGGAGGCTGGCTTCCTCAAGGCATTAAATTATATCCTCGGTAGCAGTACTCCTATGTTAAAGTGTGTTTTGCACTTATTTGAGATCGCCTTTTAAAAATGTCTTGATGATAAAGTTAACGAAGAGTTTTTTTCTGCTATGGTTGTAACATGATGGTATCCTGCTTCAAAGGGAAGCTCAAATGGAAGGTTCTTTCAAAACGTCTTCACCATTTTATTTATGTTTGGTTCTACTTTGTACGTATCCGTTGTGTTTGATGTATTTGTTATTAGCTTTTATCCTATTCGAATGGATTTGAGGGACGTGGAAGTAGTAGCGTGACGGTCAAAGAAGTAATGACTGATAGTCGACACTAATTGGTTTTCATTGCACAAGAAGCGCATATATAAGATTTCAGCACACCTACAGGTTTTATCAAAGGGAACACTATTAACTGAAAGTGGACGCCACAGAAATATGTGAAAAACTTCAATCTTTGATACGTTTCGTTTAAAAGACTCGATGCATGTTTTTTCGTGAGAGTGTCGTTTCCTTTCATACACTTTCGCAATACACAAGATATCGTTTCTACTTATTTGAATAACACCAGTATTCGAGGACCCTTATGCTTTGTTTGATGATTGGTTAAGTAACTAAAGAACATCACTAGGCGAAAAATGTGCATTTTGTTAAGCGACAAATACTTGTAACTGTGTCATCCTTTCTATCTGAGCATGTGTGCAAACTTTCCACTTGTGCCAACCTTTCTATCTGAGTATCTAGGTGTGACTACCTTTATCTCGCCTTACATTAAATACCAGCTTCTTACTGGCTAAGAAGCTTGCATTTTTTACCATGTACCCCGCATTTTACCTCACTGAGAAATCAATCGAAACACGTCTCAGGTAACTAACTTATCTTGCATAAGTATCGTTGAATGAAATGAACCGATGTTTATCCGAAAACATTGGGTAAAGGGAAGTAACCCTCGTTTGCGATATCCCCTAGCTGTCAAAATGGCTGAATCAAAGCGTTTATTCGGTGAACCTTCGGGTATGTATGAATGAATGTCGGTAAGATATATTCTTTGTCAACCGATCCCTCGGGGCATATTGTGTGATGTACCCAGTGTGAGCCTATGTAACCATCGCCTTACGGCTCGGCGTGCATAGACTCACACACAGGGTACACCACACTATATGCCCCTCGAGATCGGTTGACAACTTATAGTGTCTGCCTGTTTATCTAGGAATTTATATATATCTGTCCCTGCCTTTCTATTTAGGAATATGTATGTATCTGTGTCAGCCTTTCTATCTGAGAATCTGTATGTATCTGTGTCAGCCTTTCTCTCTTGGAATCTGTATGTATCTGTGCCTGCCTTTCTATCTAGGAATCTGTATGTATCTGTGCCTGTCTTTCTATCTAGGAATCTGTATGTATCTGTGTCTGCCTTTCTATCAAGGAATATGTATGTATATGTGCCTGCCTGTCTATCTAGGAATCTGTATGTATCTATGTCTGCCTTTCTATGTAGGAAACTGTATGTATATGTGTCTGCTTTTCTATCTAGGGATATGTATGTAATTGTGCCTGCCTTTCTATCTAGGAATCTGTATGTACCCGTGTCTGCCTTTCTATGTAGGAATCTGTATGTATATATGTCTGCCTTTCAGATTCCATGTAGCGCAAAGGGCAAAATAGCAATGAAAATGATTGAAGAAACCTGTGAAAGTAAGTGATACTAGGTGTTCGACATGGGTAAGCATGTCCTGCCCCACCGGTGGCACCAACCATTCACACAATTTGCATAAAAGAAGTATTTACTGCCTGACGACACGCAGCAGTACTACGTCAGTAGTACGGCGTCATATTAGGTTAGCAGAAAACATATTGGGCTCGGCTGACGCCTTGCCCAATATTGTTTTGCGTTCCTAATATGACACCGTATACGGCAACTAAAGACACCATAAATGAAAATACATTGATTTTAGTGCTGCAAGTCGTATGTTCGTTGTAGATATATTTGACACAATCATGGATGCCTTGCTAAATTATATGGAATGCTTCTTTTTGTATGACTCGGGTGACAAGATGAAAAATGTAGATATTGCTTAGTATCTGTAGGTTTATAGTATATCTGTTTCTAGATCACGTCCACATTGTTTTACCAAAGTGTCCAAAAATGAGTAACTGAGGCCATGGTAATATCCAGATGTTAGTTCAAATTATTTAAGATGTTTTAGACAGATTTAATTCTTTGTCGTCAAAGGGCCACAGCATAAAAAAAACGTCAAGGCGACTTCAGTTCCTTAATGTTTTTTTCAGTTTGGTTTCTAGAGTTCTTTTCAAATATCCCCCAAACTAACGTAGCAGAAGTGGGTGGCATGTTAGTTCCCATTGCTGTATCTTTTATTTGTCTATAATGTTCCCTGTCAAAATAAAACGCATTGTTATTCAAAATGACCTTGGGGGCACGGGTGGCCCAGTCGTCTAAGGGGCCGTGATTCGCTGTGCAGAGTTGTGTCCCTTGGGCACGCCAGAAACCTATGATTGTGAGTTCGAATCCCGCTTCGCCACGATTATGTATCGAGGTATGTCAGCACCATACCCGTGCTCGTGGGTTTCACCGAAGTGGTAAACGTCCGAGAGCTGCATCACTTCGGGCTTACCTCCCACATTAAGCTGACACGCAATGATATAACTGGAATAATGTTAAAAGCGGCATTAAACCAAACTCACTCACTCAAAATGAACATAACACTATCTATGAAGAATTCCTTGGATCGAGAATCTTGTCGGACGTAATTCTGGATATTCGTTTATCCAGAATGATACAGCATCAATCCCTAAATTCACAGCGCACTAATAGTTTCATCTTGGCTATGTGTACTAAATTGGACCTGTCAGTTCCGTAATTCCTTTATAATATTTAAGGTGTCATCTGTCGTTTATTTCTAGTAATCCAAAACCGAGACCGACATCATCCTGTCATTTTCACGGGTTTTGCTACCTTGGGCAAGATGCTAAATTAATTAATAAAAAGGATATCTGTTTAAAAAGAAAAATTCGCTGTTGTTTCATGGCACCGCCATCTTGATTTAATAGAAACACTGCCTCTTTACAAATGCAGTGGGAAAGGAGGTTTAATAACGAGTTTGAAAAAGAAAAGATGTAGTTGTTACATAGGGTTTAAAACAGACCCTAACGATGTGCCTGTGAATGCAAGTAAAAGGAGTCAGTTTGAAATATTTAATCAAGCGGAATGTTTTAAAATCTCTTTAACAAATACTCACGTCAATATAATCCACTCTGGCATTGTACATCACGTGTCGGGCACCGAGATCGTGGAGGAGCTCCACCAGCTTCTTTGGGTCGTTGATCCTGGCGAGGCATTTCTCTACAGTCCCCATGACGCGAAGAGCGTGGGACTTGAGCTGAGAGCTGTACTTGAGGTCATCTGAGCTCTGTCCCTTGAACGGATAGAACACGTCCTGTACATCCGGATGCGTCTCGAATAGTCTGGCAAACAGAAAATCAATGTTAAAGGAGAACTACACATTTTTTTCACATTATCGTAAGAATACTTAAATTTACTTTTGATCGACGTATCTACTGACGGTGACATAATAGATGGTAACTGGAGTGATATAACAATAGGTTTTAAGTTTGTTTTTCAGAGAAAAAGGGTAAAGTTAATTTCCACAGGGAACTCACATTATCAAGAGGGTAAGCACAATAATATAGCCCCAAGGTTAACTGTTAAAAAAGGATACATATTTCCTGTGGGGGAATGATAACGACGAAGCTTTCGAACACTTTTAATTTTTTTAAATTGTTGTCACAACGGAAAAGGTAAAAACAAACAAACATGTTGAAATTTATTGAAACCATTACCATGGGGATGGTAGTAAGTTTATGAATCAATAACGTCGATGCCCCGAGGTTAATTTATATTGGAATCTCTGTCATAATTAACGGAAGGGGCAATTTCAAGAACCGAGTACACTCACCAATCACTGTAAGATACAGTGATACCACCAGAATGACCACATGCTACCGGTGATACCTGAAGGTCAACGTCACGTTATGTATATGTCCCTAAAGAAACTTTTACCACAATAGTCCCCCCCCCCCCCCCCCCCTCTCAAATCCTAATTGACCGTACAAATCTCCGAACGTCTTTCCCACCCCATAACAAACGCCACCTACAAATTATTTTTATCTGCCTATACCAAGCGAGAGATGGAGTAAGGTATAAATAGCATTGCCTGTACCTTGTATATGATCTGGACCAAATTAAATATACATCTCAGAGGGATCAGGACTAAATAGATTGCAATGTTTTACTTGTACTTTTTTGTGACACAATTACACAGTTGGATATTGCAGAAGAACATTCGTATCGTTATTTCACCAACACGTTCGTGCATTTCCACAATTAACCATCCAATGATACGAAACGAAATCCATTTCCCCGGCAACCGCTCATCACAGGGTCCTTGCATTGTCTATGATTGTGCGGTCTGTAGAGATGAGTATCCAGACATCCGGGCGTCACACCAGGACAGACGCAAGGGTAGAAGGACCATGATCATCCTGACAATTATTCATCGAGGATGCTATATGTGGTAATGATTAAGCGTCACAGAGTATTCACATGCTGGGCTCTGTGTTTAGAAAAAGGTCATTCTCCGGAACTGATAAATATCGATGTTATCGTGTCTAGATCGGCAACAGACCTAGGTCAGATTTAATCATTATTTACATGTTGTCGGTTTGGTGGATGAGTGAGGTTTCACGTCGCTTCTAGCAATATACCATTGATACAACTGCTAGAACACAAAGACCTTCACAACACATATAAATGTGAGGAACCGAACTCAGATCTTAAGCATAACGAGGATGTTTTTTAATCATGTATTATCCCACTACCTACATGTTCTTCTCGTATACCATTCTGATTATGAACTTATAGCGTTAAATACATGACTACCAGATGTAGAAACCCAATGAACTGAAGTACCCTGTGTTTTAACCCAAGCTTTCAAATCCCTCTTATGCATAATTAATATTAAATTGCAGATGGCATACTCAGTACGTTGTGTGGTAGGTTCGTGATTAAAACTTTCACGCATGTGAGTCAAAAGATGTGTCGTATATTTCCCAGTGAATAAAATCATTTCACAAAAATGACAATGTATTTTCTTTAAAAATATGAGATTTACAAATTTTGTTACGCTGCTAAGGTTTACTTTAACATGTAAAAATCAACAACAGGAAACTATAAGAATTAAGTCATACCTTAATGTGTACAGCTTACGAAATGTAGACACGTTTACCCATGTGTCGTTATATTATTATGTGAGTGAATTAGATGACCTACTCAACTCTACATACAGTGAAACCTTTCAAAACACCTGCTCAAATCTTTGCTTCGTTTTAGACAATATAACTCAAGGGTATTTAAAGAATCCTCACTGCGTGGTCTAACATAGGCAGGGAGCATTGGTAAATTCGATATGTTTTCGATCGCTCTTCAGGACTTTTGAGTTAACTAACGAGGTTGCTCCACGTCAAAACAGTTTGGTGCACAAATTAACAATGTAGCACATTCATAAAAGTTGATAAAAGTAAGTTAATTTCGTGAAATGAACGAGAACTGCCTAAAATGGAATAACAAGATAATAAATAAACATAGATGAAACGATCAATTCAACATTAACGTCATTCGGCGGCAGATATCTGACAACAAACGTTCATTCATTACCATTTGCATTGATCATCAAGATGGAGAGGTGAGAACAAAGCTTGTGATTTTTATATTAATTTTTAGTAGAAGATGTCAACGATGAACTGTTTGAGGCTATAATGCTTCAGACTTTAGCTTGACCATTGTGACCATTGTGGTGCTACATCAATGCCAAGAATGCATTGTGATGGTCCCACATCGCGTTAGTGGCCAGTCCATTCCATTAGGAGGATGAATGGGTTATTTGGAATGGCATGTACTCCCCATATATCATTAGTATCAAAGTTTATCCTTCTTTTGTGTCCCCATGAACTGATGCAGAGCACGCAATTAACGACGAACATATGAAATACTGATCGATAAAATTGATCATAATTAATAAACATCCAAATGAAACCTCAGAAGAAAAGACGATATTATAATACAAGAAGACAAGAAAGCTAACGTCATTCCCTCAGTGGTATATATTATCGTATACCTGCCACAAGAAAAGATTCAAACAAAATTTAAGCGAATAATTTTAAAAACACACCCATGAATCAAACGACTACTTAGTTAACGATTTAGTTAACCACTGATTCAAGCAACGGCATTTTTGCTTTTTAACTGCTGCACTGAGTGATAAAACAGAGTTTAATGCCTCTTTTCACAGTATTTCAATTACACCACAGCGTGTCAGCCTAATGTGATAAGAAATACCGTAACAGATGCTGATTGTAGACGTGATGAACACCGTTCCAGACCAATGGACGAAAACCTGCGAACAGCTAATTTGGTTGTAGAAATGCTACAACCTTTGTGGTTTCATGTAAACGAAATGTACTGAATACACTTGTCATTTTATTACCTGATATTATAGTTTGCGAGTAGCACCTTATCGTATCGTGTCTTATCATTGTTGGGAAAGGTTAAATCATGAAACCAAAATCGTCAGATTATAATTTCAGACTCGTACCGATAAATGTCCTTTTAATCATTTCAACCTCAGCCTCGGATGGAGGTAATAAACAATTTTACTTCTTCAAATCTGGGGCATCCACAAAGGCGTCATTAAGTATAGAAGTGTGAATGTTATTGAATGTGGAAATGAATTGCCAGGGACATATTTCCCCGGCGACTGGGAGGGATAGTGTGGAGCTATCATGCGTATTACCTCGTAATACCGAAACTTTATTCACAGAGAAGATACCATAACCCCATCTTTGAAAGGCAACGCTAAATGACAATGGTTTCCTGTTGACGAAGCGTAGTCAAAGATTAAACGTAATTTCACGTCGGTCAAAAAAATTGCAAATTTGAATCAAGTCGTTCAGGAAAGATTATACTTGACTTTTATTTCACATTTTATATCAGTGTCCCTAAACGGCCTTAGAAATATTCACGAAATCGTTAAAAGAGTAAAACTGACCACGACGACTAGCATACACAAATCTCTCATAAACACAATGGGGCGAAATTATTCAAATCACATTTATGCAAGTCCACAACACTTTGGCAAGTTTAGTATCTAAAACTCGAGGAAGTTTTTGTGTTCCTTTTAATTTTATAACAAAGAGACGATATTTACTATCACTATTACTATCGACGATCAGAGACCCATTATTGAGATGCAGTTGGGACACCAGTTTCCTCGGGGGATAACGAACCCGAAATCAGTTCGCTATTTCAGAAGTTCATTATTCATATCAGTAGAACGTTATTTGCTACCTCTAAGGGATTGAATAACATGGATCGGACTATCTGCTGCAGCCTAGTTCGTTATGTTGTAACCACATAGAGACAATGTATAAAGTTCACTGATTACAACGTCTAGACAGAAGTTGGAGAGAAAGGGCACAGGTCACGGAGTGTAACGGCTCCTTACGCGGAGAACCTCTTAAATGTCAATCAAGTGGTAAATATATTAATTAAGAAATAAACGACGTTGTTTATCGTACAACAAAACACTGGATGGAAAATAAACCATGAGGCGCGCAGACCCGAGTTGTTTATTCTCCCTGCAGTGTTTTATTGTACGATATAAACGATTATTTCTGATATGAGATATAAACATTATGTACAGCTTTTTATAAATCATGATGACTCGCTGAATAGAGACCGCGACAATGTCGGACAAGTCCATTGTATGAACTGGTTTCTTCTTCAACGCATATACTCACAATTTTAACTTTGATTATCTCTACCTTTTCTCCCAATACCGATTGTCATATTTCCCAGAAATTTGGAAACGATCACGATAGACACTTCCCTCTAAACAAATAAGGTTGTCCAATTGACGCCATAATCAAATTGCAAGCACATGTTCGAATCACCGGAAATGACGTCATGACAGAACAATGTTATATCGTGAAATAAACCACCCTTCGTTCGTCATTGTTCTTTGCGATTTATCGCGTAGCTATCTTATATAGGGGAATAATTTGTACTTATCTATTATACTTTATCCCCCCTGTCACGTGTCGATTCCCAAATCGAAACAATATGTTAACCCAGAAATCTGTACTAAAAGAACTAAGTGTGTAACCTACAACAAACAAACAAGTGGTATACAATCAACAAATGTATTGCAAAATTAACTAAGTTTACAATCAATACAAATTACTGCATGGCAATAACAATGACAGTGCACAATAGAGTGGTCGTACCATATTCAGTGGCAATATATAATAGGATGGCAGTGGTCAGTATCAGTTAAAAAATACATGGATGATAGCAAAAGTCTGTGATAGTAATATATATTCACCGTGCGGCGACAGTTGCCAAGCTTCCGTGATAGGCTAGGCAGGGAATCGGGGATGATGAACGATCCTCACATGAAAGCTGGTCTTGACGTGATGAAAATACGTGTGGGTAACGTAAACACGCCATTGTCCCCATATTTACAACCTACCTAGCTACTGGAAAGTTCCACCGATCCCTCAAGAGTCCATCGGCACGAGAACGTTGAATAATTTTCAACAACATATTATCACCGTCCGCAGTATATCGACCGGAAGTTTACATACCACACTACAAACTAAATATGGTATAACTTCCTGAGGACTGATCAGTGTATAAACACAATGTAAAGAGCGTCTATCGAATCTCAACCAAAAACAATGTGACACAGATGCAATCATTGTTAAACAACACAATACACAACCATGTAACAGCCGTGACAATCCGTGTTAGAATTGGCCTGTTCAAGAGGCGACTAACGGGATAGTGTAGTCAGGCTCGCGGACTTGGTTGAGAAAATGTTCTCGTATCCAAATTGCTTAGATCAATGCTCATGATGTCAGTCACAGGATTGCCCGGTACAGATTCGACTTTAGAGTCCGCCATAATGCAGCTGGGATATTGCCGGAGAAGGGTATTAAAGCAAACAAACTACTGTGCAAAATAAATAGGGGATAGTGGGAATTGTCATGACATATCTTCTGATCTATATGGTATAAGCAAATGGAAACGGAAACGGTCATATCACCTGGGAAGTAGGCGATCAGATTTCATCAAATTCGAAATATCTCGCTAATATTGGGTTAAACACATTTCTTGGCCAGAAAAGCACGCATTCTTCGACGCATATGCTACTGATGAGTCGACCAGTGACAGCTTGTCTCAAGTTGTTCCACTCCTCAGTAGCAGCAACACCAAGTTGAGAGTGAAGGGTGGATTATGACGTTGACGTTCACGTCTGCCAATGACATCCATGACGTGTTCAAAGTAGGAAAGGTCGGGACTGAGTGCTTCCCACGGCATGACATGAATGTTTTGCTGTTGGGGGAATTGGGGCACAATCCTGACACGCTCAGCATGTGCATTATCACCTTGAAAGATTAAACTTTGTCAAACACGTTGTGCAAATGGCACCACGAGTTGTGCAATGATGTTGTCCCCATAGTATAGACCTGTGACTCTACCATGGACAATATGGTCATTTCAACATGCAGGTCCATTGCTATGGAACAATATGCCACACGAAATCCGAGAAACAAAAAATCTGACAATCTTTCAAAGGACATTCGTCTCTTTCAATAGAGCCTTTGACTTGATCAATCATGGTCTAAGCGCATTTGAGCAGTTGTTAATTAGAAAATGCGCCATTCAAATTCTTAATTTAATTTATTTTAATATGGAACGCAGTTCGGCCAGTCATGATACCATCCCATACCATTATGGTTCCATCCCCAAAAAACGTTAACGTCCATAAAACGCTCATTAGGACGTCTCCAAACTCGATTCCTTCGGTCATGGAAGTTGAGACTGAATTTGTCTGAAAACACGACACCAGCCCAACGTCAATTATCCCCGTGCTGACGTTCTTTAAACCTCTGACACCTCTGATTCAAATGACGTACAGTAAGTTGTCGGATGACACGCGGACGTCGTGCATACAATTGCCATCTGTGCAGACGATTTCGCACCGTCTCTTACACCAGTTGCCGGCGAGTGATGACCTGGTGGCAGTTTGCAACCGGTTTCGCAATGCCGTCCTTCTGAATCCTTTTTCCTGGGCTGGAGGTGTTGCCCTTGGTCGCCCAGAGCGGCGTCGATCATCCACATTATGTGTTCGTTGGTATATGGCCCACAACTGGCTGATGACAGACTGAGATGTATGCAGCGTTTGGGCAACACCATTCTGACGTGTGCCAACCTACAACATACCTTTGGCGCGTAAACGTTCAGCACTTTGCAACCGTCACATGATCAATACTGTTGCTTCATTAATGACTACATGTGTTTCAAAAAGTGTCTTTAAACAATACGTAATGTAAGAGTTACTTAGTCCCCTACAGTTATAATGTAATAGTTACTTAGTCCCCGACAATATAGAATGTAAGAATTACTTAGTCCCCTATAATACATTATGTAAGTTACGTGTAATAGTTACTGAGTCCCCTACTGTAATAATGTTATAGTTACTTAGTCCTCTACAAAACATAATGTAAGGATTACTTAGTCCTCTATAATACATAATGTAATAGTTACTTATTCCCCTAAACTAATAATTTAATAATTACTTAGCCCCCCTACAGTACATAATGTAAGAGTTACATAGTCCTCTACAATACATAATGTCAGAGTTACATAGTTCCCTATAGTTATAATGTAATAATTACTTAGCCCCCTACAGTACTTAATGTAATATTTACTTAGTCCCCTACAATACATAATGTAAGAGTTACTTAGTCCCCTACAGTACATAACGAAACCGTTACTATAGTCTAGTTATGTGTCCCGAACATTGCTGACAGTCGTGAACACCGCTATACCGGCCCTTCAGTTTATGTTGTGCGTTCGAGTTAAAAAGAATTAGATTTACATTCCTAAATTTGTCTTTGTGTTTAGCACATAAATCGGTTTCGGCTGCGTTAACACGCCATTCACGTATCTGCATCTATTGGCTAAATTGCTTGACTTCACTCACTATAACACCTTATGAAATCATTTCCAACCAGGGTTTAAACGTTTTCAGATCTCAAATATAGTTTTTGAAGTGGTGTGCGGTGGGAACATCTTTGATTTTTTTCTGCCGCACGAATTTTCCGAGTCAATGAAAGTCACGTGACATAGCACTGGTTGACCTCAGCTCAATCATACAATTGGTTTTGGAACTTGTTTTAATTCTTTTATAATGGCAGATTAAAACACGTCGTTGTAGCAGTATCTCGGGGCACATGAAGTTTCATGCGTACCTCGTAAGGTTTCAAACCCTTTGCATCCGGCTCGTGATTTAAAACCTAACGCGGGACGCATTCAACCACATGTACCCCTTGTGATACTGCTACAACTGATAGAGTACACATGGTCTAGTGGATAGAGCATTTGCTCACAGAGCAGATGATAAGTGGTTCGATTCCCCGGTCGTCCATACCAAAAGATATTAAGAGATGGTACCTAGTCTTACCCTGCCTGGCGCTGGGCACTAAGTGGATAAAACGAGGACTTCTCGAGTAAAATGTGTCCGAGTTGAGTGTCAGCGATGTTGAACCGCGGCCTGTTACATTTGTACCTCGGTGGGCTAGCACTATAAACAGGTGTAAGTCCGGACTAGTACATATAGCCAAACGTCGCAATAAAAGTGTAATAATCTTGAACGCGACGTTTAACCCCATTTTATCACACACTCTCACCATTCTGTTAGGATAATGCCCTGACCCCAATCAGTATCATAGCGTCGCCTTTAAACGATTTAATACACTGGATAATCAAGGATGGGAAAACAATTGTGATAAAGTCAGTAAGGGTTCCCTAACTCGTGGAATGAGATGAATCTATATAAATAAACAACAACATATACCTGAAATATAGAGACAAACCGTATATAATCGAAAAAATAATCGAAAAAATCCCACACAGTAATGGTACACAGTAATGCCTGTGGCCATTTTTCTACGGGGGAACCCCGTGAATCCGGAAAACTAGCACCCCGGACGATTAATATCAGTTAGAATCGGCCGTAAGAGCCGACTGAATGAAATAGATCGGGTGGTTGGGCTTCATGAAAAGGTTGACATCACATCACCTTGGTCGATTACTAAGGGACTCAGTTATTTAAGCCGACGTCATAGAGCTGGAATATTGGTGACTGCGGAGTTAAACATGTCCATTCATTCTTAAAGCGACATTATCACCTTCTCATAGCGATGGTCATAATTTCAATCACTTGATTTTCTGGTCCAGACTCCAATATTTATAGACTGCCGCCATGAAGCGGAAAAAAAATATTGCTACGATATAAACAAAACCTTCTCATGATTCATTTCCGTCTCCGGAAGTGTTCATTATCTTGTCGGGGTATGGTTCTTACAAACCTAGAAACAGAATCGGGGCGAACAGGGATTCGAACCCACAATCATAGGGTTTCTGATGTGCCCAAGGGACGCAACACTGCACAGCAAATTGCGGCGCCTCAGGCGACTGGACCAGCCATGCCTCTGTATACCAGGTGAGCTTCATTAATTGTATTAGAAGAGAAACTATTATATTGTTATGAATAAGTACTGCACACAGCTTTAGTTAAACAATCGAGATTTAACTCGAGTAAAATAACTTTCAATGCCAGATGTAAGATCGTGCACGAAAATAATTAGCACAAAGAACATGTTTATTTCCCTGTCAAATCAGCCATGTTTAAATCTTTTCGTGAGGTGACACTTTCATCAATTTTGTCATGTCTCTCGAAGAGATAAACATGTTTTTTACAAGAAAAGACTAATATCCTGTATGCCTTAACGCTATGATCGTTTTTGAAAGTAGGCCCATTTGAGTAAATAGTAGCTTCTAGATTGAACAGAGATATGACCAGAACAATAATCGAGCCTGGTAGTCCTCACGTGAGATACCGTTGAGGATTAAAGTTTAATGTCATATACCGTTAAAACCGCAGAAATTGATTTCATGGCTCTAAATCTTATTTGAGAATAAGATGACAGATTCTAATTTAGACAACAAATTTAAGAAAAAAAGGATTTAAAGATGTCTATCGATTATTTGAGCAGCCATATTTTTTGCGGCTTATGTCAGTCAAACATATTTCTCATAAAAAATCCCATTAATTTATCAAATATTTTCTTTGAAAATCGATGCAAGTAACGAAAAACAACCTGTTATATGGAAAGATCGATAGATCTCATTACATGAGTTATACCATGGAGATACTTTTGAAGATATCCAATAAAAGCATGTTATTTAAGTTTGATGAATAACAAACTTCTGGCAACTTTGGGAACGAAGAAGAATACATGTATTCACGTTTTGTGTGTTCCGAAATGAACATCCTTACGATCTGAGAAGCTCTAACACTGTTTCGAAATCAAAATATAGTCAAAAAGGAATAATCACAGTGACATATGAACGTATATATACATACTTGCGAACACATGTATTGAAACACATACATTACAAGGGTTACTCGATAGTGAAGTATTTGATACGGGTATCATTGTTGTTTTTTGGACTTTACGTTTACTAGGTAAGGATAAGAATTTATGGAGGAACAACTTCTTTATTACAATTAAGAGCGACGTTTCGGTGTAGGTTCTAATACTACACAGAGTGTGGTTGGCAAGTATATATACAAGTAGGAGGCCATTAGACCTTACTTGTATATATACTTGCCAACTACATTCTGTATATCACCTGCTTGCTAACAGTGTTAGAACCTACACCGAAACGTCGCTCTTAACTGTAATAAAGAAGTTGTTCATCCATAAATTCTTATCCTTACTTAGTACTCCAACTTCTAAATGCCTATCAAAGACGTTACTTACGTTTGCTGTGTTTCGAGGACTGTTTTGATAATGTTTGGTCAAATCCAATTTTCAAGTATATACTATCTTTTTGTCCAGTTGTAAATTAAGAAAAAGTGCATAGATTGTGTGAATGTCAATTTCGGTAAATATACCTCTTTGATATATCCGTATAATGATATTGCTGTATATGTTCTTAAAGGTTAGTAACAATTTAAACGTAATTTTATCCAATAGTCGGCTTAACTACCTTGATGTTTTCAGGGAGATAAATACCATACTCGAAAACAGCCCCTGATATATCTGATATCACATATGATTTATCTGAAAAATTATCACACTTTTGGGGCATCGCTGATTGGGCATCTACCAAATGAAGGTGGCCGATAACTGGGTCGCCGTCACTCTAACATTAAACGAAGTCAGGAGAAATCATTACACTTGTATTGTATCTGTTGTAGAAATACAACGTAGAACAATGTTGACACAAAGAGGTATCTACATTTGTGATCTGATAAAGAGTTTGTCCCTTCCATGTAAGACATTTTGAAATGATGAAACAGAATCCGCGCCAGAAAGACATCGTGCAGATGTGCTCGTCAGATATTAGAGCCCACGCGATAGCTTGCTGATATTTTGTATAGTCTCTTGTCATTGTGCAATTATAACACACCGGACGATATTATCTAACCCTTTAAAATATTCCATGTTAAAAAATGGCAATGGATAGCAATATGTTCTTTTCAACAACCGAGATCGGATTACTGTCGGTATGCATTATTGAGATTACTGATACAAGTGCTAATTGATTGTCATACATCTTCGATGTTTGCTCAAATTCTACCATACAATGTATCTGTTTCTGACATGTGTCCCTTCGGCTGTATTAAACTCTTTACTTACCTTAGTAGATGTTCTCATCTCGATTGACCTTAGATCAGTCTTTCGATCCGTGATATTAAGATTAGATTTGTTTGTTTGTTTGTTGTTTAACGCCGCACTCAGCAATATTCCATTTATGTGATGGCAACATAACATCTACATTGGACATGACAGCGGTCTGAAAATAATCGAAAGTGGATCAGGTAGTCCAGTGATTGATATCATGATCATCGATCAACGCAATTGGGACCAATGACATTCATCAACCAGGTCAGCGAGCCTGACCACCCGATCTCGTTAGTCGCCTTTTACGACAAGCATAGTCGCCTTTTACGGCAAGCAGTGGTTGCTGAAGACCTATTCTACCCCGGATCTTAACGGGTCATCTAGATTCGAAATCATAACGACGCCTTGAATGTATACAAGAAAACATATATAAACCTTACATATGAAGATGTGTAACTTTAAATGGCGTTTTGGTCGTAACATCCATTAAAAGAATTACGTTTCGAATTTGTATTGATCTGCAGATTTTCAGGACGCAACAACATCATTTGGTACATTTGCCAAATTGTGTTACTTGTCAAATCTCTGGGGCAATTATTTTTAATTAAACAATAAATATCGTAAATGGATAACTGGGATCTTGTTCGACAGCACTTTACCGTTACTTGTGCACTTTCACTATCACTAATGTCACTGAATGAGATGTTGACATTCTTGAACACACGCACCTCTCTCGTGGACACAGGATGAAAGCATCATCATGATCTGAACTAAGACTGTGGTATCCTTAGCGGGAACAAGTATGGAACATAATGAATAGGTGATAACGTCATTGCAGAAGCACACCACGACACAAGCTCAATTTTGATTGTACACAATAGTTAAAATGGTCAGAAAGTCGTGGAGGATCAGGATAAATTACATATGTGTTCAGGGCAGTTAGGGATTCAAACCTCAGTTGGAAAATAATCATTTGCTAAACAAAGATTCACTGATACGATCAGTAACAAAGAAGGGTAAACTTTGCCATCAATAGAGGAATGGCTGTGGAACGGCTGTTGAACGGCCGTGGAACGCCCTCCCGAACCCTAAGTTAGCATTACATATAGTTTATCGACCGATACTTCGGCTTCTCTGTAGTTAAAGCACAGTTTCCTCTTGACATTTCGGTTTAATAAATTGGGTTTGTTTGTTTTTCCTGTCGTTTCATTAATGTTTTACTGATCAAATACGATTACAACGACACTACGGAATTCACCGTAAAGCTAAATATTTGCAGATGGGATTGCAGAGTGGAAGATATTTTCTTTCAGGCATACGGGAGTGTGTCGGCGTGGCAGCTATTGAAATAAGAAATCGTGTGTGAAGGAATAAATGCCATTCTATAGATTCAATCTTTGTAAGTTCAATGAGCGACTAACTTGGTGAATTTATAACGACAAACTGTCGGACAATCCTGTTTATTTTTGTATTGGAAATGGAATGTTAAAAAATGAAAATATTTTCAGATCGCTTTAATTAAATATTCAAAAACATACTTTTACAAAATTAATAAAACTTAAAGTAATATCATGCTTTGATCGCGATGCAGACTTTGTTCCAAGTCCTGATTTTTGAATTAGTTTTAAGACTAACAGTTTATTAAGTTTACTCCATCCTAGGGTTTTTTTTCAAGTAAATGTTCCAAAAAAACTCAAACATTCTAATGAATATCATCATCATAATTTGGTAAACATAAAAACATGCTGTTCTTGCTTATATTAATGCCGTCATACATATACGGTGTAACGCCTTCTTTCAAGGGCTGACATTTCCAAATTTGGCGCATCAGTGACAAAAATTATGTCCGATGCAATTTAATATATTGATTTGTACCATATGTTCCCGTGTACTTTTCAGGTGAACAATTGACTTGCCTTTGCGTGTGTTTGTGACGGTCGCCACCGGTGGGGCAGGATACGCTCACCTTTTCGCGAACACCTGGTATCATTACTGTTTGATAGCAATTCATAAACACATGCTCATGATATAGTCGGAATCGTACAATCGCTTTGTGCATAGATTTCTATTAGATATGGAAAGGGTTTTCTCGCTTTATTAACAAATAATTTAGACATTTACCAATACCAATAAGTAACACAAAAGTAACACAAAAGTAACACAAGTACCAGCCGATAACCTTGACGTCAATAAAACCAACCAGCGCCTATACCTTACGAATGAAAGAAACCAGCCAGTATACTTGACGAAGATAAAACAAACCAGCCAGTATTATAACTCACGAAAGTGACACAAACTAGCCACAGTAAATGTGTACTACACGACAATTAACCTGATTCCAAAGAAATGAAACCTAACGATTGACATTGATTTAACTGAACATCTGTCCACTGGTATTCGTTCCTCTTTTGATCACTGAAGCAAATAAAATCAGTAATAAAATGTGCGGCCACCGTCTCAGCCGCGCTGAAAGTCAGTGACCGGAATATCCGTCCAGAAGGCGTTCGATAACGGACATACTAAAACACGTCGAATTTGTGTTCGCGGGGATATCTGTGAATCGTCTTCTTTAAACAATAGTCTGAACATTCGAGCAAAAAACGTCTGGTATAGGTCAATGTGAAAGGAAGCGACTACTGCCAACAGCGTGGATTTCGTACAAGGAAGGTGTTTAAAAGGGCCAGCCATCCTAGACGTGTGAACGTGTTGATCTTGGCACGATCGAGGCACCAATACACTTAGTGTGGCAGTCTCTCTGAAAGTGTACAAGAGTCAAATAATCACCTTTCAAGATCTGTGTCAGTGAGTTTCGAGGAATGGTACGGATGGTCCAGTCATGCGTGCCAAAATTATGATTGTGTGTTTGAATCCCAGATTCGCCACGCGTATGTTGCTAGGTTTTCTAACACAATATTTCACCAAAGTGGCTTGCATGTCGGTATTTCCTCACACATCAAGCTGACACGCTGTGATATAACTGAAATACTGTTCGCAGTTGCGTTAAGCCAAAGTCACTGAATCACTTATCTCAGATGTTGTATATTGATAAGGCTACAATAACACATTGAACGAAACGTTCCGATAGTTAATAACTCTTCTATTCGAATCCTAAAATTTGGGAGAAACAAATTCAAGATTTCAGAATTATTGAAAAAATTATCGTTCATCGGTATACAGTGTATCCCAAAAGAATGTAATTCACCATTCGGTTGTTATTGCATTTGCAGAGGGCTTCACATGGTATCTGCCTCTTCATCTGTGCCTGTATGACCTTGTACAAGAGTTTATCGGAAACATTGTTCTTGTACGAGTGCAGATAATGCCTCCTCTCTCTCTACGTTTTTCATTAAATTACCCTCGCTATTATTGTTTAAGGATTTTTCAACTTTTGACGTTAAAAACGAATTCACAAAGCCATGTAACCATGCTTTGACTCTCATTGTTCAAGTAGTAACCGTTTGTTTTAATTCCCGATCCCGGGGCTGACATTAAAACTACAACAAAATAGTGTTGTAAATTTCGATAAGAAACTGAGTACACACAATTTATGGATAACACGTTTTTTAATACTGTAAAGGCGACGTTTCGGTATAGATCCTTATACCGTTGTCAAGCAGTCTTAGTTGGTATCCATAAATTGTGTCATCAGTCAACCTCTATATAATGCCACATGTCGGACAGCAGCGCTGAGTTTTTGCACATATGTGTCACTCCTTTAGACAGACATAGAACCTGTCAAAAACACGATTTGAATCGACCGAGATAATAGCTTTTCTGAGTACATTTTAAATATGCGTCATACATTTTATGTCCATAGGAGTCTTTTCATCTGTCTCATGTGACGCACGTTCCACATCACACTGTACTTAAAACTTCAATATCCTAAAGTGAAACTGGTGTCTGAGTCACATGATGAAATCCAGTTGCTTGTCACATCGATAATCTGGGTTCGATTCCAAACACTGATAGAAAAACACCAGTGCTATTTCGTTGTCAAAGGTAATTATTGCAATTCCACGTTGTCATTTTTTTAAAAATGACTTCACAAAGAATATTTCATGATAAAGATCCTTAGCGAATGCGGTATTTGGTGCATGGGTGTCGAGGAGTGGGTCATGAATATATTATGTACCGTTGTACCTTTTTGTACTTTTCGTTCAAAATTTCATTCAATTAAAAGGCAACTGTGAAGCTCAGACATGAAAACGCGTAAATGCACATTGGTAAACATAACGGTCAGCTATCAGAACGTTTCGAAAAGGGTTGGGAGATGGTGAAAAAAAGAGACAAAAAATATTTATGGTCAATATTAATTACTTGTATTATTGACCGGTTTGAAACTTTGCGTACAAATTATTTATTTTTAAATGATCAAATAACCTTCCAGGGATATATATAATTAATTTCATCGCAACCTGTTGCATACGATTGCACTGACTGGCACAACCGTGTCATGTCTTTGAAATCAACATGTGGCAAATAACAGAAAACAATAGTAATATATGTTTCGAATGGCCAACTCGAACTTCGACAATGTGAACTTCTACGGTGACAGTAGTTTACAAATGAAATCAGAGGACAATCCCGATCAGTAGTTATCTTCAACATCAACCTTATGATTTACTGATGGAAATAAGCCTGCTGGCACAACCATTGTCAACGCAACTACCCTATGTATGTTGGCATACTGCAGGGTATTTTAACATAAGACGAGCCAGACCTGTGTGAGACTGCTAATGTCTGTGACACAGTGGTTAGTGCATGTTATACATATTTGTACGTGTTCTGAAATAGATCCCATCATTTTTTTAAGGTGTTGTTGACAAAGTGTTTGTGCAGTGTACAATGTAGCAGCTGGTGACAAAAACATCTGATAATTTTGTTCCAATGCCGAACGTATACAGTTCTAATCGGCACTTTTTTATATAAGCCTCGATAAATAGGCTATTGATCGATCGATGTATTCACATACAAGTGCCAGAGTTAGAAGGCTTGTTAATTAAGAGGCATCTGATGGATCTTCACTGGTCTTGACATCACGAGCATCGATCCACGCAATTGGGATACGATGACATGCATCAACCAAGTCAGCGAGCCTGACCACCCGATCCCGTTTGTCGCCTCTTATGACAAGCACAGCCGCCTTTTACGACAAGCATGGGTTGCTGAAGACCTATTCTACCCAGGATCTTCACGGGTCTTTTCCACACGTCGGATGATACCCAAAAGAGGTAGATCACTTGTTTGACAAATACAGCGTGTCAAATTTGAATATAACTTACCATGTGTTCAATGTATAGCAATGTAGATTTCGCTGAGCTAAACTGAATTTGGAATGACATATATATATATATATATATATATATATATATATATATATATATATATATATATATATCTGTGTGACAAACGGGTATGAAGTTCTGATAAAAAAGCTTCTATTTCTAATGCAGTTCTATTTCTCAAAAACCGTAGATTCGTGTGGAAGGTATATCCGAATGTGAACACAGGACTTCTTCATTTGTCATGTAGTTGAGGGGGGCACGGGTGGCCCAGTCGTCTAAGGCGTCGCGATTCGCTGTGCAGAAACCTATGATTGCGGGTTCGAATCCCGGTTCGCCCCGATTATGTTTCTAGGTTTGTCAGCACCATACCCGTGCTCGTGGGTTTCACTGAAGTGGTTAACATCTGAGACCTGCATCACTTCGGGCTTTCCTCCCATATTACCACATTGAGCTGACACGTCGTGATATAACTGGAATATTGTTAAAAGCGGCGTAAAACACAACTCACTCACTCACACATGTAGATGATGAACGCTGTCAGATGGGCAATGTTTCTTCAAAAAACGTGATAAAGCCACGCTTTAACGTTTACGTTTGCCAAAGGTCGCCTGCGACCTGCGTGATGTTCTCGTTGAGCAATCACAGACGCTAGCATTGTCACCGGAAGGTCTGTAATTGGGAATCAATGTACTCGTGCACACTCTATGTACAACACGGTACACGTGTGTTTGAGTATACGTCTAGCTAATGGACACAGGCCTGGGCTGTACCGTCGTCTTTGTTTAATAGGAACTTCAATCAACATACTCAGCTATAAACATGCATGTATGTGTAGTCATTAAAGCACTTAAACTGCATAAAGTGCCATCAAGTGTTCCTAATGTCTAAATGAAGCATAACATTTATAGTTATAATATTTGTCTTATTTGGCCTCCGATAGTCCAAAGACAAGAGTGAGAGCATTGCGCCCAGTGATCGAAGGTGTCGCAAATTACTAGGGTTTCGTAGCCTTGACAGGATCCGCTGGCCATGGATTTGAACTAAAGTGTATGGACCTTTGTTTGCCATACAATGAGGATCGCCTACAACCTGCGCTAATTTGGAAATGTCCTCCCACATTTAGCTAGTATGGTGTTTGTAATACAAATACTCTTCGAAGACCTCTAAAGCTAAACTCACGTACTCAATCAGTGTAAATGCATTCATAAATGTATGCTGAATGTCCACCCCACCAATAGTTGTAAACTTGCTGGTGCTGCGTACAACATTAACTCACTGTGTCGCGTTTTCGAAACTATCTAACTTGTTTTACGTTATCAGCATACCTGTTATACGTGTTGCCAAAATAGAGGGGACTTTGGGATACTTTCGTATTTGTTCTTGAAGGAGTTACCCAATCTTGAAAGCTTCAAGATTTGGGTAGGAGTTGAAATGTCGATAACACAAAGATCGTATACATCAAGTGTAACGTCATGTAACGTATGTCTGGCAGCTGTCTCGGTGGTCCAAAAATAACATTACTCGAGGAACCAAGAGATATACAAGCTGTCCCCAGGACTTCCTGGCACGTATTCTTATACCCAACGGCATCTCATTTGCCACCTGTTATAAGATATTTATCTATTTGTAAGAGTGTGGTCTGAGTTAATGGAATTTAATCTGTGAAAATGCTACCATGGAACGTATAAAACGCTGAATACTCTTCCAGTGAAACATTAATTGTATAATCAGAAATAAACATCGCCTGTATGTATAAAACATTGTCTAAAGTTCACGCCATGTGAGGTTTCAGGTGGGACGAGTTTCCCAGTATAACAAACGAAATGTGATCCGCTGTGCCAGGCGCTGAAACTTGTCTGATTGCGCCGTGTGAGTCTAGTGAGCGTTTGTCCGGAGAACGGGAGGTCAGTTGTTCGTTACAAGATGGTACATATACATGTTTGTACCCTGTCTGGCGCTCGGCATTAGGGAGATGGTTATTAAACAAGGACTGGTCAGCTTACTTTACTGTGTCTGAGTATGGTACCCATGTTAAACTGTGACATGGTGTCTCACTAGGCTAGCACTAGAAAACCGGTATTAGTCTAGCACAAGCAGCCACACTTACGTCGCCAGACAAATTCAAAATTATTTAAAACGCAATGTTAAACCCCAAATCGCGAAGGTGTGGATTGTTGCTCATGCTTGTAGGCATTGGATTGTGAAGGTGAGGTGAAATAGGGTCTAACGTCGCGTCCAAGATTATCGCTCTTATATAGCGACGTGCATGTACGTGTGTGTGTTTGTGTGGCTGCTTGTACTAGTCCGGACTGATGCCGATTTATAGTGCTAGCTCACTGAGATACCATGCCGCAGTTTAACATGAATACCCCACTCAGACACAGTATACTGACTCCGAGCCGACCAGTCCTTGTTTTAGCCCCTTAATACCGAGCGCCAGACAGGGTAACAACAAGTACCATCTTTTAACGTCTTTTGGTATGACTCAGTCGGGGATCGAACCCCGGACCTTCCGCTCTCCGGGCGGAAGCTCTACCACTAGACCACGGAGGCGGTCTGCATTGGATTGTGAGGTCTACCCACGCCGTCGTGATGTTGCTTGAGTATTGCTGACTGCGGCGTTGAACACTCAGTTACAGTCGACTTTAACAAATAGGTTGCCTGGAATACGAGTGACCCAGTCGTCTAAAGCGCCGTAATTTGCTGTGCAGTGTTGCCTCCTTTGGGCACGTCAGAAACCTATCATTGCAGGTTCGAATCCCGGTTCGCCCCGATACTGTTTCTAGGTTCGTTAGCACCATATCCGTCCTCGTGGGTTTCAACAAAGTGGTAAAGGTCTTAGACCTGCATCACTTCGGACGCTTCTCCCACATCAGGCTGACACGCCGTGATATAACATGAATACTGTTCAAAACGGCTTTAAACCCAACTCACTGACACACATTGTGTCTTTTCGCGGAATTCTTCTGGTATAATGACACGTGGAGGTTGATATCGGTAGAACAGTACATCCTTACTCATTTCGCGAACACCTTGGCCCACATGCACAAAGCGATCTTAGCGCTACGACTATTGTACGCCTATGTTAAAGTATGGGAGTTACGATCATCTTAGCGCTAAGATCGCTTTGTGCAAGTGGGCCCTGGTATCGTCACAGTTTTTCATTGATCCATTCATATAATCTTCACCACCAGTTGCCTTTTGCACCAATGGAACCCAATTAATCCTCACTGATTATTCTTTATATGGTTACACCTTCAACACATTTCTACCTAGGGATTTATTTCCCGTTCCACTTGGAACAAATAACTTCAAGTGCCGTCATGGAAAGGAACATCATGACCCTTTCAGATACTCTCAGTGCATGTCAAACTGCGAACGGTTGTATGAGGACACAGTGAGCCAATGTGGCCCTGACATTCACGTAAAACATAACTCTAACATAAAATAGGAATTTTCCGTGTGAATGCACAGTGTTCGAGATACTACATAAAACCCTCAGTGGAAGTAATGGCGTGTACTTGGAGCAGTGACGTGAACTGGTTGCAAATATGAAAAGTTGGTAACAGATTCACTCAACATTTCTGTTCCTATCTGAACAGTTCACTGTGTCTGATTCACGCTTCAGCGCCTTAGACGTATTGATTGAAACCTTAGAAATATTGATTAGTACCTTAGGAGTAGTTTTTGGTCAGCTTTACCTTTGTATGAATCCACGCGTATATTTGAGAAGCCGCATATCGGTGTCCGCTGCGGTGATATTACTGGGAAATAGTAAATTGGGTTTCCATTATACACGAATGTCGCATACACTTGTCTCCAATGACATTTAGACACAATGAAATAAATTGCTTGAAGGAAACTTTTCAGCTGGATCTTCAAGTTTTATCTTGATATGGAATATCACTTAATAACTAGGAAGAGCGTCATACGACTCTTGCTCCGAAGTTGTTTTATCAAGCTTACAAAATTCAAGGCCTCAGTAAAGCTTTCAAAACGTTTTATGGTAGACATATATATGGAGGACATTTCCAAATTCGACGCATCAGTGAGACAGAATTGATGTCCGATGACATTCAATATTTTGACATGTACCATATGCTCCCGTGTTTTTTCAGGTGAATGATTGACTTGCCTTTGCATGTGTGTGTGACGGGTACCAACAGTGGGGCAGGATACGCTCACCTTTTCGGGAACACCCGGTATCATTACTATCTGATAGTGATTCATAAACTCATGCTCTTGATATAGCCGGAACCGTACAATCAACTCTCCTTTATGCAGAGATTTCTATTGGATATCGAAAGGGTTTTGTCGCTTTATTGTTTGTGTGTAATACCAAGGAGTATAAAGTGAGTGTGTTAGTTAAAACTTAACATCGCCTGGGCATTATTTCAGCCATATATGACGAATGAAGAGTATATTATACTGGATTTAAGTTATGACCTTCTGTCAAATAATTCAACATGAAACATGTACAATTTCGGAATTATTACATATAAATAGTTCAGTCCACATCAGAAGGAATATAACGAGACACGGCGATAGTCTGAACAATACATACTTCATATACGAAAATATATCTTATTTAATTAAATGACGTGTAATTTACAGTCGGTATCAATAAATCACTACGCTCTGACTCAATGGAGGATATCACTGGCGGTTGCTTTCGACTTAACAATGTAACAGGACATTCACAACCTTAAATTATTTGCTTGCGGTGCATCCCGACTTTGTGCTTGAATTGTAGGGTTCCCATTCGTGATTCCACACCGCATCTGATTTGGGTTATATATCATGTCTAGGCCCTTGTTTAATCTAATCGCTTGTAAGTGGAGGTCTTCGGTAGGAATAACAATGTGTCTTCATTTATGTCAGTGGCAATTTCCTTTTGACTTTTTAAACAACCATGACAAATAGCCCAAATCGATTGAAGTGGTTTTACATTTCATGTGAAATGAACCTATCTGAAAACGCGACTATCTGAAAAAACGGGAATTCCAAGTTCGCAAAAATGCATTAGTTCTTGCATATTAGAGTATGAAGAGCATGACACATGCAGATCTCTCAACTTCAGTCCCCCAGCATCAAAATGCATATTGCAACAGCATTGTGAACATAAAGGCTGTACATCACTGTATAGCATTTACTGAATCATCCAGATGGTAAGAATTGCACATATCGAATGGAACTATTTATTTTTTCAAGCAGCATATACGAAATCAATCAACAGTATGTATAGCATGAAGCTCACGTGTATTTTGTATATATCTCATCTACATGAAACAGTTTTTATGTTATATTCTCATACGGTCAAGCAGTCAGGTTAAGCGTTCACTTGCCACACACGTACATGTACGTATACTCATAATAACACACGAAGTGATACATATTGCAAAACTTCAAGCATTCAAATACGAAATGTAACGTTATGATGTGTATGTATAGTTTTACTTACTTCATAAACATGACGACCCCAACTTTACTGATATCCTCTTGAATAATCTGCCACGATTCCAAGACCATGGCTTTCTGTGGTTCTGTAATTTTTGGAGCATGCTCCAGGGGGTCTCTGGCGGGCGCAACAATATGTCCATTACACGTGTGTCCATTTGTGGGGAGATACTTCTTCCCCTTCCCTTTTCCTTTCCCTTCAGCAGAACTCGCCCGTTTGTTCCTGCTCTTCTTCGAGTGGTGAAGTCCCATAGCTGTAAGTGATAACGAATCTACACGTGAAACATTGATATTACGGCGCCGCTTTAGGAACGAGCTGTACACATGGCCTAGCTTTCAGGAAACGCCCGCTGCAGGACCACCAATCAATGTTGGGAACGAGACGCTACTATTTCGCAAAGAGATATCCACCATTGACAACTTCTAAACACACAAACAGTAATTGCTGTCACGGGGCATGCTTTATACACACATGCTGACACGTCATATCCGGTCTACCGCTGTCAACCAGGCACACGTCCCGCCTCATTATCGGATCACCAGTGGCTCGGAATTGATAAATCCTTCACGTTCGGATTTGATCTTACAAATTTGTTCTCTCTAGATTAAGCTGAATAAGACAACACGGAAAGATTTAGTTTGGTCAATACAGAGGCAAACCCATGGGGTTCATTGATCTACTTAGCAACACCTATCAGGAATCTTCCTCGCTGCGTGGGTTCTCCAGGAGGAGTGGGGAACAGGACTAAGAGAAGACATGCACGGTCATTGCCGGACACGTGGGACAGGCTCTATATAAATGAAACCAAGAGCATCCTGTAACATATGTTGCGCTGTTATTTGGCATTGCATTACGAAACTTACACACATGCAAACGGTTCACATTAAGGGTTTCAATAAATATGAAACAACCATACTGATTAGAGAAAGGAATATTCGTGATCGTGACATACGATGTGGTCCATAAAATAATACATGTTGCAAACTTTATTTCTATATATGTTCACATATGGTTGCATTTTATATAATTTATGGCTTGCATACTGAGAACCAAGTTGTCAGACCCCACATTGTTCTCGGTGCCTTAGGTTTGGTACCTGTTGTCTGACAATGGGAGTGTAGGTGGGTTTGCTGTCAGGAATACAGCCCTATGACAATCTGGGTAATGGAGAAGTCTGGGGAGTCTTCACATTTTTGGAAAGGTTCGGGAGTTGGGGGGGAGTCAACTGGGCAGCAATACCTGGGAGAAGTCCCATTCGCAATCTGTGCTGTGTATAGAAGGGGCAAGGGCCTAACCAGCCTGACTGTGCCAGGATCACCCAAACCCTCTTTGCTGCATTTATTTATTCTAATCTGTACATAATTATAATAACAACTTACCTGACTGTACCAGAATAACCCAAACCCTCTTTGCTGCATTCATTTATTGTAATCTGTAAATTATAACATTCATAATCATATTCATTATCGACGTCGTCAAAATCATAATAATCGTGAATGCGCCCACATTTACATCTCCCTATGCACATCTATATATCCCAATACACATTCACATACATAACACCCAACGCCTCCAGTCCTTGTTGTCAGTCAATACCACCTGAGACATGTTTTTGTATAATTAAAGCTCTGTAAAAACTAATTAATTCCGAAACTTCAAAGACATCCTGTAACCTACAAACAGTTATTTTCGAAAGCCAGTTAATAGTGAATATGTAGGATGATCAATTTCCGAAGATAATCAATATTGCGGCATATACAACATATCGGATGATCGATGGGCTCTTGTCGAGGGAAGGCCACCTGTGCAAGGCGATTAACGAGGGGTTTCTGCAACGCTGTAATAACAGCTATCGCATCTCAATCGACAGCTCCGACTCAATTGGCATTAAGTTTCTTCATGTACATGTATATGGATAGTTAAAAGGTGCGGTTTCCTTTGAAAAGGAACGAACATTTTCTTATGACTGAAATATGAAGTAAGGGCCATGCATTATTCGGTTCTGAAGTCAGGCAGAATGCAGCAAAGGGATGGACACTCTCAACTTTTCAAAATTTTAGAAATATCAATATACATTATGTTAAGTTCCGGGTTTAGAATATGTAGGCATATGCGTATGTGCCGGTTAATGGATTCTGGTTTAAAAGTTGTTGGGTTGTACATACTATTATGCTATATATGTCTCAATGAAGACATTTTGAAGGTACCCGTGAAGATCCGATTAGAGAATAGGCCTTCAGCAACCCATGCTAGCCGTAAAAGGTGACTATGCTTGTGGTCACAGGCTACTAACGGGATCGGGTGGTCAGGCTCGCTGACTTGGTTATAAAGCATGTCATTGTATCCCAGTTGCATAGATCGATGCTCATGTCAGTCACTGGATTTTCTTGTCCAGACTCGATTATATACAGACCACGTCATACATCTGGAATATTGCTGAGTGCGACGTTAACAACAAACAAACAAACATATCAATATGAAATATGCATTGTCGATTTTGTTCAAGATGTTTGTGTGAATGTTTATCATGTAACAGACATAACAGGCATCTGAAACATTTATTCAATGTTATATGAGGTAGTAAGATCCGAAATCTCTAATAGTTTCTGTTAGACGTGGAAATGTTTTTTAGTGTTGGCATAGTACTAAAGAGTGTTGCATGAATAGTCCTAACGTGTACCGGCTTCACGTACGCGAGCTTTTATGAGCTTAGGATACACTCATTCTATTGGGACACAAGCATACCGTTTCGTTCCATTGGGATACCATCATTGATTATCGTTATGACATGCATATGAAATAACGATGTCTTATCTCCTACTTCTATGTAATATTGTGGAATGATAATATAATATTTCACAATAGGATTTGCTCTTCGAATTACGATGCCTTGCCTCTCATTAGGAGTTGTCTTTATCTCCTACTTCAATGTAATATTGTGGAATCATGATATAATATTTCACAATAGGATTTGCTCTTCGAATTGCGATGCCTTGACTCTCACAGGGAGTTGTCTCTGGTGTCATGGTGCCTTACTTCTCATTGGTATTTGTTAGGTCAATGCGATATTTGTCACTGGCTTTTGTCGGTATCACGCAGCGGCTTTTTCTCTCTTTTTGGCTCTTTGGATATACCATCAACACAGCCAAGCATATTAGGAAATCCGAAATAAAGTAAGACATAGACATTAAAGATATTAAAATTGATTCAAACATGCTTCAGGATCTGAAACAATGATGCGATATATTTCAATACAGTTTTGTGTTTCCATTCTATGAAATAGAGCTACTTGTTCCCAAATTTTAGACAAACTTTGGTTTAAGTCTAAATCTTGATAACGAGGCTTGATGTCAGGTATCTAAATAGAGTTCATATTATGAACGCTTGATTGCGTGTAGGTTCATTAGAATGTGAACCTCCGCAGAATGATTTCGAGGTTGCATGAAAGTCAAAGCATATCAAAATGAAAATCAATTCTTATCATTATGATATCACAATATACAATTGGATATTATATGTGTTGTCACTGCATTTGATCTCAATTTATACATCGATTGTCATATAAACACAAGCCATATCGACCGCCTACGTCGTCTGGTGGTAGAGCGTCCGCCCTGCTAGAAATGCTAGAAATTCCTCATTGATAACATCTATGTAAAATTTAGGAGTAAGACATTTAGGCAGACGTAGGCATCCCCATTGGCACCAATTGCGCTCACTTTCTTGCTGATCTGTTTCTTTATGGATATGAATCTGAATTTCTCCTCGAATTGGGAAATCAACACAAGATAATTTGGCCAAGATGTTAAGCAGGTATAGCGATGATCTGATATCGTTCAATAATCAACTAAAACCCAATTCCCTTCAGCTTTCGCTTCAAATGTTGAGCAATATTCCTTCAGCTCCGGGCCGTGGTGTCCACATTTCACAACTTTTGAGGTGCAATCGAGCATGCTCATTATACCAAAATTTCAAAGAACGTCATACAATTCTTGGCCAGAAGTTGTTTTGTATCATGGTTACAACACCCAGGCCTCAGCGTTCACACGGTTTTATGGTAGACATGCGGAGGACATTTTCAAATTTGATGAAGCGACATGTTGTGTCCGATGCAATTCTTTATTTTGACTTGACCATTTGATCCGTGTTTTTTCAAGTGAAGAATTGACTTGCCTTTGCATGTGTTTGTGTTAGGTGCCACCGGTGGGGAAGGATAAGTTCAGCTTTTCGAGGTATCATCTGGTATTATCACCACTTGATAGTGCTTCATTTCTTTTGAACAAGGGAAGGGTTTTGTCTCATTTGTTCCCTCACACTTTGTTCGAAAGAGGTCGACATGTTTAGGAAAGAGAGGATATGTAAAGTTGGTTGGTTAGTTTAGTTGGTTTGTTGTTTTACGCCGCACTCAGCAATATTCCAGCTCTATGACGGCGATCTGTAAAATAATCGAATCTGGACAAGACAATCCAGTGATTGATATCATGAGCATCGATCCACGCAATTGGGATCGATGACATGCATCAGCCAAGTCAGCGAGTCTGACCACCTGATCCCGTTAGTCGCCTCTTACGACAAGCATAGTCGTCTTTAACGGCGAGCATACAAAACGTGTAAGTTACATGTATTGAAGATAAGTATCATTTCTCTGGACACAACATTGGATATGAACACTCAGGCTTGTAAAAATCTCCTTCTCAGAACCAAACAGGCCATGATGTTGTTGTTTGTTTGTTGTTTAACGCAGCATTCAGCAATATTCAAGCTGAATGAAGACGGTTTATGAATAATCGAGTCTGGACCAGACAATCTAGTGATTGACATCATGAGCATGGATATGGGAAGGTAATAATGCTACTTCAAGTATGAATGGTCACGGTTACCTTCCATCTACGCAATTTGGATACGATGACATGCATCATTAAGTCAGCGAGCCTGACCGTCCGATCCGGAAAATCGCCTCTAACAATCGTTAGCATCTAATAGTGATTAAAATGTTTCGGATGCCTGATCTGTCTGTTACATGATTAAACTTCACACAAACATCTTGACCAAAACCGACAATACATATTTCATATTTATATGTTTTGTTTGTTAGTGTGTTTGTTGTTTAACGCCGCACTCGGAAATATTCCAGCTGTATGACGGCGGTCTGACGGCGGCGAGCCCGACCAACCGATCCCAACAGTCGCTTCTTACGACAAACATAATCACCTTTTATAGCAAGCGTTGGTTGCTCAAGACCTATTTTAACCCGGATCTTCACGGGTACAAAAGGCTATAAAACCGGTATAAATGATAATGACCACACGTAATATCAGGCCTGCTCTAACCATCGTGATAGGCATTCAACATGGGCGCTAATACACGACATTGCAACGGCGATATTTTAGATTTCATTTGTCTGAAATCGCTAGAGTTATTAAAACCTTCAGAACTGAGATTATTTGAAAGGAAAGAAAAACATGTACATTTGAATTAATTCCGATAATAGAAACGTTTCCTTTTGAAGAACAAAAATACCGTGACAACTGATATGGGTCTGAACAATAAGTTATCAATAAGTTAATAAGTTATAACTAGAAGAAATGTCATTCAATGAAATATCGTGACGGAAACCTAATCCAAAGCGACCATTATATTACATAAGAAAACCAAATTTAAACTAAGTTTTCAAATTTTTGCTTTGTTTTCATATTGTCATATTTCGACAATATTATCAATGTGTAATTTTGTGATTGATCACTTTAACACTAGAAAATACTATTTCTTTCCTGACTTTTGCAATGCTCTTCTGAAAATTGAAACATTGTCAAAGCGACATTAAAACCAACCCATTTACTTGTTCACTATTGGTTATGAGTTTGTTTCAACAATCGATACGACAGTTACTGCAAATCTTATGCGACAGCATATCTGCTGTGAACAGTGAATGTCTGGCAAAGCAAAGTGTACATCCATATTTGATGGTGCTAAGAACGAAACAAGCAAGAAATGCTGATTCCATTGGGATGCATTCGATACGGGTGAAGCACACAGTGAAGCGTTTTTGCGGTGTTTCGGGGACTGTCTTCAGCCCAGTAACGTTGATAAAGTGTATAATTTTTAGTCTAATCAAACTTTCAAGTGTATATTTTCCCTCGTCCAGCAGATATTTACTTCCTGCTGACTCACGAAAGGGAGATGACAGCGGAATCGGACAGTGCACATAAGTAGGACATCGAACCTGGATCCTTCGCATTATTTGTAGAACTGATTGATCATAAGGCTTCCCAACCAACGTGTATCACTTTCTACCAGGTGGGCCACCCCGTCTGGGATTCTAAATGTGTATTCCGAGTTTGTGCGTCTCATCGACCGAAAAACAAGACGTCAAACGGACCTTCATGATCAACGTGGAATTCGCAAGTGTATTCTTACTTATACCTGCTTGTACAGCTCAGAGATATCAGTAGATACGGGTTTAGCTACGAATACTGTCGTATACATTCTACCATGAATTTAGAAATTCATAGTAAAAACATCAGAGTAGTGGTCAATCAGAGATTTTATAATACAGATTACTCAATCATTGTATACTCAACCAATGTCGCTTCACTCAATATCTTAGCTAATTCTCGTTTTGCTAAATCATTGTAGAATGAGAGAGTGAGTATGGATTTACACCGCTTTTAGCAATATTCCACCAATATCACGGCAGGGGACACCAGAAATGGGCTTCACATATTGTACCCATGTGGGGAATCGAACCGGGGCCTTCAAAACATAGTATCCATATATTTATCTTCGAATGTTTTATCGTGGTAAACAGTGTTGGTCACAGCATTATTCCCCGTCAACTTTGTAGGAGACACTGTTAGAGACACGTATAATGACGTCATCGTGTGCAGGTATGAGTGCTTTATGAATGGAATAAGTAGCCCATCCGTCGCCTTTCGTCATGTTCATCATGGCTGAGTTTACCAAAACCTAATTAACCATAAGGCACACATATTAATTCCAAATTCATATATGTTCGACATTCTGTTACCGCAATTATGTCGATCCATATTAACACTAACCATATCTCCGAATAAAGATCCATCATGAGTTAATAAGGCAAACCCTCAGACATAAATTTGTTCGGGAACTGTAATCCATAATTCAAAAGGGCTCGTATGGAAATTCCCTGTAGTCCTACAAATTTATGACGTTTAAGTATCTGTCCCCAACACTGCCAATGGTCTAACAGTGGGATGCAGAGGAGGTACAGATCGCATAATGGCGGCCTCACATTTCGCGATTCGAAAGAAAAAATGGATTATGTGTTTCATTTGGGGCTGATCTGATCTTGGGACTGAGTGCTACTAATGGAGGTTCTGTGGACCCACAAATTGACTCTTGAGAAGAAGACAGAAAGAGATTTATTAGTGTCTGTTTCGCAAATAACATACTGTTACGTGACGCTGTGCGTCTTTTGTCTCATTATGCGAGTCATCTATCAGTGGGCTTTTAATATAGCATCATTGTATCCTACATTCAGACGCACGAATAACAGTGGGTTTCAGAATGATTGGCGACGTGTCAGCAAACCACAGTAATTTATCATGTAGTCTCCTAACTAACGATTAGGGCTGCTGACGAAGGTGATGATAATAATTATAATGAATATATAGACTTTTTGGGTCACTGTATCGAGGTTGATATATAAGAACAACTCATATCAGGCGAGGATGTGGCCACGTGTTCTCTTAAATGATACAATTGTGTTTATTAGATCCCCGAAGTTTCAACTCCCCCAAAATGTAAAAGTAATTCCACGACCTGTCAATGTATTATAAAAAAATCATTGTGTAAAAGAAAAACACCATAATTCAGGTCACATTCATGCTGATTACGTCTGCCATCTATCTATAATTATCCACAATTGTAACGTACATTTCTTGTCCTATATATGTTTGCTACCAGGCTACAAGAGCTTGAAAAATGTTACATTCTACCCAACTTAGGATTGGAGTGTTGACATCTTTTGTTTATATTCCATTGACCAAATGTCGTCATCCGATTTGCACCAAAGTCATACTGACAGGAAGAGAGGAAAACGAGAAATGTAAATTTAAAGTGATATTATATAAGCTCAATAACTGAACAACTCTTAACAAAGGCTATCAATCATGTCGTGTCTACAACAACAGGAAATCACGGTTCGTAAGCCTTGATGAGAAGGCACAAGACTGCTGGTACAAGCTATTACTCTTACAACCATGGAACAAACCCATTTTCACAAATTTGTATCAGGTAAAGGTGTATCGAAGAAATATTAACTTGTTTCTAATAACTTGAATATGCTTCCTTCAGCCGGACTGATACTGACTTCATTTCAATGTTAGAATTGTTCATGCAGTATAGCAACAGCTTGGCTATTAGTAAAGATGGCACGTTCTTTGTGGGCAAAGGAGGTATGATTATTTTCCATCAGTGACAGACAAGAGGATGTGGCTCCTGGGCCGGAAGGCACGTTGATCGAAGACATATAACGAGTTGACAACGGAGGAACATTAAGCTTAAGTAATGCCAATGATTTCCCTAAACCACTACCAACTAGAACACAGCCTTCGATCACGAGGCCGATATTTGATTAGGCTTCTGTAAAATATATTTATATATTTATCATGTACTTTATGTAGTTAATGAAATACTAATCCTGTCTTAGATGAACTTACATCATGACATTCACCGGTTTATGTGGCAACCTCCTAGACAGACATACATAGATATTACATGTAGATTTTTTATAATTAAGAAAAGGAAAAGGTCTTTTTTCTGGACATCAAGTTCAAGTGTGTTTCTTAAGCAAATTGGTTGTTCAATACTTTGGAAAGTGCAAATACGTTAGTGAGTGAGTATGGTTTGACCCCGTTTTTAGCAATACTCCAGCAATATCCAAACGAGATCTAGCGATACCTAAAATGGGTGAACTGTACATTCACAGGGAATTACAGTCTGTGTTATGTACGAAAGCTTTGATGAAAAGGTTAAATATAGATACAATATTGCCCACAGGGGCACGGATATATCTGAAAGTATTTTCAGTTAATCTCCTTACTATTTGAATTGTTTCATGCACATTGATGAATTTGTTCTAATTGTCCAGTTTCTTTGTTTGCGAAGAGGCCCATGTGACGTCATATGACGTCATATTGTCGCAGAGGCGATTACTTCACTCTGGACAGATTCAACAAAAACCTACCATCCACACGTAAAACGTAAACATGTAGCCCACATACCATTGTCAAATACAGCTGACTGGTCTAACATGCGTGTGTTATCCTTACCCTCTCTTCAAGGAACCCCTTCCTCTCAAGCACCATATGTATCAATCTGTCAGTGTACGCAAAAACAGCTAACTTTCATGCAGCTATTATTACCATAGGTCATCTTCCTATTTTTCTGCTTCCATACTTTCATAACATCCGCTTCATATGCAGACTGAATAATTCCACTAAAAGATACGTAGAAGCTGATTAATGTCAAACCTATTAAGGGGCTTAAGGAGAAATACTACATTGTCCAGTAGGGCATGGTTATGCTTAGGCAAGAAGAAGACGGGAGATGGTCTGCTTTGACCATTGCCTGTAATTATGCTATTTAACAATTCGCCTTCGTGATATTGATGCGGTGCTCTGACAAATGTAACACAAAACTCATTATGACACAAGCATGTCGAATTTTTCTTTTTGGACATCATCTTTGCATTTCTTTCTTATGTGTGTATGAAATAACGACGTCTCGTCTCTAACTGTATATGTAGTATTATGGAATCGTAATGTAATATTTCTCAATAGGAATTACCCTTACAATTGCAATGCCTTACCTATCATTGGCATATTTTGGGCCAATCTGACATCTTTCATTGAGATTCTTTTAATGTGAATGCACTGGCTTAATTGTCTCCTTTTGCTTCTTCGGCTGTATCATCAACACACCACATGAGGAAATCACACCCATGCACAAGTATATCAGGACGTCCTACGTAAAGTAATACAGAGTTCATTGAGGATATGAACTTGTTCAGAATGAGTTCGAAATTACATGAACGTCAGAGCACATTCAGTCACCTGAATGAAAATCAATTTGATATTGTGATGATACAATGGCTGATTGGATATATGACATGTTCTCACTGAATTCTTATTAGTAACATTTGACCTCATTTTACATTGAATGTCATTAAACACTTCCTACCCAGCGGAAAATTTATCTTAAAAACGAAAGATAGAGATATAATGATACACAGTAAGAACTATCCAAATGTGTACAATTCCTTTTATACAAGTTTTAAACGCTAAATGCACATACGTCAGGAAAGATTATGTCTTTGTATGATATTAAAGGGCATAACAGACTATAAAGGTCATGTAAATAGTTTACATTTATATTATCTTATGTTTTGAAGTTAATCATTGGGAAACATTACTAATCAATCAATGAATATTTTATTGCAACTAGACTACTCTTTTAACTGTTGCTTCGAAGCGTAAGAAGCCCGATCTCAAGCAGATTGTTTCCACCCATTCCGACGTCTACCTGTTACACCAGAGTTCAAGGCAAGATAACGTGTTCTACCTACTTTACCTAATCGCAGCAGCATAAATCTATTTAGAAAGTTCTTATTTAGAAGCAATGCGTTCTATTTTAAAAGGAAAGTCATTTGTCGAGCATCTTGTTGCAGGTATAGATCTATTATGTTCCTGTACATACTATTAGCCGCAACAACATCAGATCCAGACAGTCCAAATGTCGTCTTCAGTATAGAAAATTACACAAATAAGTGGAAAAATTAGAATAAATAAATATGTTACTAATACCGCTACTGAGTATCACGAGTCTGCATGCCACTGCATGCCACTTTCCGGTAAGTGCTATCGTGTTGCGTAAGTCCAGTTCAGATGGAGTTCTAATAAACTTTTAATCGAAGGAGGCGAACTGCAGGAATGGATAAAAAGAAAGGATATTCAAAACAGGCACTTTAACATATATTGAAGATGAGTATCTTTTCCTTATATTAGACCAGAGTATAATAATATATAGATCAACCACCACCATTGAAATATAGTGTATATATATGGACCGGTGGACTTGCAGCAAACAAAACTACATGATAACATATCATTTTATAAGGTGAAGACTATATGATCTAGTGATATAGACCCGTGAAGATCTAGGGTAGAATAAGTCTTCAGCAACCCATGCTTGCCGTAAATAGCGTATATGCTTGTCGTAAGAGGCGACTAACTGGATCGGGTGGTAAGGCTTGCTGACTTGGTTCTTGCATGTCATCATATCCCAATTGCGTTGATCGATGCGTATGATGTCAATCACATGATTGTCTGGTCCAGACTCGATTATTTACAGACCGAGGTCATGCAGCTAGACTATTGCTGAGTGCGGCGTTAAACAACAAGTAAGCAAACAGATAAAAATTCTAACGGAAGAGCGTCTGCCCTGAGAGCGGAAGGTCGAGGTTCGATTCTCGGCCACGTCAAAAGACCAAAAGATGGTACATGTTGTTACCCTGGTGGCGGAAAGCATTTAGGGTGTAAAACAAAGACTGGTCGGGCCGGAGTCAATATACTGTGTGTGAGTGGGGTATTCATGTTAAACTGCATGATATCTCCATGGACAAGCACTATAACTTAGGCATGAGTCAAGGCTAGTACAATCAGCCACACACACACACCTGCATGGACGTTGCTATATAAGTGCAGTAATCTTGAACACTACGCTAAATTTCACCTCACCACGCCTGATCAGGTTACCGTTATTCAAAGTTCCGAGAAACTTGAACACACAATCAACAACCATTCACCCTTGCGTCAATTGACCTGAGATATTAAATGCACAGTGATGGGGTTATGTGGATGTGGTTATACTTGATAGCGTGATGTTCGTACAAAACTGTTATGTTCAGAACCAATAAACTCATAGGGAAACACAATGTCCAGTACGTTCACACTATGTCACATTGTGATGAATGAAAGCCTAGAAGAATTCACATAATATTTTTCTCTGAAAACAACAGTGTATATGCACAGTCTTGTACAAATGTTTACAGATCTCCTTCTAAGAACCAACAAAGCTGGCATCAATAATGACCACATTGTCAGTTCGAGCCATCGTGGCAGGCACTCAACTTTGGCCGCGGTACAGGATATTGCAAAGGCGATTCTTTTAGATGTCATTTGTCTGAAATCGCTAAAATTTATTTAAAGCTAAACAACTGAGATTGTTTGATAGAGAAGACTGAAAACCATGTATGTTTGCATTAATTCTGATACCATTTAGTGCCCATCACTGAGTGTGTTTATCACGTGTTATCAAACATCAAACGGACCATCATGATGCACGTATCGGATGGAATTCTAAAGTGTATTTAAACCACAGCGTATTTATGAATCTCTTTAATTTACTATCGTTTCAAAAGTCACTGGTGAGCAGATCTCGTAAAAGAAAACAATATATGATCATGAACAATTAACAGTGTTGGTCATGACATAATTCATCGTAATCCTTGCAACCAAGAGACCGGGCGCTAGTGACATGCATAATGACGTCATGTGTTATGGCGTCTGTGTGCTTTGAACGGAATAAGTAGCCCATCCATCGCCTTTCGTCATGTTAATGATTGCTAAAATCATTTACCAAAAGCGAATTTGTCATAAGGCACACACATATTTTTAAACTCCCAATTCATACATGTTCGACATTCAGGTAACAATCTGGTAACGTGATTACGCAGACATATATGGTTAATATAGACAATAACCATATCTCCGAATAAAGAATGACCCACTCCGCTGTGAATTAAAAAAAACTCCCTGAAGAACTGCGCGTCAGACATAAAATCGTTCGGGATACGTAATCCATAATTCAAAATGTCTCGTTGGTTATTGTCGAAATCATTATGTTAACAACCGTTTCCCAGTCGCACCACAATTTTTTTATGTTGATGTCTCTGTCCCAACACTACCATATGTCTTACAGTGGGATGCTGAGGTGCAGTCGTATGATGACGGCCACGCTCCCTTCGAGTGTCTCAGGCTTACATTTCGCAATTCAAAAGATAATAATGGCTTATGCGTCAGATATAGGGCTGAACTGATCTTGGGGCTGAGTGCTCCTAATGGAAGCTTCTGTGGACCCACACATTGACTCTTTAGAAGAAGACAGAAAGGGATTTATTAGAGTCTGTTCCCAAATAACATATTGTTAGGTAATGTCTGGATGAAACCAATTCTTGTAGGGCTGTGTTAACACTGTGCGTCTTTTGTCTCATTATGCGAGTCATCTATCAGTGGGATTTTAATATGTTATTGTTGTATCCTACATTCAGGCGCACATATAATAGTTGGTTTCAGAATACCCGACGACGTGTCAGAAAACCATAGTAATTTGTCATGAAGTCTCCTGGAAATGTCCTAACTTACAAGAGCTGTTGACGAAGGTGATGATTATAATTAATGTGTAGCTTTGTTAAACGCCGTTGTGTTACCGTATCCAGGTTCATGTTTGTACAACAAAGTTAAGGTGTTGATGTGGTCACATGTATTCTTGGAGGAACTAAATTGGAATAATAAGAACTTGTTTTAATAATATCCTCACATTTCAACTCCCAAAATGTGTTAAGTAAGTCCACGACCTGTCGATGTAATGTACAAACGCTTCGGTAAGTTAATAACAACATAATTTAGGTCACATTCAGGTTGATAACGTCTGAACACAATCTGTCATGCTCCACAGTTGCAAAGTACATTTCCTTTCTTAACTGGGTTGTGCTACCAGGATAAAAGAGCTTCAACAATGTTAGATTGAGCCCAACCTAGGATTTGAGTGTTGACTTATATTTTTATATTCCATTGACGTACTGCCGCCATCCGGTTTGCACCAAAGTCAAACTGAGAGTAAGAGAGGAAAACGAGAAAAGTGTCTCTGCGAAGCGCAGTATGATGGTACTCAATAAGTTAACAACTCTTAACAAGGGTTCCCAACAACGCCGTATTTCATCGTTTCAACCACATGAGGAAATCACCGTCCTGAAGCCCTGTTGATAATGTAAAGGGCGGCTCGTGTATGCTGTCAATTCTCACAACCATGGAAACAAACTTATTTGCACATGTTTTTATCGAGTAAAGGTTTCAAAGAAATCATGTCTTGACACTAATAACCGGAATGCTTTTTACAGAGGAACTGCTTTTAGGTTTTAGGTTTATCCGTGTAGTAGAAACGTTTGAAAGTAACAGCTTGGCTAGCTGTAAAGATAACAGGTCCTTTGTGGGTAGAGGAGGTATCATTATTTGCCATCAGTAACAAACACGAGGATGTGACTCCTGGCCCTGAAGACACGTTGATGGAAGACATATTAGCTGTAACGAGCTGACAACGGCGGATCATTAAGCTTAATTTTCTCCCTAACCCACTACCAACCAGAACGAAGCCATCGACCACTAGGCTTCTGCACAATTTAATCATATATTTATCATTTACATGTACTTTTCTGCAGAAGCTTAATGAAACAGTAATCCCGTCTAAGACGAGCCTAGATCATGACATACATCGGTGAGTGTGTCAACATGCTCAATAGATATACATACATGTATGTAGATGTATACACAAACGAACTTATATATAGGTCTGTAATATAAGTAAGGAAAAGTAACATCATAAGCCTTGTTATAACGGCAAGTTTTACAATGTTTCATTTAGGTCATTTACTGTAAAAGACGTTGTCCAGGAATGCGCAAATACGTTAGTGAGTTAGTTAGGCTTTACACCGCTTTTAGCAATATTCCAGCATACCTAGGATTGGTGAACTGTTCATGCAGTTGGCATTATGTTCGAAAGCTTAAATCATTTGGTTAAACTTAGATACAATATTGCCCATAGGGACACGGATGTTGGTGAAGATATTTCCAGTTAATCTCACAAAGCATTACAAAATATTTATGGCTAAGTCAGTCCGCTTGTCTGATTTGTTTGTTAAGCGGCCCAAGTGACGTAATATTATAAGTCTCCAAGACTAACAACTTACACAAATGGTTCACTCCCGAAAGATTCAACAAGAAAACTATTAAACACCTTGTAAAATAGAACATGAAAAGGGTTGTTTCTCACACTCCATATGAAAATACAGCTGAATGGCCTTACGAATACTTACTTACCTTTAAAGGGCAAGTCTCATAGGTATATACAACTTTGCAGATTTGGATAGATCGTAACATCGTTGATGCAAATATCGTATTCAAAACATCAAAAGCGGCGCGTAGTTAAGGTTAAATTTCACTTTTGCCCTGTCATGTTAAATCAAGGCTACATGCCACACTCTTGACATACGAAGAATCCATACTGGTGTTATATAAACAAGACAGGTTTCCCCACAACCCACATTACAATTCTTTTCGATCGTTACAATTAAAATGTTGAATTTAGGGCAACAGAGCTAAGTTTTTACACTTTTTGTCTCGACATTCGTATTGTACATCCAACATGCCATATAATCAATATATTTCATGATACTTACACTTTTTCCAAGGAAACACTTTTTTCTCGAGCACAAACTGTATCATTCTGTCAGTGTACACAACAACAGCTAACTATTATACAGCTATTATTGCCATAGGTCATCTTGCTATTTTTCTGCTTCCATACTTTCATGACATCCGCTTCATATGCAGACTGAATAATTCTACTAAACGATATGTAGAAGCTGATTAATGTCAAATCTATTATGGGTCTTAAGGAGAAATACTACATTGTCCAGTAGGGCATGGTTATGCTTAGGCAAGAAGAAGACGGAAGATGGTCTGCTTTGACCATTGCCTGTAATTATGCTATTTAGCAATTCGCCTTCGTGATATTGATGCGGTGCTCGGACAAATGTAAAACAAAACTCATTATGACACAAGCATGTCGTATTTTTCTTTTTGGATATAATCTTTGCATTTCTTTCTGATGTGTGTATGAAATAACGACGTCTTGTCTCTAACTGTATATGTAGTATTATGGAATCGTAATGTAATATTTCTCAATAGGAATTACCCTTAGAATTGCTATTCCTTAGCTATCATATTGGCATATGTTGGGCCAATCTGACATCTGTCATTGAGATTCTTTTAATGTGAATGCACTGGCTTAATTGTCTGTCCTTATGATTCTTCGGCTGTATCATCAACACAACCAAGTACTAGTATATCAAGACATCCTACGTAAAGTAATGCATTGAATTAAAGATGGTCAAAGCGCACTTCAGGATCTGAAATAATGATGCAATTATTTCAATGCATCTATATTTCCATTCTATAACATTTGAGACAATATTTGGCGTAAATCTCAAAGAGTATGGACAACCACGGCTTGATGTCAGGTCTCTTCATAGATCTTATATTATAAAGAGTTCATTGAGGATATGAACTTGTTCAGAATGAGTTCGAAATTACATGAACGTCAAAGCACATTCAGTCAGGCAAGAAAAAATTTGAAGATGTTGAAGATGTCTTTTTTGACCTGGTGTCTTACTTCTCATTGGGCCCGTGAAGATCCAGGGTAGAATAGGTCTTCAGTAACCCATGCTTGCCGTAAAAGGCGACTATGCTTGTCGTAAGAGGCGACTAGCGGGATCGGGTGGTCAGGCTCGCTGACTTGGTTGATGCATGTCAGTGATCCCAATTGCGTTGATCGATGCTCATGATTTCAATCACATGATTGTCTGGTCCACACTCGATTATTTACAGACCGCCGTCTTACAGCTGGAACATTGCCGAGTACGGCGTTAAACAACAAACCAAAACCTCTCATTGGTATTTGTTAGGTCAATGTGATATCAGTCATTGGGATTTGTCAATATGATGCCGTGGCCTTTTGTCTCTCCTTTCCACTCTTCGGCTGTCTCATCAATGCAGCTAATTAAGCATCTTAGGGGATTCTAAATAAAGAAATATATAGAATTGAAGCTGACAAAACGTACTTCAAGATCTGAAACAATGAAGCAATTCATTAATACATATTTTTTTTTCCTTTTTATTAAATTGAGCTTGGGGGCAGGGGTGTCCCAGTCGCCTAAGGCGCTGCGATTCGCTGTGCAGAGTTGCGTCCCTCGGGCACGCCAGAAACCTATGACTGTGGGTTCGAATCCCGGTTCGCCCTGATTATGTTTCTAGGTTTGTCAGCACCATACCCGTGCTGGTGTGTTTCAGACCTGCATCCCTTCTGGCTTTCCTCACAAATTAAGCTGACACGCCATGATATAACTGGAATACTGTCAAATCCAACTCACTCACTCACTAAATTAAGCTTGGTTATCCCCAATGTACGACAATACATTACTTACTTACGAGGCTTCATATCTGGTCTCCAGATAGAGCTCATATAATTAAAAGCTCGACTGTGTTCATTACAATATGAACTTCCAAAGCAAACACCAAATTGAAACTCAATTTATATTATTGTGATAACAAAAAGATAATTGGATATATCATATATTCACACTCAATTTCATTCTGAACGTGTGATCTTAATGTGTACGTTGATTGTCTACTAAACACTAGCTGTATCACAGAAGGAAATAAGGGGCGGTCGGGTAGCCTAGTGGTTACAGTGTTTGCTCAACACGCCGAAAACCCGGGTTCGATTCCCGTAAGGCGTAAGGAGCCCGATCAACATAGTGTTTAGTCGCAAGATCCACGATCTCAAGCAGATTGTTTCGTCCCATATTTTCGTCCCCAGCGACATCCCAACCTACCTGTTACACCATACATCAAAGCTGGATTGCGAAATCTACTTAATTTACCTAATCGTAGCAGCATCAATCTAATGAGAACGTTCTCAATGGAAAAGTAGAATAAATAAGTTCGTTACTTATAGCGACATTGAGAATCTCGATTTAAAGTCATGAATCATTAAAACAGCCACATTCCAAACTACCTGTTACGACAACGTTCAAGGCAAGATGACGTATTCTACCTACTTTAAATGTACCTAATCGTAGCAGCATCAATCAAATTAGAAGGTTCTCATTTGGATGCAATGCATGCTATTTTGGAACAGAAGACATTTGTCCAGCATCTTGTTGCAGGTAATAGATCAATCGTGTCCATGTCCATTACGATAAACTGCAATTACATCGAATCAAGGCCGTCAGGATATCGTCTTCGGTTTGGAAAATGATACAAATAAGATGAAATGTAGAATAAAAAAATATGTTTCAATAAGGCTTCTGAGAATCACGATACACGTCACGAGTCTGTATGCCACTCTTATTTCCAGTATTTTCCCATATCTGCAAAACAGAAAAGTTTACATACACTGATGCATTATCCCAGTTTGAATGTAGTTCCCATAAACTTTCGAAATCGTAATCGAAAGAGAACGACGTGCAAGAATGGATAGAAAAGAAAGGATATGCAAAACGTTCAAGATAACATATTGAGGATGAGTATATTATTTTCTATTAATCAGAACAGACTATAATTAACAATCATGTACATCAACTACCACCTTAAAATGTATTTGATAACTACAGGCCAATGACCCTGGGCCACGCAAACCACAACCATTACACCTTGCCTAAGTCTCAATTTACAAATTAACCTAAGACATTAGATGCACAGTGATAGGGTTATGTGGACAGAGTCATATGTTCATGTAAGACTGTTAATTAATTTTAGTACCAATATTAACCAAAGACTCACAAGAAACAAAATGAATTAACAGAATGTTTTTTCACAGAACATAACATTGAATATGCTCTGTCTCCAAAATGTTTTAAGATCTTCTTCTCAGAACCAACAAGGCTCTCCAACCCTTATCAGTGATGCTGACCACAGGCACTTTATTAAAGGACTATTACACGTTCATGTGAGGAGAGTTTTCATTTCTACTGTCTAACAAAGCAGAATTGTATTTAAAGCTATGAAACTATGACTATTTGACAAAATAAAAGGCAAAACGTGACTATGTGAACATTTGCATTAACACTGATGTATGAAACGTTTCCTGTTAGAAACAATGATACTCAGAAATGGGTCTAATAACACTGACCGAAAGTTAAATTTCATCTCAAGTCAGCTGCGTAGTTTAATTATCTACGTATCATTAAAGAAGTCATTACCCTCATAACTTCAAGAAACGCCACTATATATCTTGACGAATACCTTGTCCAAAGCTACCATCATCATACCCATTGTATGCACAAAACGTTACACTATGCCAAAGGTAAAAATGCAATATAAGTATTACACTATACTTGTTAAAATACGATAAATCATTCGTGCATGTTGGTGTGCTTGATATGAAATAAATAATAGCGACCAAAGTTAACTCTTTCCATAAAAAGGTCAAATGAAAACTCATGTTTCAAATAATTGGTTTGTAAACATGTTTCGACTGGAAGATGTTTTTAAAATGAGATTTTGTGATTGGTCACTTACATACTTGAAAATCATAAAGAAAAATTATCAACGTTTCTTTCCTGACTTTTGCATAACTGTTTTATTCTATGAAGAAAATTAATGAATACTCTTCTAGACTGAAATATCTTTCAAAATGGCGTTAAACTCAACTCATTTACTTGCCCGATCAATGTTCTTCAGGACAACTATACACCAGTGGATACGACAGTAGATCTACTGGAAACATACGTATGTTGGAACTCGAACTTAGTCCTCGGCAAAATAATCAGCGAGCAAACTCGTTGATCAAGAATCTTCCTTGTCAACATTTATTAGTTTGTGCCAGGCGAGCTTCACCGTCTGGAGCATTCTACAACGCCATACCTTGTTAACTAGTCAGTGTTTCCCTTAATTCAGATCGAAACCCACTCAAAACTATAAACTCAACCAATGCCGCTTCACTCAATATCAATCAGTTTGCGTATCATTTTGTAATACTAGAATATGGATACATATACCATGTATTTAATGTGGAGATAGGTTACTTGTGGATTGAACCACGCTCAAGAAAACATTTGTAAACCTTATGATCACGCTGCGCGTTCAGTTTACCTCGTGAATATCTTCAGGTAACCTAGCTTTTCATGCAAAGCAAAGTAATTTCATTTATCTCGGAATGTTTTATATATCGTCCTTACTATAGTCAACTTATGGCGTGGATGTGCTTTACGAATGGAAAAAGTAGCCCATTCGACGCCTTTTGCCAAAGAACACACCCTCCCCAAAGATCTGCGCGCGAAACATAACAACGCTCGGGATACGAAATCAATAATTCAAAAAGGGCTCGTTGGTTATTGTCGAAATCATTATGGTATGGACATTCCCAGTCGCCTCTGAAATAAATGAAGGCGGTTGAAATCTATGTCCCCAATACTGCCATGTCTGACAGTGGCATGTAAAATACAGACCATATGATGATGACCCGGCTCCATAAGAGTGTCTCGGGCACACACTTTCAAAGATGTCTTATACATTACATATAGGGATGAACTGATCTTTGGACTGAGTGCTCTAATCTAAGCTTCTATGGACCCACATATTGACATATTTAGAAGAAGACAAACAGGGATTTATTGGGAGTCTTTTTCACAAATAACATATTGTTAGGTGAAGTCTGGTGGGATGTGGTGCCTATAGATACATTTACATATCTATCTTCAGAGGTTCAGGGCAATTAGTTGAAAATGAAAGCAAATACCGTCTGAAATTTACTGAGAAAACAATATCTGAAATGCTGGACATTCTTATTGGTAACATCAATATAGAACATGGGGTAGGACATTCAAGCATGAAGTATGTATCTCCTATTGTACCCTCCTTCTCACTGATATGTTGGCACAGTCAACACAAGGTAACCAGGCCAAGAAGTGTAACTTAAGCTTCAGGTATATCGATGATCTGATATCATTCAATAACCATAACATAGCCAGCTCCCTTTCACTGATTTACCACCTGAACTAGAAATGAAAGAGACCAGTGAGACCGCCTCATCTGTTTCATATCTATATATATGCATAACGATTAAGAGTAACAAAACAGTCATACGACTCTAGCTCAGGGTGAGTGAGTGAGTTGTGTTTAACGCCGCTTTTAACAGTATTCCAGTTATATCGCGTCGTGTCAGCTTTATGTGGGAGGAAAGCCCGAAGCGATGCAGGTGAAACCAACGAGACAAACCTAGAAACATAATTGGGGCAAACCGGGATTCAAACCAACAACCATAGGTTTCTGCACAGCGAATCGCGGCGCCTGAGACAACTGGGCCACCCGTGTCCCCCTCCTGCCCAGAAGCTGTTTGATCTAGGTTATAACATCCAAGGCCTCAGGAAAGCTTTCAAACAGTGGTTGACAAGAGGAGGACATTTCCAAAATTGACGCACCAGCGTAAAGAATGATGTCCGATGCAATTTTCTATTTTGACATGTAATTTTATTTCCATGTTTTTTTTCCATGTAAACAGTTGTCTTGTCGTTGTGATTCATAAACATTTAGTCGGAATCGTACAGTCTTTTGTCTCATAATAACAGTCATCTATCAGTGGGCTTTTGATATCGTATTATTGTATCCTACATTACAATAGTTGGTTTCAGAATAGCCGGCGAATACATTTCTTTTCTTAAATAAGTTTGTTACCAGGCTACACGAGCTTTAACAATGGTAAATTCCTCCTACCCGAGGATTTGAGTCTTGACATATATATATATATATATATATATATATATATATATATATATATATATTCCATTGAGCTACTGTTGACACCCGATTTGCACCTGCGCCGCACTGACAGTCAGAGATAAAGACTAGCAAAGTGTCTCCGCAAAGCGTGGTATGGTTGTGTTCAACAACTAAACAACTCTCAACAAGAGGTTCCAACCATGTGGTGTTTCATCCTCTCCACCACAACGGGAAATCACCGTGGTTAAGCCCTGTTGAGAATTACAACATGGCATTTGCACGCTATTAACTCTAACAACCACGGAGTGAGTGAGTGAGTGAGTTGGGTTTAATTCCGCTTTTAACAGTTTTCCAGTCATATCACGGCGTGTCAGCTAATGTGGGAGGAAATGCCCGAAGAACCGGGATTCAAACCCAAAATCATTGGTTTCTGGCGTGCCCAAGGGACCCAACTCTGCACAGCGAATCGCGGCGCCTTAGACGACTGGGCCACCCGACTGGGCTTCTGTACAATATAATCATATATTTGTCAATTAGTGTTGTACAGAAGCATAATGAAACAGGAATCCTGTCTTACGTAAACTGCAGATAATGACGTTCATCAATAAATGTGGCAACGTGCTTAATAACATATATTCACGACCTATGGCGTTGTATGTAATGAAGTAAAAGTTACATAAGCCTTGTCATCACAGCAAGTTTAACGGTGTTTCATTAACGTCATTGACTGTAAAAGACGTTGCCCATGAATGCGCGAATACGTTAGTGAGTAAGGATGGATTTACACCGTTTTTAGAAATATATTTCAGCAACATAATAACTGGCATGGTCTGCATGAAATGTATATCAGCAGGGAATCACAGTCGGTGTTTTGTACAGAAACGTTAATCACTACGTTAAACTTCGATATAATTCTGCCCACAGGGGCATGGATATCGGTGAAATTATTTTCAGTAAATTGTCACTGAGCATTATAACTTTTGCATCATTGACTAGTTCGTTCCAATTATCCAATTGTTTTCTTTGTTTGGGAATATGCCCAAGGCTAGGAACTTACACAATTACTTCAACCGGGGCAGTGTGAGTTAGTGAGTTAAAATTTAATGTCGCATCGGCATTATTTCAGCCATATAGCGACAAGACCAAGTTAATATATTCACAATTTAGTTATTTATGCAAAGTTATATTTTAAAAAACAGTTTATGAAACATATTTGAGCATAACAATATCCTGAGTACAGTTTTAAAACACGGGCTATAGGGCACCAGTAACCAAAGCTAGGCCACCTCCCTGGGGATGATGGTGACTTACAGTACGTCTGTTTCCTGCACGATACCCCATGCGACCAGCAGGATTTACGTCATCACTTTAGCTAATCGTGGTTGTGCACAATACTAGCCAATATTAAAAGATACGCAGCAAAGAGTTGGCTTAAAAACACTGGTTGAAGATAGTTACATCGATCATGATAGGATTACGTGTCACACAGGGGAACAACAGTTTTACGGTACTTTAACCTCCTGGAAAGAGCCTTCAATAATGTCAGTTGGTAATAGCATCACATATTTAAAAACAAGCATTTAATTATTCACATACATATTTAAAATTTATTATACAGACCAATTTCTTTCAAGTAATTTATGATGAGATGCCCGCTGACACTGGCAAAGAGATCTTTCAGATTTACATTTTGATAATGCGAATCCCTTGTGATTGCAAAGTCCATACAAGCAATATAGGCTTGACGGTGAACCTTTAATGACAAGGATACACTTAGGAGGTTCGTCCTCATTTGTCTTAAGCATATATTGGTGGGTAATTATAAACCGACTGTGGCCAATACGGCATAAAACGACTAGGTGGAACCAGTAAACTTTCCAAATACACGTAAAGAATAAACATGGAATTTGTTGTTTCCCACATACTATAGGAAACAACTGATTGGTCTAACATACACTGAGTTATTCTGAAATGGCACCATGTGTCTTTTTTATAGAAAACCCTTTCCTCTCGAGCACACTGTACCTTTCTCTCTGTGGACTCAACAAAAGCGTACTATCTTACACCAATTATACCATAGGTCCTTTATATTACTTTACTGCGTCCGAATTTTCATAACACCAGCTTCATATGCAAACTATATAGTTCTACTGAAAGGTATGAAGAAGCTGATAAATGTCAAACCTATTACGGGGCTCTCACCTGTCGATCAAGTGCACACGTATTAACACCTTAGGAGATTCTTGTGTTATCCAAGATAGGTGAATCACCACGATGATTAAATGACATTCTAATCCGTTAAATGACATTGAGTAAGAGTTAAACTACATTGTCCAGTATGGCCTGGTTATGTTGGGCAAGCAGAAAATTTAAGATGTATTGCTTTTACCATTTTCTGTAATCATGCCATTTGGCGATTCACCGTCGAGACGTTGATTCGCTGGTCGGACAAATGTACAAGAAAACTCATTAGGACACAAGCATGACGTATTTTTCCAGTAGGATACAACCATCGATATCCTTAATGGTACGTGTTTGAAATAACGAGGTCTTGTTTCGCACAGCATATACAATATTACGTACTCGTAAGGTAATATTTCTCTATAGAACCTGCCAAAGTCATTGCGATAAGTCTCATTGGTATTTGTTAGGTCAATGTTATATCTGTTTTGGGGATTTGTCAATATGATGTCGTGGCTGTGTCCCTCCTTTCGGCTGCATCACCAAAGAAGCCAAGTATATTTGGAATACTAAATAAAGTAAAACATAGAATTAAAGTGCACTTCATAATCTGAAACAATTACGAAATTCATTTCAATACATTTTTTTGTTTCCATTCTATGAAATGGAGCTACTTGATCCCCAGTTTTGACAAAATTTGGTTTAAGTTTAATCTTAAGAGTATGGATTCATAGTAATAGAGTATGGTTATTTTCATAATCAATATTGCTGAGTGCGGCGTTAAACAACAAACCAACCAACCAACCAAATCATGATCCCGAGGATTGATATCAGGTCTCTAAATAGAGTCTATATAATTGAAAGGTTGACTGTTTGTGGGTTCATTAGAATATGAACTTTCACAGAATATCAGAGCACAACCAAATGAAAAAGAAACATTATCATTACACAATGGCTAAGTGGATATTTCATATGTTCTCACTGAATTTCACTCGTAACGTGTTATCTTAATGTGTACATTGTCATCTAAACACTTGCTGTATCGTGGGAAAAAAACTTATATAATATATTATACAATGTAGTAATCATAATGGTTCACAGTAAGAAGTATCTAACTGTGTACAATTTCTTTAAAACGTGTTTTAAAAGACGACTAGGGTCACATAAAAAATTGCAAATTATCTTATGTGTTGAATTAAATCACTAGTATGACTAAATGAACACTATTATTATATTGCAACTAAACTAAAATATCATGTCCATCGTAAGTTGCACCATCCTCGGACTAACGGAATAATGTACGAAAACAAAATCAATATATTTAAGTCTTGCGTTTGAACTTTTCGGACATTATCTCTTCTCTTCTTGAACACATCTTTTCGAGGCGTAAGGAGCCAGATCTCAAGCACTTACTTACTTACTTACTTACTTACTTACTTACTTTGGAGATTTAACGTGCGCTTTCCGACCGATGCGTATTTCGCACACGGCCCGGCCAGACCATTTAATGTGTTTCCGAAAGGGACGAAAGTGGTCTGTGCAACCCAAGAGGGAGGTTTAGGGGTTGCTTATATAGAATTTGGGAATTTTGAGATTTGGAATAGATGCCGATGGGGTTGGGGAGGAGAACTAAGGGAGCTGGGTATGGTGGATGTTTGTTTGTTTATGTGATTTTGATTTGGTAGGTTATTGTGTTTTTAGATGCGTTTTATTAGTTCCGTTTTTATTAAGAATACGCCTAAGGCCTTGAAGTTTTCTAGTTTATTTTGTGGATTTAGTATTGCTTCTAGAGTGAGAGCCTTGTTTAGATTGAGGGTGGTTTGTAATGCGAATCGATGTGTTAGGTATTGTGTGCAGTGGATGAGTGCGTGTTCTGGGGTTTCTGGTTGTTTGCAGTTACCTGTAGTGTGTTTTTTAAAAAAAAATTAGGTGGTTATTTAGGTTGGTGTGTCCTGTTTGGAGTTAAGTGATTACTCTGTCGATCTTTTTATGGATGGAGAATTTTTGGTTTGGTTAGTGGTTTGCTGAGCACTTTTTTTATTTGGCTATTTGGATCTCAAGCAGATTGTTTACTCCCATATGTATGTCTCCTAGCCATCTCAACTGTAAATCGTCTCATCTCAGTTTCTCAGTGTAATAATTGTTTCTTCCTATTGTTATTTTTGTAATTTCTAAAAATTGTCTTCTCATCATACAGGCATCAATCATTACACTTACATTAATTCTTCTTTTTTTAAAAAACTTTCCTTTAAGTCCCCTTACCCCCTAAAGCTCTACCCCTTTCATTTCTACTACATCTACTCCAGACCTTAATCTCTCCTTTAGGTGAGTTCATAATGCCAGACAGGTAAATGCCGCGTGTTGTTTTAACTAATTGTAGGGGAACTGGGTTGTAGGGGAAATGGGATGTAGGGGTTTTGGGAGATAAACCCCTGCGACATCTAAACCTACTGTTACAATAGTTCAAGGCAAGATGACGTAATCTACCTACTTTAAATGTACCTAATCGTAGCAGCATCAATCTAATTAGAACGTTCTCATTTGGATATAATGCATGCTATTTTGGAACAGAAGACATTTGTCCAGCATCTTGTTGCAGGTAATAGATCAATTGTGTCCATGTCCATTACGATAAACTGCAATTACATCGAATCAAGGTAGTCGGGATATCGTCTTCGGTTTGGAAAATGATACAAATAAGATGAAATGTAGAATAAATAAATATATTTCAATGAGGCTTCTGAGAATCACGGTACACGTCGCAAGTCTGTATGTCTATCTTATTTCGAGTATTTTCCCATATCTGCATGAAGCGCTATCTTAGAGAAATGGGTTAACATAAATTTCAGGTTGCATTAGCTCAGTTTAAATGTAGTTCCCATTTAAGATTAATCGAAAATGACGATATTCAAGAATGGATAGAAAAGAAAGGAAATGCCAAATGTTCAAGGTAACATGTATTGAAGATGTGTATCTTTCCTAATCAGAACAGATTATAATTAATAATCATGTAAATCAACCAACACCAAATAAATGAAAACAAATTGCATAATAAGGATACCGTCATTAAATGTTCCGAGAAACTGGAATCCCAATCCGCAACCAACCAACCCTTGCGTACGCGTCTTTCTCATTTTGTAAGTTTCCTGATATGGTAGACACAGTGGTAAGGTAATGTGGACGTTGTCATACTGGTAAACGTGATGATTATATTGAACCGTTAATTTTAGTACCAATAGAGCCATAACGAATCAAATGTCCAACACGTTGACAATATATCATATTGCGATGAATGGAAGGGCTGGATTAATTGACATAATATGTTTCTCTGAACTAGCATTGGATATGCACTGGCTTGTAAAAATGTTTAAAAATCTCCTTCTCAGAACCAACAAGGCTATAAAACCGGCATCAGTGATAATGACCACCGTAGACTCATGTCTATTCAAAGCATCGTGATAGGCATTCAACTTTGACCATAGTACACGATATGACAAGGACGATATTTTAGAATTCATTTGTCTAAAGTGTATGACAAGCAACGAAACTGAGATAATTACATAGAAATGATTGGAACACATGTACATTTGCATTAATTCTGATGTTCGAGACGTTTCCTTTGAGGAACAAAACTACCCAGACAACTGAAATGTGTCTGAACAGTAAGATATCACGAGGGACATCAGAACCTTCATAGCAAATATCATGATACAAATTTAGGCCAAAACGACATTTATATTATATTATATTATATTATATTATATTATATTATATTATATTATATTATATTATATTATATTATATTATATTATATTATATTATATTATATTATATTATATTATATTATATTATATTATATTCAGTGCGAGTATTATCAATACTCGGTCATCATTACTCGGTGCTCCAAAATTAGTGTCATTTCCTCATTTCAAATACGATTAAGGATTCGTGCATGCAACTATGTATATCACATAAAGCGACAAAATCCGTTCCACAAAGCAAGCAAAATGATAACTATTTTTTAAATTATTTGGTATATAAACATATTTCGACTTGAAGATATTATCATAGTGTGATTTTGTGACTGATCACTTTAATATTTTAAATTACTATTTCTTTCCAGACCTGTACATACATAATAATTATATGGTGACATTTTCTCAGTGCTCTCCTGAAAATTAAATTATTTTTCAAAGCGGCATTAAACCCAGTTAGTTGCCCACTCATAGTTATGAATTTTATACAAGAATAGAGACAGAATACGACAGTAGATCTGCTGTAAACATTAACTGCTGGGCAAATGAAAGTATTCACCCATGTTTGATGGTGGCTAAAACTGAAAGTATTCACCCATGTTTGATCGTGGCAAATGAAAGTATTCACCCATGTTTGATGGTGGCAAATGAAAGTATTCACCCATGTTTGATGGTGAAACAAACGCGGAATGGTTATTCGTTGAAGATGTATTCGATACGGGCTGTTCTGTTTTCATCTTACGTTTGTACGTCGTAATTTTTTATGTAACCAAACTTTCAAGAGTATTCTTTCCCTTGTTCAGCAGGTATTTACTTCCTGATGACTCACAAAAGAGGGAAGACAATAGAGTCTCACATTGTTGGTTGGTTGGTTTGTTGTTTAACGCCACCCTCAGCAATAGTCCAGCTATATATGACGGCGGTCTGTAAATAATCGAGTCTGGACCAGACAATCCACTGATTAATTCGCACGGTGTACCCAAGTAGGAAATCGAGCCTGGATCCTCCGCATTATTATTAGCGCACGAACCCATTGATCACAAGGCTTCCCAACCGATATGTATCAGTTTCTACCAAGTAAGCCACCCCGTCTGGGATTCTAAATGTCAATTCCACGTTCTGGCGTCGCATTTGATCTTATCCTGTGTTAGTTCGGACTTTTCTCCTGTATCGCCGTGTCTATCTCAGAGAAATATAGGATTGCTCACCTAAACGAGAGATGACATTCAATGCTAATCAGTGGGTGTCATACCAAAAGACGTTAAAAGATGGTACTTGTTGTTACCCTGTCTGGCGCTCGGCATTTAGGGGCTAAAACGAAGACTGGTCGGCTCGGAGTCAGTATACTGTGTCTGAGTGGGGTATTCATGTTCAACTGCGGCATGGTATCTCAGTGTGTTAGCACTATAAATCGGCATCAGTCCGGACTAGTACAAGCAGCCACACAAACACACACACGTACATGCACGTCGCTATATAAGTGCAATAATCTTGGACGCGACGTTAAACCCAATTTCAACCTTACCTTATCATTGAGAAACCATTGCATTCCCGCCGTCATAAAGCTGGAATATTGCCGAGTGCGGTGTTAAACAACAAACTAACAAAACAAAACCATTGTTTAAGTGTATACCACGAGGTCATACATTGACCCGAAAAAACAAAATGTCAAACGGACCGTCATGATAAACGTAACGGGTGGAATTATATAGTGTATTCTTACTTATAACTCTTTTTACAGCCCGGTGATATCATCAAATACGGGCTTAGCAGACAAACTGCAGTGTACATTCTACCTTAAATTTGGAATATGTTCGAATCTGATTGGTCAATCAGAGGTTTTAAATTACAATAGACACTTCTGACTGGTACAGCTGATTTGATGGCATCATCATCGCGAAACTAATATTTCAAGAAAAGAATTTATTTCTCAATAATTGTCGGTAAGTACTTTTAAATAATGACGTGTACAGTAATAGGATACAAAATGCAAAGTTTCGGATGCTGCAACATTGTGTGCTTGATTTTGGGGGACAACAATAAGATTTGGCGCCTTTCAGTGGCTTTTCTTTCAGGGGTATGCTGCACAGTTTCAGTGCCTGAAATATATGGGTGGGTGGGGGTTTGGAGTAAAACAAGATTATTTCAGCATTTACAGCTTCATTCTTTGTACATTTAGAGACCCAACCCCAAGAAAAACACTGAACGTAGCTTTTAATTACTCATGTCTAAGTTAAACATTTGTAACCTCGTGATCACGAGGGGCGTTTAGTTCAAAACTCTGATAAGCGCGAAAAGATCTATGTGTAACCTAGCTCTATATTGAAAACAAAGTGTACTTATGGATCTCCTTATTTACCATCATTTCGAAAGTCACTAGTAAACAGATCTCGTTAAAAAACCTATGATCATGTACATTTAACATTCTTGGTCATGACATTATTCATCGTAATCCTGTCAGGCAAGAGACTGACAAGCATAATGACGTCATCGCGTGCAAGTTATGGCATTTGTGTGCTTTATAAATGGAATAAGTAGCCTATTCGTAGCCTTTCGTCTCGTAAATCACGGTTAAAGTCTTTTAACAATAGGCAATTTACAATAGGGCACACATATTTCCTTAAACTGTCAATTCATACATGTTCGACATTCAGCTAAGAATCTGTTCATACGATTACGTCGACCCGTATGGTAAATAAAATAACGTTATCTCCGAATGCCCCCCTCCATTTTGAATTAATAAAACAAACCCTCCCCAAAGAGCTTTGCTTCAGATATAAAATCGCTCGGATACATAATCCATAATTCAAAAGGACTCGGTGGTTATTGTCGAAATTATTATGGTGCCAACCGTATAGAAATTACCAGTCGTCCCGCAAATAAATGACACTGAAGTCTCTGTCCCCAACACTGCCATATGTCTAACTGTGGGATGCAGAAGTACAGATCGTATGATGACAACCAGGCTGCCTCAGAGTGGCTCGGGCTTACAGTTCGAAATGCAAAAGATCAGGTATAGGGCTGAACTGATCTTGGGACTGAGTGCTCCTAATGGAAGCTTCTGTGGACCCATACAATGACTCTTTAGGAAACAGAAAAGGATTTGAAGCAGTCTATTTCGCAAATTACATCTTGTTAGGTGACGTCTGGATGAAACTAATTCTTGTAGGACTGTGTTTACACTGTGTGTCTTTTGTCTCATAATACGAGGTATCTATCCGTGGGATTTTAATAGGACATTATTGTATCCTACATTCAGGCGCACATATGATAGTTGGATTCAGAATGGCTGCTGACGAAGGTGATAATTATAACTGATATGTAGCCGTGTGACCGTATCGAGGATGATATTTGTCCAGCTCAGATAAGGCAGTGATTTGGTCACACCTATTCCTAGGTGAAGTAAACTAAAATAATATAATTAATTACAATTCCGAACTTTCAAATCCAACAAAATAAAAGTAATTCCGCTTCTTGTTACTGTTATGTTCAAACAGTCAGTACTGTGGTCGGTTTAAAATCAACATAATTAGGGTCACATCCATGTGTATTACGTAAACCAATAGTAAGTGAGCATTTCGTTTCTTAAATAGGTTTACTGCCAGGCGACAAGAGATTCAACAATGATAAATTCCTCCCAAACTAGGATTTGAGGGTATGTTCTGTATTCCATTGATCTTATGTGGTCATCCGATTACAAGTGAAGTCATACTAACAGTAAGAGAGGGAATCGATAAAAGTGTCTCTGTGATGGTACTCAGCAAATGAACAACTCATAACAAGGGTTCCCAACCATGTTGTGTTTCATTGTCTCAGCCACAACAGGAAATCACCGACCTTAAGCCCTGTTGAGGATTACAAGGCAGTGTATTCTTTTAACTCTCACAACCATGGAAACAACTTATTTGAACATATTTCCATCGGGTAAAGGCTTCAAAGAAATTATCTCTTGTATCTAATAATGTATTTCAGTGTTAGGTTTATTGATGTCGTAGACATGTTTGAAAGTAACAGCTAGCTATAGGTTATTTGTAAAGATAACAGGTCCCTTGTGGGTAGAGGAGGTATGTTTGTTTTCCATCAGTGACAGACACGAGGATGTGACTCCTGGCCCTGAAGACACGTTAAAGGAAGACATACTAGCAATAACGAACCGAAACAGTGGATCATTAAGCTTAAGTAATCACAATATTTTTCTCCATAAACCACTACCTTGCTTTCTTTGTTTGCCATGTGACGTCAAATGAACCTATTGCCTCCTAAACTAAAGCCAGGAACTTATTTGAAATTACTTCACTCGGGAAAGATTGAAGCAATAAGCTATCCAAATATACGTAAAGATTATGCATGAAAACCGTTATTTCTCACAAACCATAGGGATGACAGCTGATCGGTCTGACAAACACTGAGTTACCCTCAAATGCGGCCTTGTGGGTTATTCATAGAAAACCATTTCCTTTCAGGAACAAAATGCATCATTATGACCGTGTACACAACAAAAGCATACTATCTTACAGCTAGTATTACGGTAGTCTATCTATCAATATTACTTCGTCCAGATTTCCATGACATCCGCTTCATATGCAGACTGAATAATTCTACTGAAAAGTATGCAGAAGCTGATAAATGTCAACCCTATTAAGGGGATATCACCTGCCCATCACGTATGCACGCATTACCTCCCGAGGAAATCCATGTGTTGGCCGAATCAGGTGGACCACGATGACTAAATGACATTGTGACGCATTGTCATTTACGGCGGAGAAATACTACACTGTCCAGTAAGGCTTGGTTATGCTTCGGCAAGAAGCAAGTTGACCATTGTCTGTAATCATGCCATTTAGCGATTCATCATTGGTGTTAAGATAAAATATTCCCCACAACTACACGATTTAATGTCAACAAATATAAGGTACATGTATCTCGAACTCAGATCTGAGCATGAATCGTTTTCTTTGAAACGAGTCCGATCTGGAATAATGCCGATTTTATAGTGCTAGCCCACTGATCATGATCATGAGATACCATGCCAACATGAATATCCCACTCAGACACAGTGTACTGACTCCAAGCCGACTAGTCCTTGATTTAGCCCCTTAATGCCGCGCGAAGGCAGGGAACCAACAGGTACCATCTTTCCCGTCTTTTGGTATGACGCGGCCGGGGATCGAACCCTTGACCTTCGCTCTCTGGTCAGGCACTCTACCACTAGACCCACGGAGGCGGTCTTCGACTTTTGGTTGTTTGCGCGATGGTCTGATAAATGTAACACAAATCAATGGAAATATAGACCATTAAAAATACACCTCACCTTTGTCACCACATGCGGACTAATGTTGGCATATTTGCGGCCCAATGAAGCATGTTTGTTAATTACCGTCAGAAGGAGAACAACCTTGTTTGCAAAATCAACAGAACAGAATTTTATTACTCTCAGGACGAACGTCATGGCATGCGTAAAGTAAAATGTTCGTTTGTTTGTTTGTCATTTCTTCATTTCAAATACGATTAAGGATTCGTGCATGCAACAATGTATATCACATATAGCGACAAAATCCGTTCCACAAAACAAGCCAAATGATAACTATGTTTTAAATTATTTGGTATATAAACATATTTCGACTTGAAGATATTATCATAGTGTGACATTAGAGTCTCACATTGTTGGTTGGTTTGTTTGTTGTTTAACGCCGCACTCAGCAATATTCCAACTGTATGATGGCGGTCTGTAATTAGTCGAGTCTGGAAAAGACAATCCAGTGATTGACACCATGAGCATCGATCCACGAAACTGGGATACGAAGACAGCGAGCCTGACCACCTGACCCCCTTAGTCAAAAGGTGCTTTGAATTTTAACACATTGGGTCTTTCTAAGTATTCTCAACATTGTCTCTCTTCAAGGAAATATTTACATTTAAATATAATGGAATTTATCACCAATGTCATCAATTCAACGTTTCCTTTCATATGCTATTTTAATCGATCTTCCCATTTTATTAGGCAGGTGGTGGCATTATGTTCAGAAATGTAGTTACTGCAGCTTTATTGCCAAAAGGAATGGAATCAATTCCGTCTCCCTGCTATGTTTTGTTTGTTTTGTTTGTTTGTTTATTGTTCCACTCCGCACTCAGCAATATTCCAGCTATATGACGGCGGTCTGTAAATAATCGCGCATGGACCAAACAATCCAGTGACTGATATCATGAGCATCAATCCACGTAATTGGATACGATGACGTGCATCAACCAAGTCAGAAAGCCTGACCACCTGATCCCGTTAGTCGCCTCTAACCCCAAGCACAGTCGTCTTATACGGCAAGCATGGGTTGTTGAAGACCTATTCTACCCCGGATCTTCACGGGTCGCCCTGCTATGTGGCACCTATAAGCCGAGGATTGTGTTTGAAAAGACTGCTGAAGTGTCTATTATGATGCTATTCACTCAGTACAAGTTATCGCTTGCTCGGCTTGGTGGCCGCTCCGATGTTAATGTGGTTTCATATGCCTTATTGGCCTGGTGTGCTGTGTGACACACACATCTTATATTTTAAAATTACTACAACACAATTATTTTGCTAAAGATGCCTACGTGTAGTTAAAATATAGGAAACAAGTGTACGGATGACACTCTAAGCCATGAAAAAACATAAATATTTAGATTTTACTTTTGCTATCTGCAATTATAAAAAGAAAATGAGAGTACCTATAACCTGGATCATTCAAAGGGGGACAGTTTCAGCTCAATCCTTCATGTGGTTCTGGAAAAGAAAAATTGTAAAAACAGTTTAGCATAAATTACTGCGTCCGATTATATGGCTATAAAAATGACTCCTAATAATCTTTATATTCACAAATGTACGCTTTCTAACATTCCTTGTGTAATATTAAACCGGTTTGTAAACGATGGCTGTGTTACAAAAACTTTTGATGACAACTTTATAGTTTTTGCTTTCCTCAGTGTATTTCCTATTGCTATCGATTGTGATTTATGTTGTTGTACGTATTTTAGCTGATAGAAGAGATCGTTAAGAGATGTCAAGGATGTAGTGATCTTCTAAACATATAATAAGTAACCCATCCTTCTCCTTTTCAAAAACATTGTGTGAAAATGTTCATGTCTTTAAGACGTGCTCTAATACGCATTGCCATTCTTAATCGTTTGTTGTAAAAACATTATCTTTGCAATTGAAATATTTAGAAATATATACGTCTTTCGATTCTGAATAACCAATGTCATCGGTTTGACGTTTCATTATATAATTACTCGTAATTGTGCATCTCATTTATAATATTAATACTTTTGATTTCACTGATTTTTAAAACCAAACAAATGTAATTACTGGATTAAATTAAAAATTAATAACATAATTATCTATCGTCAGAAAAAAACTAATGTCGTTTTCGTAACACTACAATATGCTATCATAGTGATGCCGAATAATTGTCTTTTCCTTGTACTGAGGATAAAATACTCAATAATCCTTATGAGGCGTCTCAATTGATCATATAAAATTCTGGTCTTGCCTGCCGATCACAGGGCCTAGTTAGTTCAGCTTATGCCTAATTGTGATCACTGGCGCCATTATTTAAAGCAGTATGTGTTCTACGACCTCCGAAATAAATACCAGCCATCATATTCCAACCACAAGCCAGACCTCAGTTGGTTCACAGAATAAGGCCGGGGCGTTAAGGAACACTTCAAATGGCATGAGTACGAACTTTATCTTCCAGTAAAGGATATATATCTGGAATTAAATTCATCATTATCTAACTTGTGTCTCCCGTTACAGTTAGCTTTGATCAGTATCAGTTCTATCAATACCATAGTACTCGATACCTCTTCAGTACGTCTTTGTTCTATTTTTGCTCTCCACCTTTATGCCTTTACAATCATTGTCCACAGGAGCGCTTCTCGTACTCTTGTTAATCACAATTATATGGTGGATAAAAGGACTGAACAGGCCTGCTGTAATGGTGAACATTAAGAGGGTTTCATTGTATAGCTGGAGGCTACATATGTTCGTTATATCACTTTTTTTTATTTCTAGGAATTTATAGGTCGTGTTTTCTGATTGCTCACACGTTTTTTCTTTTCCAGTTGGGTCGCATTTCAAGGTCAATTAGGCAAAAAGTCAAACAGGTGTTAAGGTGGGTGTCGTGCCCTCGATGTTGTTGTAGGAAATGCTATCACTGATTAACTCAGTTGACCTCTACGCACGAACATATCTGGGATCGCGTTTCTGCATAATGGACACGTAATTTCATCTTTGACATATATGGTATCGTAAGGTTGCATTGTGAAATTCATAAACATGGCGGCATTAATTAATTGAAATACAGCTAATCATGGTCAAACAATGCATGATTGGTAACTTCTCTGTAAAACCTTGTAAACGAAGAGATACACTATGTGAGTGAGTGAGTGAGTTGGGCTTAACGCCGGCTTTAACAGTATCACAGTTATATCACGGCCTTCCATGAAATGATGCAGTTATCAATTTTTTTACCGCTTTGGTAAAACCCACAAGTACGGGTATGGCGTTGTCAAACCTAAACACAAAGTCGGAGAGTTACACTATGTGTTCACAGTACATTTCTGACCGTTTTCCCGATATTGTAACCATTCACCTCTGCTCTTTAAGACTTGGACGGAATTTGATCACGTTTCCAACATTAGCAGTCGTTCGCGACGACTTTACAATTGTGCCCGGTGGCCAGATGGTGTAAATTAGGCGCCGTTTCAATGGTTCCTTTTCAGAGTTATCTCTCCTTACCTCCGGGGGACCGCAACATCCCTCGTCTGCCACCCTTGAGGGTCACAGTCGGGACCCTCATTAAGCTTCTCCACAACTGTGGCTATTCTTCCAAATATGGAATTCCTTTTTACTGTCATAATCTTTATATTCTTATTGAAGGAATTCGGCTGAAAAGAATGAAAATAATTACCGTGAATGTTACAAGGAGGTCGTTGCGAGGAAAACATTCTTTTGTTAGGACTTTCATCTGTTCTATATCAGACTTTGCTTGCAAGGCAAGCCAAGGATGCCCCGAAGCCTCAATGAGTATAACAGCATTGTCTCTGTTTTGTGTTACGGCGGCAGACAGAGTAATGAAGTATTTAATTCGATACAATGTTTGAACCACTGGAACAAATCCAACTAAACCGAAGATGTTTATCGTGTTGGTAATTTTATTGAATAAATTCATTGGAAATAAATACAGGTAGATAATATGTGTTCTTACCGAGGTTTATAACATTCTGTTTATTTGATCTTTGAAATTTAGATTTAATGCAAAATACATTATATCAATACGATCTACACAGATCGTCCCCGGAATGTCATTTGTTTTCACATAATGAATGTTCAACCTTGGATATGACGGGGATTTTATAAATACCGTATTTCCTCTATTAGACGCCGGGCCTCTAATAGAAGCCGGGTAAATTATTTAGGGCAAAAAAGAGAAGCCGGGCCTCTAATAGAAGCCGGGTCCAATTGATACAATTTGGGACCCAAATTACATAATGATAGTGAAATGGGGGTTTTAATAGACGCCGGGCCTCTAATTGACGCCGGGTCAAAGGCTTATCCGAAATAACTAGAAGCCCGGGTGTCTAATTGAGGAAATACGGTAATCGAGTCTGGACCAAACAATCTGGTGATTGCAATCATGAGTTCAAGTGTACTGCTCTTGAGATGTTCAAGTGTACTGCTCTTGCTATGAATAATCAAATATAACTAATACTACTCACAACAAGTTAAAGAACACCCACAATTGGAAGACGGTATGTTGCAACACCCACCAGCCATGGCAGATTAAATGTCATATGAAAAAGCTCGAGTGTCCTTAAAGACTTAGTTCTTTTGAGTAGTAAATATAGTTTATAATGTGTTATTTATCCATACAGGGATCCATTCGTCAAAGCGATCATTGCTCTTAAGGCCGCAACTGCCGTCCACACTGGACAAGGGGAATCGTTGTAGGACGGGCCTGCCGTACAACGAGCACAGATGCCTATGTTGCAGTAGAGTATATTGGGGAATTAAGAGCAAGATTGTGCAACTGGATACCAGTAAAAATATGTCCCAGATTGAAAATGGTGAAATAAAATTTGATTAATTGATTTTGCTAATTCGATGCGTTCACATGTACAAAAATACTCTTATTTAATACGGGGGACTGGGTAAGAAGCCTGATGAATCATTTACTAATTCAAATCGGGAACTTCATTATACTTAACACCGAATGATTTGGATTCATCACACCAGACAGATTATTATTTGCCAGCTTGTTATGGGTTCGCCATACCAGAGTACATTTGCCGAGGTTTATTAGTAAACCAAGTCTCATATAGCTTCCTTTGTTTGGACTGTATTTGAAAGTTCCCCTCCGAAGCAAGACCGGCGAGACATTTCTAAACATAGTGGCTATGTCTGGGATGGAGGTAAATAGGCGTTATGTCCCACTGGCTTCAGGCCACTCAAAAGCACTTGGCTGGAACTTCATCGCTCCTGGAGGGACTTATTGCAGTTTCTAACATTATTAGGGTCGCCCATGCCATGATAGATGCCTCCAGAGATGGCCACGGTGTGTTTGTAGTCAAGCAAAGTAATGGATCTATACAAAGGTGTAATCTCATTCTGATAAAATGACAGTAATATTTTTACTTTTCTATCCATGAAATGTCTGAGATGCTAATCGTGCTAATTAGTTTGTGATATTGCTGAGCATTAATAATTGTATTTATGGTTGTATGTCAATGAGATTTAAAGAATTAAAGAATATTTCAAATATATCACGACTTGACAGTTTATAATTAAGTATCACCTTTCTGAGGACACACCCATAGAAGGTCTTGTCAGGTGTACCCTCGGGGAAGTTTGACTTCCAAATCTAACAGGTGAGGTGAGGTGAAATGGGGTTTAACGTCGCGTCCAAGATTATTGCACTTATATAGCGACGTGCATGTACTTGTGTGGCTGCTTGTACTAGTCCGGACTGATGCCGATTTATAGTGCTAGCTCACTGAGATACCATGCCGCAGTTTAACATGAATATCCCACTCAGACACAGTATACTGACTCTGAGCCGACCAGTCCTTGTTTTCGCCCCTTAAAGCCGAGCGCCAGACAGGGTAACAACAAGTACCATTTTTTAACGTCTTTTGGTATGACGCGGTCGGGAAATCGAACCCCGGACCTTCCGCTCTCCGGGCGGACGCTCTATCACTAGACCACGGAGGCGGTCCCCAAATCTAACAGAAGGGTGTATGGTTCTTGAACCAATCGACTTTTGATTCGGCTTTAGTTTTTCTACCATCTCGATTCGGAAATTTCAGTTTGTACAAATAAAAACCCACATACCACACAAATACTCCTTCGCTGGTACCCCAGTTTGGGTGTACATATAAATATATAACGTCAACTCCAGAGAATAACCTGTCTCGATTATCCACCAAAACAGACTCCATGTCCGCGAAAAGAGTAAGCATATTCTTCTCTACCGATAGCACCCGCCACTGACTCAATTTGCATAAAAAAAAGTAAGTGTTTGTAGCCTGACCCCACACAGCAGCACTCTTGCAAGGCGACGGTATGCCACGGCGCTCAGAAACGACAGGGTGTGTCAAATATCTACGACAATATACTGGCACCACAAAACTTTCAAATTTCGGAATTTGTCGTTTTAATATGAGATACAAAATTAGATGTGCTGAATGTTTCGATCAATCGAAAATGTAGAATCCTAGGCACTTATTGGCTGTAAGGAACAATCACCTGACGCGATGTCCTTCGGAGGTTTTCTCAGATCAGATCAGATACGGAGAGTGGTATCGTATTGGAATATAAGTATAAGTATGACAGCTTAAAGTAAAAACCAACGACAGCATATCATGGGATTGCTAATTGACGCAACTTTTAAGATTGAAGTAAATAATTAACCAGACAGGTGAAGTAGAAATTACTTCCTTTCTTTCGAACACATGGTGTCATCGCTGGTTTTCAGTGATCCCTTCATATAATTGTAATCGCTACTTTGCCCACAATGGAATCTCTTTCGGCGGATCATCGACACTTTTTATTGTCTGGCGTTAGCGATTTATATTAACTAGCTTGGTCTGTTTTCTTCTCCAAGACAAGACTCACATTTCCTTATGAGCCCAAAGTTTATAACTATTCATGTTATCAGCCACATTGTCATGTTGAAAACACCGCCACCTAAAACTTTCCTATAAATCTTATTTCTATAATCGGAGCCTAATAGCCTCCATATGCCAATACAGTCATTAATCTGAGCTTAAATAGTGAATGTCACTGTCAACTGATTGAGGCCCTAGGCACGACGTGACTGATAAGAAAACGCACGCAACAGACAAATTAATGTGACTTTCCCAACTCAACGGATTTAAAAATGTTTTTTCTTGATGACTAACTGATGAACAATACATGCGTCGCAGTATCAAACTAAACATAATCGTAGGTAAATATCAGTAGGTTATAACTAGAAAGCGACAAAAGCCATTTTCCACAAACACTAGAAACCACAAAGCCCGATTCCACTGTACGACTCGACCACATCATCAGCATGCGCTCACGAACCACTGATGACACCGTGGCCACAAGACGTTCGCGACAGGGCGTGCGCATCCCCCCAACGTAGCTGTCATGAGTCTTGTACAAACCTGTCTGGAAGTGATAATTTGGTTCATTAACTTGAGTTTCCTTACAATATAATTAGAGCGACACCTGTTTGTCTGATTGTCTTGGCGTTTCTGCGTGTGCGTTCCATGATTCATTTGTCCCCATTTTTATCTTTGGCTATGATAGTGCTATTATTGTGAACTTGAGATTCACCAGTGGTGTAATCACTACGCTACGCTTTCCTCCCATAAACAGCTGACACGCCATGACACAGCAGAATAATTCTTAAAATCTAATGCTCTGGCGCTCTTATGGGATACAGTAAACTACGGTTATAGCGAAGTCAACGGGACCACTATTTTTAGTTCGTTATAACCGTAGTTCGTTATAAGCATATATAGAACATAACTACAGCAAATTTTTTGGACAAAAAAGTAAGTTCGTTATATCCGTCAGTTCCTTATAAGCGTGTTCGTTATAAACGTAGGTTACTGTATATGAATTAGTTATTGTGATCCCCTGACGTAATGCACTCAACTATCAGGGTTGGATTCTAACGGGTTTCTTGTGTGAAAATGACTGACCACCAGAGTCATGTTTTGTATTCCATTGGTATTCAAAGGACTAGTGTTTTATGGGGTTGTTATTTAAAAAAAAGCTTGGAATAGAATTCACAATACAGGAAGTAGACACCATGCATGTTGCATGGATAAAAAAACCTCTACTGATCCAAAACAACAGATTTTGTTCAATTAGGTCTTACATTTAGATGTACCTAGGGTCTGTTTAGAGGCCATCTCTATTTGTGGCTGTTGGTATAATACTGCTTTCAATTTGATTGATAGACCATTTCCTGGTGGCATGAATGAAGCTTAACTTAGCAAAGAATTAATGACATGGCTAGAGATTGGCCCATAGGATTTAATCACTATTATTGTAACCAGATATTGTTGTAATGATTGGACATGAACCAAACATGTTCTTAATATTGAATAACCGTTGTCGAAAGAGTTATGTAGTAGTGGAAGAGTAAGAAGAAAAAAAAAGAAAAAAAATTTCATCAAATGATTATGTTTCTTATTTTCTTAATCACAATTGCGGATATCAATTACGTAATTAGAAAGATAATCTGCCACGTGAAACTAATTTAACTAACATCGAAGGATATATGATACACCCTTGACAAATTGCTTGTATTAAGTACAGTTATACACATGATGTCCATGATTCGAGGCATCGTTTTAACTAAATGCATAACCAGGCTGCATACTTCTACAGGCATCAAATGACTATGTATTCTCTGATAATGAAAATGGACACAACAATTGGCTACCGCGTTATCATCAAGTACGGTCATATATGAGGACATGGTGTCAACTTTAGGAGATGATGCCCTTTCCTTCGCCACCATTAGTAAGCGAGGTAGCGGAGGTCAAGAGAGGAAGAGCTAGCCTTAAAGATGATCCAAGATCAGGAAGACATCTGCAACCCATTCGTCACCACTCGCCTCTTTCCGTAACTTGCGAGAAGATTCGTCCCCCTATCGATGAATGTTATGTGCGAAAATACGACAAACCAAGCAGAAGGCGCGTATGATTTCAAGTTCTTCGTCAAAGAATTCCTCAGAAATATCTTTTTGGATTTTACATCTGTTTTGCATCTAAAAATATACCCAAGGCACAGTTAAATGTGTTCAATGATACCTTATAATTCCCATGTCCTGGTGTGCTTAAAATTGCATCTGAAATATAAAAAATATATTGGGAAACATATGTGAATCATTACGCAACGAGTTGACAATTTTTTTAGGCATGCCCGTTTGCACTAAGACGGAACCCGGTCGCAAACATTTCCATGAGAGTCACTATTCGGCTTGTCCCGGAATAACACGAGTTGGTCACGAATGCTCTGCAACCACCACGGAGAATGTTGATGAAATACATGTGCATCATATGGGTATGGTTGAACAACGAATCATCATACGTCACATAGCCAATACCATATGCATCTTTCAAAAGAATGTTGAGAACATTCTGGGGAATGAACTGGCCATGACGTGATAATTCTTATCGTTTTGATGCAGTCTTAGCTGTTTTCTTTGGATCGCAACTATCAGCCAGAGAATAAACAACCGTCAAAGCAGCAGACACATCTAACATCTCCTCCGAAAAAGGCTTCGGTTGTCCAGGGTTCCTTCTGGGTGTCTACATACCGAAAGGTCAGATTAATGGCCAATATTTTGCTTATCTTTTCAGGCAACTTCGTGCTATATAGGCTAACTATCTATGTATAGTTCCAATAGGACTATGCGTCTGTGAAAAGAACATTCTCTGTGTTCACGAGATTTGGCACCGTCAGAGTCCACTTCTTTACAAGCAAGAATTATGCAAATGACGATGACGACATTTCTGCTGGAGGGACTTTCTACACAACCAAGAGAGAGCTTTCGACACCAGTGGAATCCAGGCGCCCCAGTATCATTGGCAGAAGTGTGTGAACCTCGGGAGGGATTAATAAAAAGCTATTGAAAGATAATTTGTCGCCAACTCAGCCAATGCAATCCATCATAGACTCTGAACTTTCGGCGGCCCCTTGTATGTTTGATACATTTGTAGGAAAATGTTGAATCAGCCATAGCCATGATCGTATGTTTCAGAATAATCCCTTAAAATTTTCTGCAAGATGATATTAAAATATGCATGCCAAGTAAGATTGTGTGTTTGAAACATATCCAGACTGAGTGTTCAATAAAGACTTTGTACCTTACAGAGGATGCAAAAATATTAATCGCATGATTATTGAACAAACTTCTTATCTATAATCTATAAATATTACAGATGCCCTTGCATTTTAGTAATATGACAAGTAAGGAACGATGAACCACAAAATACATCGAGTCTTTTATACTTCTCAATCATTGACTAACTTCAACAAGGGTCAGATCTTACTTGTTCAGGGCTGTTATATCAGGTTTCTTTTGAAAGGTTTGAATCTTTTATTGTAGCTGGAACTAATAAGATTATTATTTTCTGCAAATTTATCAGGTCTGTGGTAAACATGCAGGTATCATAGGGTAATATCATCCTTAGTGATTTCCTATAGTTTGACGTTATTTGACAGTATTTTTCATGTCCGTTTTCACAGACCAAATATCTTGAAAGTATTATATAGATTCAGTGAAGACATGTGCAGTAGGTACCTGTGGCCACTGTATAACAACGACATGTAAAACAACATGCCTCTGCTATGGATGGCATGTGTATCAGGATCGGCATGAGGACTTGAATTTAGATGAAGAGAATTTCCATATTTGGCGAATGTAGTCGTCCAATAATTACAATTTCCATCAAGGTTCTCTAGTGCCATCTGTATGGTAACCTCAGCGTTCCTACACTGATAACCCCGGTATGTCATGACAACCTTTCTACATACATCTTGTGTAATCAGTGTAATTAAATTGATTTATCAGTCTAGATTTTAAATTGTCGTTTCAATTTCATTAATTTTAATTTTGGTTCTTGTGTCAAGGAAGATAACTTTTAAACACGCCTACCCTGAATGTAAACAGATCAGCTAAATTCATGAAATGAATAATACATGTACAGTGAAGGTCAGGTAAGTCTTTGTTACTTGTTCCCTTTCATTTCATGACGAAAATATATGAGGTGGGGCTGATTACTTCTGTAACTCATGGAAATCCACTTAGTTCTACCGTTGGCTTCTGTGGGCAAACCATTCCATCAATTACATTCACTCTATTAGGCACGCACCTACTGAAACCGCCGAGCAGGTCATCAAGTCTCTTCAGAGACATATCAACTGTCAAATCTCCATGTCCTAGGTGTACGTGGTATGATAGTGCAGGGCTTATTTGGATCGTAATGGCAATATCTTACAGTCTCGCCATCCTTCACTACCCCATGATACAGTCATCAACAACCACTCTCCACTGTCACATTGATTTATCAGCAACAAACCACCAACTCCCATACCAGACTCGATTCCACTTTCCTTCGCCCTAGACAGCATGTTCCATCTGCTTCCATGCCACAGACCTTAACAAAACTGTCAATCTCTACACTTGTCCACCAGTGTATCAGTGGGAAACAGATTGAAATCATGCACTCCAAAATCAATGACGAGGTTATCATATTGATGAGATATCATCCACTGATGTTTTCAGTGAAGGATGAATTAACAAACAGAAAAGGTCTCTGGGAGCAACATGAGAGTGATACATCTCCGCATCCTTCTATGATGTTGATGGTGGCTGACGTCTGAATGAAAATCGTTGAAGATTTGACAGGGTGGGACATAGAGAAATGTGTAAAAACTGCACCAGATAAAATTACTGAACACCATCAACATGTCATCGAAGGTGAAGGACATACGAAAGAATGTTGAATTATGCATGTACATTTCTTTACCTGGTAGGAGAAAAATACATCGTAAGGTTATGTTTTGGTATACATGAATAAGCATGAAATAATTACAACTGAAAGTATGTGCATATATTGAATGCCTTAAGCATATAGTTGATGTGAATAACGACATCAAGGATTGTATTTATTGTACAAATAATGGATAGTGCAGACCTTGAGATCGTATTAAGATGTACGTAATCGGATCAATGTGTCTGCATGCACAATGGAACCTAGAAGACACATATCTGGCTGTCTCAACTACACTTGTGTTCCTACCTGTGACCTCATGCCCTGAAAGCACAAAAGTCGTCTACGTGTATGCAATCAGATCATAGAATTCACATGCACTGTACTTAATCACGTGATGAATAAGCATGTTGCATTAGCACAATATGAAACTCTCAACGTAGCATTGTGTCTTAACCACATATAATAAATACAAGTGGTCTCTTTGATCCTGCTTAGATAAAATTTACTAACAGTATTTGCAACAATCATATCACAAATACAGTACCAATACAAGATTTGTCCCTCTGCCTATCCATGGCACTGTTGAAAACAAAAATGTCTTAGTATTCATCTTTGTCAAATGATATTATATATGAAATCCTGAATCACTGAGAACAGCTCGTTGTGAATGAAAACCGATTATATTTATAATCATTGCCATTCCCAGCTAATCGTGAAAAAACATATGTCAAGATTCCTATAAAATGACACCGAACGTGATAATTACTTAAATATCGTCTCTAAAGTCCCGAAGACATGTTGAAAGTAAAACCCTTCATCATTATTTCATTTTGAGTGACCTCCTACGGAAGAGCTCTGCTGTGTCATTATGGGGATGGTATCAAACAATTTGAGTCGTTTAAAACCTGCTCTACCGCGAGGTAATCCCACGATAAGGACACAAAAACATGTACACTGTTTGTATTTCAATATTGATCTTACAATATTTGATGTTGATGCTGTGAGGAAGATGTTGATTGAACTCTAAAATATGAGTCTACGTAACCGGTGATACAACCTCTGCTCAAATCATGTCCACTGTGTGTCGTTCGAATGCAATCGATGCTAACCAATGGATCACGAACTGAGGCTAGCTTCATCACAAATCACCCATATTAACATTCGTCTGTTTGTGATAATCGCTTATGGCTCTGGTCGTTTTTCTCGCAATCTTCCTAATTTTGCCATTTCTACATAATTGAGGCATTTAGCTGTACATTACAGCCGGAAATCACACTAGGAGTTTGTCAGTGACAGCAGTAAACCCTTAGTGGCCATTTATAGAACTGTTCACTCAGACCGTAAAAGACCTGGGTATCATTGAACAGGGAACGTGTTAACCAAATGACTGCCACTATTGATTTCATGGCAGTCGTCGTGTAGAATTCTGTCAACATTTAATAGTGTTGTTTGATTGAGGAAATTGTTTTGTCGCTTTTGTTTTTCTTAATGAACATAGGCATTTATATGTCAACAGGTTTCTCAATATAAAACTCTCAATGATGTGTGATATACTTCACCATTTAAGTCTTGTGGTCAAACACCGTTGCACGTCCGTCAATATTCCCTTTAATACCAAGGAGTCAAAACCGCGTTGTCAGCTTGTCATTTGACACTTTGTTTTTGTTACTCTTTCCCTCTGGTGACACATTGTACTCCCACCCTTGCCACGGATCATTTATTTGAGGCGGTAGTCGCATTCTTTAAGTCCTTGTTATGTATTTGTGATAAAGAAAGCAGGCTCCCAAAAGAAAATGCATAAACGCAGTCAGCTATGATTGCACAAAGGGGAATTGGCTTGAAGTTGTTATGTGATATATAGGACCACTGGTGGCATCGGATCAAATAATTCAGTTTCAAGCATCGACATTAAAGTGTTCTCTTCTGACGGTGAGTCAGTTACTGGAATTATCTATTGCAAATGTGAAATCTTTTATATATGGGGCCGTAGTGTAAGATGAATTTGCCATGAAAGTAACTCATTAATGGATGGTCGAAGACAACGAATCTTCTATGTCTTTGAAAGAGATACCAGTCTGAATACCACAAACATAGTACAATACTACCATCAGGACTCGAAAAATGTACCTCTTACAATTAGTTGCACCAAATACGTATTAATTATTTAAAATGCACAACAGGGTTCACTTTTTATATTTTTTAAAGGAAAATCAAATGTACTCTGTTATCAATACAGAGAAACCCCTCTTGAGATCGGCGCGTGCTCCTGCGTAATTGGACATGTCTGGTTGACAGAATCCAACAATGTTGACAGGAAGACTGGAAAACTACTGGGCAAGGTCAAAACAGAAATATCCCCAATGACAGACAGAGTTCACTCGTGGAAATTACAGAGATTAGTGTATGTAACTCCAGCTACATCGTCTTAAAATAGAAAAGTCAGGAACAATAATATGACCCATTCTTATGATTCCTTAGGATAGGTGTGTACTAATCGAATATCTCGAAATTGGTTTATGATAACAATTATGTGTCATATATGTAACACATTGGTATATGTAACACAACTAAAAGAGTGATGAACTTAAGCATTCAAATATAATTTAAGAATGTTTGTGTATTTGTAGAGTATTTTTGCGATACTTAATTTATATAAATTACATAAGATTTCAGTTCAGTTTTCATTTTAAACCTTTAGAACTAGAGCCATCACTATATGTATCTTGCACATCCCGAACCTAATAACGCCATCATCCTGTCCGTGAGACAGAACCGCTCTTGTTATCATTATATTGTCTGCTTATAGAGGTTACAACTTGTCTGATACCCAAAATGATGCGAACCGCAGTTGTGTGATGCGATGATAAAAGATTGTCACACAATCATTTTGCACAATTCGGCTCGTCCCTTCATCCAAATTATATTACTTGCGGTAGTCTAGATATTGATGGGGCACGGGTGGCCCAGTCGTCTAAGGTGCCGCGATTGGCTGTGCAGAGTTTCGTCCCTTGGATACGCCAGAAACCTAACCTATGATTGTGGGTTCGATTCCAGGTTCTCCCCGATTATGTTTCTAGGTTTGTCAGCACCATACCCGTGCTCGTGGGTTTCACCGACGTAGTGAACATCTGAGACCTGCATCACTTCGGGCTTTCCTCCTACATTGAGCTGACACGCCGCGATATAACTGGAATACTGTTAAAAGCGCCGTTAAACCCAACTCACTCACTCACTCACTCACTCACTCACTCACTCACTAGATATAGGTTGTCCATGAAAGCCTTTCCGTGTGTTTGAGAAATGTACGTATCAGAATGGTATACATAAATACAGTTGCATGTTTCCATTTGACAGATAATGCAGGCTAAGTGGTTTTAGAAACAGTTTCAAACCTGACGCATGCCAAACATGTGCGTTCTTTGTACAATGAAAACTCTAGGTGTTCGTTCTTTCTTTGTAGAACCGAATTAGTTCTGGAACTTTATTTACACATCACATGGTCTCCAAAATGTCAACCATTAAGCTTGAGAGACATTATAAATGTCACTGCCTATATTAAGACTGTGATGCCCATGTCGCTTTGCTGCTAGTGCTGTGTTATGTCAATCAGTGCAAACGTACTAATCAATTGATTCAAGGGATATCCCATGCGTGAGTTCGTTCACCCTCAGACGCTGTGGTACACATTGACAAATGCTTCTTGAAAGAGATGGTGTTCAGATATATCCCAGTCATTGATCTGAATATTTTCGACTACGATTGTATGATCTTTTTCTGCTTATAATCTCTCCATTGCCAAATAGTATCTAATCCTCTAAAACAAAAACCTTTTGTAACCTTATTTCAACCCATTATGCTTTGTCCTAGTAATGATACTTTGAAGGATCAAAAGACTTCCCATTACTGTTGTTTTGCTGTTCAGATAAGTGACTAACCACGTAAAGAATTGACTGTGACTCTTCTCCACGGATCAATGATTGAATAAATGAGTGTGTGCGCGTGAGATGTTGGTGGTCGTGGTGTGTGTGTGGTGGGGGGTCATTTTATGTCCCCTTTTAGAATATATATAATATATTGAAATGAAGGTCTAGGCACTCTAAATGTAGTTTTTTTTCTCAAGATACCACAAGTAAATGACTAAGGTACTTAAAATGAAGTATTAATGAAGTTTGGAAATAATGACTTCGGTGTCTGGGAATAGGTTACTTGATAAAACCTAATGATAATGTATTACTAGTGGTAATAGATGTCACAAATAATTATTTCGTGGGACTAAATTGTTGTTTCGATTCATTTATCCATGTTTACAACTCACGACACAGTCTCTCAGTGGATGGGAAAGTGTTTACATGTAACAATGGGAGTTTCTGGACGGATGGTATTGGCTTTCAAACCTATGTAAACCAAGTGAGAATTATGTGTAGTGTATATGTACTGAAATATCGTATTGCATTCAAAGAGAGCAACCAGTTTTTGACATGTTGTCACTTTGTCTGTGTGTACTTGATAATGAGTATCAAACAACCTTTATTAAAATTAACATGAACAGTTTTATTTTCTCATTACAAATTACTTTTGATAAAAATGTGGCACATGGTTAATTTCATTTTAGTAAAAGAAGTAAACCATCAAAACTAAATCACTGTCAAATCACGTGGAAATGCGTGCAAAAGACGATGTTACTACTGTTATGAAATTGCACTCAAACTGTTCAAGGTGCCATGGTCAAATGAAATCTAGACGAGAAATCTCACTGTTCAAGAAGAAAGTAGTTATTTATATTACTACCACTATAGTTGCTCGACGATACAAAGAAACTGACATTCGTCTATAGAAGTGAGTGAGTTGGGGTTCACGCCACTTTGAACAGTATTCCACTAACACCACGCGTGTCCGTTTGATGTAGGAGGAAAGCCCGAAGTGATGCAGGCTTCAGACGTTTACCACTTCGTTGAAACCCACGAGCACGGGTATGGTGCTGACAATCCTAGAAACATAATCGGGGAGAACCTGGAATCATAACTTCAAGGTGTGCCCAAGGGACGCAACTATGCACAGTGAATTCCGGCGCCTTGGACAACTGGGCAACGCGTGCGACCCGTTTCCGGAAGACGTTGGAGAGGACCACTGACTGAATACATAGATGTATCTGTTGAACACGTACATGAATTTCGCAAGTGTATGCGGGAGCATGAAAGAGTTCGTAATATTTTTTTTTCGTTTGACTCGCGGTTTTTACATTGGAGGCTTACACATCATTTACTGTTGTCGTTCCCGTCAAAACAAGTTTTTGTTCTGGAAGACACAATACCATATTACGAACAGCTGCTGTTGTGAGCAATTGGGAATTATTATTATTATTATTTGAAGTATCAAGGCCATGCAATTTTACAGTGCCCATTGCTGTCTTAGACAAATTAATCAATCTTTATACAGAGAGTCGCGGGATTACTAAGTCTGATTAAAGTCGACGCAGATCCAGTGTTGGTTTCTGTGAGGAAAACGTCCCTTCAATTACACTCACTCCATTAAACTCTAAAGAACTGAGGTCAGCGAGGGGGGTGGGGCCACTCTGTTCACATTCCATATCAACCATCACATTTCGGTGTCTGGAGGATCATACAAATTGCTATATCTTTCAGCCTCTTCATCCTCCAATAAACTGTGATACTGTCATCAACAACACTTCACACTGTCACGTTGATTTATCAACAACAACCAAACATCTCTTCACAAGACCTTTCATTGCACCTCCCTTAACCCTGAACAGCATGTTCCGTTTGCTCTCATACATCACGCCTTCGCCTCCTGTCATTCTCTCCACCTACCCATAAATATATCGATAGGCAACATATTGAAATCAGGCACTCCAAAGCAGTGAGGAGATTCTTATATTGACGTATAGCATCCGTTGATGTGTTCAGTAAAGGATGGGTTAACAAGTAGTAACCTTCCACGATGATCATGAGAATGATGTTTCTCCGATTTCCTGTGATGCTGATGGAAGCTGACATCTGAATGAGGATCGTTAAAGACCTGGCAGAAAGTGGATACGAGTTAATTTGTCAAAGACCTGACACACACTGAACTCCATCAAACATGTCTCACTTTCCACATTTACACTTCGTTGGTTTAAGTTGGTTATGGATTATGTAATGGTTCGAAAGTTTACGTTAATCACATGGAGAAATTCCAAGACAAGCAAGGAATGTCTGGATTGACTATTGAAGCTGTATGATGGAACTATGACAACGTGAATGTGTACATATCTAATGTGTGTTGTCTTACATTTTAACAAACATTGGTCCCTTGATCGTGCATCACATCGCTACAAATTCACCAACACACCCTTTACCGTTTACGCCATTACACACTGGCAGATTTCTACACAAATTGATTGAAAGATCACAGCGTCTTTGTTGATAATATCGTTGATATATACTTGAAGGCAAACAAGCACACGCAGCATATACATTTGTCAAAAGAAAGAATGGTTAAATATAGTTTTGTGCAAGATATTAAGCCCTAAGAGACATAGTTAAGAAAGGTAAATAGTTGTTATCAATCGTTGCCATTTTTAATATTAATATAGGGATCGGTATATACGTGTACCTGTACATCGTTTAGTATAACGGATCATGACTAGGTGTTTGCTTCAGTGTGTTCTGTACACTCCTAGGGCGGTGGGGTTAAAGCGTTTGCTCGTCTTCCGGGTTCGATTCTCCACATGGGTACAATGTGTGAAGCCCATTTCTGCTGTCCCCCATCGTGATATTGCTGGAATGTTGCTAAAAGCGGCGTAAAATAATACTCACTCACACACTCAGTACTTGTGAATATTTACCGTTATCAGTCGGGCTACTAATGAGTTATTTAGTGTGTGTTTTGTTGAACCAAAACCGAAATCAGGGTCGAATCATGGATTCGATTCCTCGATCATAGGTTATCGTATATGTCGACTTATCCGACTTCGACGTGACAGTATAACAACATTCTTCCGAACGCATTGTTCTGAAGCTGACATAAATGTCGTCTTAGATATTAGCATATCAAGCATCCGATTTCATAAAAAATAAAAAATAGTGATGTAGTCTATAGGAATGCCAATATGAACAATTAAGCTATACATGCAGCAAACGATGTATACGACTATATCATGAGCATGTGTTAATGAATCACTATCAAATAGTGATGATACCGGGTGATACATCGCTTGGGTGAGATCAAGCGATATCTACATTGTGGATATCGCTGCAATGAAATTGCATCACAATGCATCGCAGATAATTGTGACGTCATTGGTTACCATTGGTCGCTTTCGGGACCCGTGTGTCTTGCCCTTCCCAAGTCTGGAACTCTAGAATCCTGTTGTTTGCTCATCATTATCGCCCCCGGCAGATGGATGTCGTTGTGAGTGTAATGGTTACAATTTGTGAAGACACAGACCGGATCAGAGGATTCGACTTGGCTGGCCTCATTTATGGTGCCAAACGCTTAGTTGTCTTATGTGCTACAAGAGGATAGTCACACAACTTGCTCTATTCAGCTTGCAACCTTCATCCAAATTACATTACAATTCATGAGTTTACATCAAAGTGAGACTGGTCCCTCGTTGTTATCTCTTGTTGAGAAACCTGTGTTAAAAAAGCAAAAAAGGGGATATCTGTGACAGAATTTGTGTTCTACATATAGTTTAATTTAGATTAAACAGAAACAAACGAGGAGTAATAGAATCAAACCAGAATCGTAGGTTCTAAAACATAGACTGGTCACTTGACCTGTCAGATCCTCTGGAAACCCATGTTTGCAGTCATAAAATTGTCGTTAGATATTCCTACTTCTCATTATCGAAAAGGTGTTTTTCACTTGTAGAAAATGGATTTACTTTCGTCATAAGTTCAATAACTTGTTCCCATGTGATTTCAATCTGAATAAAATATGTTTAAACTAGACCATAGTTGCGAGTGTGCATCTTTCATTGGGAATATGTTCCCTAAATGCATGTCACATCTGGCAAGAAGGAGAACTATGTTAATACCATGCCTCTGTTAGATTGCAGTACGAATGTGGCATACGGTAAGTATCTTATTAAAGACGACATCAAAATCGCTTCATCGTATCGATTCTTCTCAAATTAATCACGCGCCTAATAATTGCGAACATTGCGTTTTTCGCATTCCGGAAGGTGCTCACCCCTTGAATGAACATAGATGCCAAATATAGACTCTCGGCAATGAAGATGACCTCCTTGGAACACAGAGTGTATACAGGAGAACTTTCTATCTCTCGCATGACATGATTTAATCACCGCATGATCATGTACGGTTTATATAGTTGATGATATCATCTTTTCAAGCAATTATTTTTATTGAGTTGATCGTACCAACGCGGCAACATTCCAATTTCTCTGTGCTCAGTTTGACAGGTTTAACAACCAGTTGAGAACAGGATCCCACAAGTGAGCAGCATATTCACAATCATAAAATGCATTACAATAGTTTCACTGTATGCACCACAGAAGCTGCAACTTGGTGAATCTTTATAACTTATACGATAAGTATTAATGTTGCCATAGATACGAAAGTACTGAATATGCACATCGCTGTTAGTCATTGTAACTACGCGTTTATACCTATGATGCGTGAATTTGTTTGATCAGTTAAAGGAAAAACTGTGTTATATCAAACATCACATGCTCCATTCTTTTCAAAGGGTTGACATTTGTCGCTTCGAATGGCTGTCTTATTTCACTCCCGATTGTCAGACGTGCCAATCATCAGACAGGTGAATGTAGTGTGACCGGTTTTTACTGCATAATCTCACCTTCCTAATTAATGACCATCTCCAAACTGTGAGCAGAGTAAGTTACCTCAATTCCTAAGGTGATACAGATTAATCAGGTTTATAAGTTCCCGTTTTTTTCAATGATATAGAACATGGGACTCGTGTATGTTAATAAAATCGTTTGACCTTAGAGTGAATATGGCATTCTTATCAAGCGACCTAAATGCAAGAAAGGATAAGAACACATTGAACTTCTCCGTAACATGAACAGAACCAAATCAAACAGAAGTTTACTCAGAAAGAGAACTTGTCCCCTCGTCTTACATATACACAGCGGAGGGAACAGTATTTAATAGAAGCAGCATTTGATGTATTTTGCGATGTACATGGTAAGACTTTTACTATTACATTTTAACATTTCTTTCATTTTTACTTGGGTTTTGTCGGTAATATTCAGTAATATATATAAATCAATAATGGTAAAACTGTGGACATATGATTAAGATACATTTCACAAAAAACCGTTACTTGAGTATATCCTGGAATAAGCCGTCTTTGCCGCCTGACATTTGGGAGGTTACATCAGTCTCAGCATGGACAAGGCTTGGGACTAACATAATTAATTCAATCGTATAGATTATTATATGTCTATATTTTCATAATATGTAATTCTATAATACCCTGTCGCCATTCTCGATTATTGTCTTTAACAATTCACATATGCCGTTGCTTAATGGCTTTTAAGAAATTTGAATAAGGTTCTTATGGCGAATGCGCAGTTGATAATAGTTGATTTAAACATTAGATTTACAAATAATGTTAACCATTCTTTTACTGCAATAAATAGTGGGAAAATAGTGAAGTCTTACAAACTTGGTACATGTACATGAATCCAGTGGCTAGTTCAAACCATTGTTAGAATAGATTTGTTACTATCATACGCTGAACGTTAGTGTATAGCAATATCACGCCTAAAATCTTCATAGTTGAGATATAAGATAAAAATATCACTTCCCTAAATATCGATGTCACATGCATGATGATCAATAGATGTGGTGATCAGAGTTTATCTTTCCGTGAATTTTATCAACTTTCCTTCCACGTTGTGGAGTCAGGGCAAATGAGTGAAATTACCGGTGATCACAGCGTGACGCTATTCAGCGTTAACGCTTTCACTTGAACTGGAAATCATTTATTGAAGCGCGACAGATCTCATTCCGATTGCGCTACAAATGTAGCAATTGCATTTACCGGGGTTGTCCACTCCCACGTTCTGATATAGAACATGCCAAGTCAGGCTGACATTCACTGTCCTCGTTGAAAGCGTGCATTTGGAACGAATGTGGAACATACAACGTTTTAATTACCAGGGGTTATATTTTATAAATAGTGCTCAGAAAGAAACTAATCGCAAGAACAGAAAAAAACCTCCAACAGTCAACCATTATATAGTAAACTATGTGCGAGTTAGGTAAATAATTACTGACGAAAATGAAGCGTTGCTGAGAGTGATTGCTTCGCCACTGGAAGGTTTTGTACGCTAGAACCACTGCGAATAATCTAATCATCTGAAACTACTTTAGGCGACGAAAATAAATGACGCACGAATGTATCTAAGCCGCAAGTTCCTTGTAAGGAGATTTCTTTAAGAAGGTGATAGGAGCGCATTCATGGGCTTGTCATTTATGATATACTTTTGAGCATCTTCGAAAGAACAAATCTTCACTGCAGCAGCCAAATGTCTAATGTCAGTTTAAAAATGTATTTTTGAAATGTAGGTCACTAGCGTCTTTTAGAGTATCTAAAACCTTATTATCCTCTTACATGTTTCATTGGTGTGTGGTCATCTTGTTTATTAAGTTCATCCGTGTTGCTAACAAATAACTGTAGATATGGAACATTGAAAAGAAGAAGACAAAGACATCCAAGATCCCCTCATTCTTTGTATGCTTTGGGTGTTAGTTTTATTATATCATACTTAATTTGTGTGTAAACGACAATCACCAGTCCTTCTTTGCAAAGTGTAATGGACAAAGAATGAGAGGTTTATGAGATTGGCACTGGAAACAAACCCTTACCTGACTTGATCATGCCAACAGTTTCATAGCGTTTGGATGTCTGTAGTCATAGTGCATTCCATCACTGATGCCATTTGTGGCTCAGATTGCCCTTATCGTGTCAAATAATGAAGATACATGTAGGTCCCCAATGTATCTCACGTTTCCGGTCTCCCACCACGTCAGTTGAGGGAGTGTTTGGGAGGAGAGTTGTGGGCTTACGTATCCTATTCTGATATCAGATTCATAGATATTGCAAAACATTATTTAGGACCCATTGACACTATCATTGACCAAACCTTGTCATACCTAGCTAGTTTTCAATCAAAAATGTATTATTTCTCTTTTTCTCTTTGTCTGTATTAGTTGGTAGTTTGGGAGTCGATGAAGCATAAATAATAGTCATTTCAGTGTTTCATATTCTCCTTACATGTTCTTAAATCAGGTAATTTCTATTGGGCGTGCTGTTTTTTCTAGGAATTGATTTGTTTTCTATGAAAATAAAAGCGACAAACCCTGTCCATAATCATACGAAACCTCGTCTGTTTGTGGATTGGCTTGAGTTGGTTGGTTGGTTGTTTAACACCGCACTTTGCAATATTCCAGCTATATGGCGGCGGTATGTTAAGGTTTGCTTTTTAGGAAAGGCTGAAGTATTTCAGCCTTGTTAGATCCTAAATCAGCCTTTGTGCATCTGAACTATATGAACTATATCACGGTAACTACCTGAAATAAGGCATCATGACAACAGTGAAGTAATTTAAAATATCTTTCAACAGTTTGTTAAATTTATTTCGATATCAAATAAATATTTAATATATTAGTCTTTATCATGTACGAATTATAAAATTCGTAAAACCTTATTTTAGGATGTCCCCGTCAGTGGCGTTCTTTTGCCATTTCATTCGCGATTTGCCCATGGGGACGGAGGAGTCGACAAGTAAGTGGACGAGAAATTAATACCAGCTATCAAATGTCATGTAAAAATCATAGGATGTAATCATGACAGAGTTATATCATGATACTGGGCAAGGCCGAGGGACGGTGAGGCCGTTGTTTCGCAGCTTGCTGAAATGAGAATTTCAGGAAACCAAACTAAGTCACCAACGCAGTCAAATGTACATTTTGGGAATAGTTTTGGAGAAAAGTAATGATAATGTCACCGAGATAGAGGATGAATCAAATGTGCCGTGATTCTTAATGTAAGGGGCTTTCAGATATCAGGAAACACATTGCCTTTCTACAGCTTTAGCCATCCTTTAAAGCCAATAATATATGTTGGATGCCGTCCTTTAGCTTGTTCAGTCCAGTAATCCCGAAAACCCGGCCTGTCACAACTGTGATGTTCTCTCGTTTCTTGGGCAATGCCTACTTACAACGACATATATACAGCTGCACATGCTGCGTACGATCATAACTGATAGAAGATTAATTGATAGAATTACTTACAATCGGATTATTCCCAGTTACTATAGATGTATATCTCTGCCATATACTTCTGTTCAAACAATCCCCCACGACCAATGTGATCGAAGGAAGATTTGTTTCAGTAACAGTGTACATATATTTAATTGAAACTGAAAATCGCAGCATTCTTAAAGGAAATTAGGGTCATGTTAAGAAGACTGACAAGTGGTTTTGTCTTGGAACATACTTGTAAATGCTAAAAACCTCTTTCAATACAAATTCCTCAGCAAACATTACTTAGATTAAACACACAATAACTTGTCATGGAACATAGATGTAAATGTTAATAAAAGCGACAAAAAATCCTTTCGATGTTCATAGGATCTCATGCAAAGGCACGTCAGTTGTTCACCTGAAAAAACACGGTAACATTTGGTACAAGTAAAAAAATTGGGGAATTGCATCGGATATCATTTTTGTCTTTGAAGCGTCAAATTTGGAAATGTCAACATTTCTACCATACAACTTTTGGAAAGCTTACTGAGACCTTGAATTTTGTAACCTTGATCAAAATACGTCTGAGCAAGAGTTTTATGATGCTCTTGTCGTGCTCGATTGTACCTCAAAAGTTGTGAATTAGGTATGTCAGTATCTTTGCATTTTCAGCCCTGATAAGAAGAATATCAAGTGATGGGCTGAGACTTGATTGGTAAAATTCCAAATATCTTTAATTCTAAATTTAAAGTGAACAAAACTTTGATAATACTCGATGAATTAATACATATCAGTTTCACTTCATAGGCCTGTTGAAAGGTTCAAAATTGTCTTTTGTAGGAATGAATCGGCTCAAGTATATATCAAGTACTTAGGTATATCAAATTGAAATATGTTCTTTCAGATTCACAGAATCTGTAGAGAATCGCAAAAGATAATAAACATAATAAGCTCTGAGTATTAAGAAAACGTTCACTTTAATTTTCTCCGTACAAAATTGTGTTTCTTGGTGACCGTTCATTTTGTCAGCAATCATTCATGTTGTTTTCTTTGGATATTTTTCGCTCGTCTTTTTACCATGTACTCAACGTAATTCCGCGGCACCACATGTATTCCATCATAGGTGCTGACTGTGATGCTAAGTGGATGGTTACAATGATCTGGCCTGTTCAGTGTCATCCTACCACGACGCCGAAATCTTGCCATTATCAATGTGTTGTTTTTCTCTGGCAGATACCATCAGACAAAGTCACATTATTATTACATATTCCACACAATACACAAATAATTCGGTTAGTTAGCAACAAATCCTCCTGCCATTCATAGTATACACGTCCCTTTCCCAAATTAGTGCACTGTAGCGATTAACTGGAGACATTTACATCCGGCCAATTTGTTTGAGTATACTTCATTGATACTACTACATCAAGTCTTGTCTTCATCACGTCTTTATGAGGAGTCACTTGGACCAGTAATAACCACATGAGGGTTGTGGCCGCTCTGGACCAGATATCACGATGAACAAAAGGCTGACGACATGGGGTTTTGCGGCTGTGACTCAAGTGACTTCACTTGCCCTTATTGAGGAACTAACGCATTTCATACAGCGTATCTGTATACCGCATGTATATGTTCCAGTAGGACAGCTTTATGTGGGCGCTTTTCATATTAGATTGTACAGTTAGTGTAACCTCAATATTACATGTGTGTTGATGTACTGTGTCGGATTCTAGCCCTTTTCTGAATAATTCAGGTATTTTATCGCACCCAATGTATAGTGCACACAGCCACATAAATCCAAATAAACAAAGACATGTTTGGCAGTGATATCTAATCCTTTGCCATAAGTGAGTGAGGTTTTCCGCCGCTTTAAGCAATATTCCGGTCAAATCGCTTCGGGGGACACCTGAAATGTGCCTCACACGTTGTACCCTTGTTGGGAATCGAACCAGTGCCTTCGGTCTGACGAACATCCGATTGAAACCACTTGGCTACCCATCATCGTAATAAAGAAACATAGCAAACTGAAATGAAAGTGACAATTTGTCGGAGGTTTCTACTCTCTCGACTCGCTACTAATCAACAGTGATGAATCCAGGTGTTTATGCAACAGAGACCATGTCCCCCGTACAATTTGCCCCAGAAACCATTCTACGAATACATCAAGGGAATTATTAATAAACCGCTGGCAAACGAAAGTATACACTTAACATTGAATTCGGCCTAAAATTTACAAACGTTTTCAAATCTTTACTGGGCACAAAATAGTCGCCGAAAAACTAATGTCTAAATAATGTCTAAACGAAACTATGATACCCGTATCAAATACATCACAATCGAACATAAGTAACAATTTCTTGGTTGTTATATTTTTAGCCAACAACACCATTGGTGTATACTTTATTCGTTATGCATTTCTTTCTCTAACAATAAATGTGACGAATACAGTTGATGTGTATGTATTACGTTCAATGTCTATAACCAGGCAATATGTATATTGACTGGAAATGTAATATATATAAATGTGTATTGAATGATTTATCCAGGCAACCTATGTATCGACTGAAGGTTTCAGTCAGTATACGTACTTCCTGAAATCGTAGACTGGATTATAGACAGATTGACTGAAAATAAGTAGACGCACAATAAACAATCGGGTCCTATTCAAACTAGGATGTCTTCAGGGACTATGCAGTAGGAACGTAAATTATTCGCAAAAGCCGTTGTTTGTTCTCACTTCCAGGTAGCAGCATACACAGAATATCATGTACATCTAATTTTGACCAACAGTTTAGATGCAACGGCTAGCGATCCGTGTGGTAAAGTGCACTCGAATCTGATAGGCTCCATCACCTTCTAATCACACTCGTGACGCTGATGTTTTTTAGACATCAAAAAGCGATGAAAGATGCATGATTGTACGATAGCACATGACGTGTGAAGAAGTGTTACATTCTTTTTTTTATTAATTCGCGTAGGCATGCTGTTAAATCATCGATTGGAATATTTAGGTGCAAGCACCTTTAGAAACAAATTTTATGATCTCAAACATCAACTCATACTTTGAGAAAAAATATTTCTTTCCGTAACTGTGAAATATATATTGGATTGGGACCTTCCATGGATTTTCTGACATTACAATAGAATGGCCATAGGACTATTGGTACCGTTTTTATGATGTTGTCCAGATAACATGTCCATCACAGGAGGGTATAATAACTCGAGGACTAACACGTTTCATTCTTCCTGTTTTATTTTTACAATGCGATGTTTCGTAGCATTGAGGAAATAATCAAGTTGAAATTCAACTCTTTATTGTCACTCCTCCTAAAATGTCACTTGAACATAAAACTCACATACTTTGATTTGGAGTCGATCTCGGCATTAAAAGTATTTTTTAAATATTTGTAGCTAAACCTGAACTAAATTGAAATGAACGTGAAGATACTTGGAATTTGACCTGTCAAGTGTCAGCTCACTTTTGATAATTATCTTGTTATGACCCAAAATGCAAAGATACTGACACACTTTGGATATCTGACCTTTTTTTAATTTAATCTGAGAAAGGTTTGCTGAAGAATTTGTATTCAAAGAGGCTTTTAACATGTATGTTCCAAGACATCAACACCCGTCCGTCTTCTTAACATGACCCTAATTTCCTTTTCAAATTCTGCTGTTTTTAGTTTTATTTAAATACATACACAATCTTCCCTCAATCACATTGGTCGCAGGGAGATTTGTTTGAACAGATGTGTATGATAGAGATATAAGTCTGCAGTAAATAGGGATAATCCGATTGTATATCATTCTATCAATTGATCTTCTGTCAATTATGATCGTCCGCAGCATGTGCAGCTGTATGGACTAAGTATGACGTTGTAAGTTGCCATTGCCCTAGAAACGAGAGAACGTCACAGTTGGCATTTCGGGATTACTGGACCAAACAAGGACAGAATCCAACATATATTATTGGCTTTATAGGATGGCTAAAGCTGTAGAAATACCATGTTTTTCGTGATACCTGAAAGCCCCCTTTCATAAAGAATCAATTTCCTCCATCGCAAAGACATTCCACTACAATGTACATTTGACTGCGCTGCTGACTCAGTTTGTTTTTCTGAAATTCTCATTTGAGCAGGCTGCGAAACAACGACCTTCCCGTCACGTGGCCTTCTCCAGTATCATGATATAACTGTGTCATGATTACATCCTATGATTTTTCATGACATTTGATAGCTGGTATCAATTTCTCGCCCATTTACTTGTCAATTCCCCCGTCTCCATTGGCTAATCGCGAATGAAATGGCAATAGGACGGCAGTGAAGGGGATATTTGAAATAAGGTGTTTCTTTCGGTGGGTTAATTGGTCACTCAAAATTCCTAAGGGATATGTCACTACGAACAAGCTTAACGTTGAAGAGGCTGCGTCCGCTCCGACAGGATAACATTGAGTGAAACAACAGGAATATTAATATTTCTGTATTTTGTACAACATACAGATTTCAGATTTAAATAATTTTATTTTTTCAATGTTAAAATTAACTTTATAAGCATACTGTTGAATGATTCTCTACATTGCTTCATGGCTAAGTGACATGTAATATATGTGGGGCGGTCGGGTAGGCTAATGGTTAAAGCGTTCGCACGTCACCCAGGGTTCGATTCCCGTCATGGGTACACTATGTAAAGCCCATTTCTGGTGTACCCCGCCGTGATATTGCTGAAATCTTGCTAAAAGCGGCGTAAAACCATACTCACTCACTCACTCACTCACTCACTCACTCACTGTAATACATGTACTTCCATAGTGATAGATATTTTACAAACTCCTCATTTCTAAGAGGAAACCATATAAAAAGGTCGTGGACTGTTACTTGATAACTGAAAGCTGCTGTAATGGTGACTTATTTCAGAAAGTTACCGTAAAATAGTTCCTATGAACTAAGGCTGAATCTTTGAAATAGAATATATACAAATAGAATAATATCAAAAGAAGCTTCAAACACTTTTTACATTTCTTAATTTGTGTATATTAACTACGAAACCTTTACTATCACAATTTCACAACACTAATAAAAAACATTAAGTCAATACCAATATTTGCTAATACAATCAAAAAGCTCCTAAATTTGTGATGTTGGAATGTAACGATATGGACGTATTTACCATCGATTGCTGACATGACAGGCGATGAAGTTGGCACAGCGTAGATAGTTCTGACAGTGATATGGTTACTGTCAATATATGTGCATAGTTATGTCATAAGATGCCTCGCGTCTTCTTGTCCTGACAAAATTCTGACTGTTGCCTTGTACAAATAGGGAACCTCTGGGTACTTATGAAACGAATATTTCGTATGTAATCGTTCTTCTGAACAAACACCTAATACACATAAGGAAGACCTTCGTTTGGTGCCCAACCACAATTCGAATAGAAAACACAGTTCATTCTTTGTCTGCCGCTAGTATGAAATGACAATAAACTAAATTCTGTTTGTACTGAAGTGATCCCGAGGTGACATAGTGCAAAGAATTGATCCCCAGCACCCTATGGTTGGTTGTGAGAGGTGACTAAATTGGATCGGATGGTCATACTCTGTGACTTGACTGTTGACATCTCCCACCATTCCTGGTCTCAAGAACTAGTTTCTTGCTTATGAGTATCTACCCATGAATACACACCACACTGATATAGCTTGTTGGAATATTGTTGATGGTGAGGTACAACGATATTCACCACTCATTCAATCATGAACAACCCTGTAAGTTTAAACCTTTATAGCTCGAAATAAGTGACTATATATATATTTTCCTTCACTTCTTCGCAGAATGAATCCTGGGGCCAATCTTATGTTTCACTGACCTCGATTCCGTTTAAACTCTTTTCTCATTTCTCGTATTTATATGGACACCTATTAATGTGTCACTTGATGCGTTAAAACACATGCAGTATTCACAAAGGGATTACAATACGACCAATATAACCACGAACATACAAGATATAACAATTTTATAGACAATGTACATGTGTAATGTACATGTGGAATAATGTGAATTGTAATTAGAATATACGTGAATATAAACATGACTTTGAGCAAAGCCGATGTACTATTGTAGGATAACGGTGTGTTCATTAAGGATAACTGCCCGTGAAGTCACTTGAGTCACAACCATGGAACCCAACATCGTTATCCTTTTGTCCTTCGAGTCAGCTGGTCCAGACATGCCAGATCCGGGGCACTTTGTTATTACTTGCAACAATTACTCTTTATGGACATATGGAGAAGACACGGACTGATGGAGTTTTAATGAAGTATACAAAAATCACCAAATATGTCCTATTTCTCGTGAATCTGGCTAACAGGGAAAATATCTTAGCAATAGGGTTTGCTATCTTACATTGAAAAAATCATGACTATGAGAACAAAACGATTCTTTTCTATGGATTATGCATTTAAATCGATAAATGTTTCTTTTGACCTGATTGATTGGATTTGGCACAGAGAAAACACTTCTTGATAAGAGCAAAGGTCGCGCAGTCGGGAAAGGATTACAGAGCATCTGTCAATTCATTCATTGTTACCACCCAAGCAGCATTTGTCGAATCCTATGGAGGATGGAGTATAGAAATATCTACTTCGACGGAATAGTACCATTTAGAAATGAGACATAAATACAATTATCTTCAGCAAGCCATGCTTGTTGTTAGAGGCGATAGCGGGATCGGGTGGTCATGGTTGCTGACTTGGTTGATGCATGTCATCGTATCCTTATTGCGTAGATCGATGTTCATGATGTCAATCGCTTGATTTTCTGGTCCAGACTCGATTATTTACAGACCGTTGTCACATGCATGCAGCTGGAATATTGCTGCGTTTAACAACAAATAAAGAAACCTAATAAGTACATTTACACGCAGGTTCATCCATCGATGATGCTTGAGTTAGAACAAAATATTCTAGAGCAGAATGGATCTTCACCCCGCATTAAGGATGTTAGGGCCGACATATGAAGGCTGATTGGTTTCACTGTGTGAAAGCTGGAATATTTAGATCAACAGATACTCCGTGCATCGAAGGCCATGTTCGATTTCCGAACTTAACACCTTGATCTGCCTTGGTGGGCAACATCTGCACACATTTTCAGCTAAAGCCATGAAGTCGAAAGTGTGACATGTTTACTGAACCCAGCTTTTAACTCAAGAAAACATTGATGCAGACCATCAAGCTCCCGAGAACAAAAAAGTGTGCCTTCCAGACCAATTGAGATCCCTTCCCCGTGAGTGATAATTCCATTTTGTTACGAAATTATTGCATGAATGAATAAGAAGGTGTTTCAGCAATATTCCAGCAATATCACGACGGGGGAATCCAGAAATGGGCTTCACACATTGTACCCATGTCGGGAATCAAACCCTGGTCTTTATTTCATGACAGCTACAACACATCGCGAACGTCTTTAATACACTGAAAGTTTTGCTAACCAGTTTTTATCTGTAGGACGATAGCAAAAAAGCACAGAGGGGGTTTATAGACGTACAGAGGAAATTTTTTATTATTATAGAAAGGATTTGTCTTTTTTATTTTTAGATTAACAAATTAATTTGAAGGAAATACAAAGGATGCTTCCTGATTTGTGAACAAAGGAATATAAAAGGAACAAAATATAACTCTGTCATTACTATAATTTAAGCATCGTCATCTCCCAAACAATACAGATAAACAGAATAAGAGAAATAATACACTTCGGACAGAAAACCAGTACGCTTTTGGCAAGATTTAGTCTCCTGTTTATGTGTCAAAGGGGCATAGTAACGCTATGTAATATCTTTGTTCCTGATCACAGAAAAGGATACATAAGCTCCTCCCCCTAAAAATTATGTCACAGTGAGAGAAGACCCTTTTGGGGACCTATCGTCAATATAGCAAAGGATACCAGAAGGTCAATCTTAGCCAGAAATGGCACCAGTGATGGAAGTACAGACATCCCAAATCTAGTGGGATATTCAAGTCACGTAAGGGTTTGTTTTCAGAGTGTTTGTTCTCTATTTCACTTTACAAATAAATGTACCTGAGCAGTAAGGACTTACACACAAATTAAGGATGATGTAATTAAAATAACACCCAAAGCATACAATGATGGAAGGGATCTTGGATGGCTTTGTCTTCTTGTTTTCAATGTTCCATATCCACAGTATGTAGACAACACAAATGAGCCAAGATGACCACACAACACACACCCATGTAACATGTGAGAGGATCATATGGTTTTAGATACTCTAAAAGACGCTATTGATCTACATTTCAAAAATACATATTTAAATTGACATAAGACAGCTGGTTGCTGCAGTGTAGATTTCTTCTTTCGAAGATGCTGAAACTTAAGTAGATCATAAATGACAAGCCCATGAATGCACTCTTATCACCTTCTTAAAGAAATCCCCTTACGAGGAACTTGCGGCTTAGATACATTCGTGCGTCATTTATTTTCGTCGCCTAAAGTAGTTTCAGATGATTAGATTATTCGCAGTGGTTCTAGCGTACAAAACCTTCCAGTGGCGAAGCAATCACTCTCAGCAACGCTTCATTTTCGTCAGTAATTATTTACCTAACTCGCACATAGATTTCAGTATAATGGGTGACAGTAGGAGACTTTCTTTCTGAGCACTTTTTATAAAATTATACCTCTGTTAATTAAAACATTGTATTACCAGATTCGATCCATATGCACGCTTTCAACGAGGACAGTGAATGTCAGCCTAACTTGGCATGTTCTGTATCAGAACGTGGGAGTGGGCAACCCCGGTAAATGAAATTGCTACATTTGTAGCGCAATTAGAATGAGATCTGTCGCTCTTTTATGCATGTTTTTCTGTTCAAAAGAAGTTCAACGTGGAAGGAAAGTTGATAACATTCACGAAAAGACCAACTCTGATTACCACTTCTACTGATCATCATGCGTGTGACATCGATATTTGAGGACCGCCTCCGTGGTCTAGTGGTAGAGCGTCCGCCCGTAGAGCGGAAGGTCCGGGTTTCGACCCCCGGCCGCGTCATACCAAAAGACGATAAAATATGCTACTTGATGTTACCCTGTCTGGCGCTCGGCATTAACGGGCATAAACAAGGACTGATCGACTCGAAATCAGTATAATGTGTCTGAGTGGGGTATTCATGTTAAACTGCGGCATGGTATCTCAGTGGGATAGCACTATAAAATCGGCACCAGTCCGGACTAGTACAAGCACACACACACACACACACACACACACACACACATTCTCTCTCTCTCTCTCTCTCTCTCTCTCTCTCTCTCTCTCTCTCTCTCTCTCTCACACACACACACACACACACACACACAAACACACACACATGCACATGCATGTACGTCGCTATGTGAGTGCAATAATCTTGGGCGCGACGTTAAACCCAATTTCACCTCACATCACCTCACCCGATATTTGGGGGAGTAATATTTTTACTTCTCTGTCATGAAGATATTTGGTTTGACCGCCTATACACCAACGTATTGACTAGCTTTTTATATGCAAAATGTCAAGGCAAATGGCAAAAGGCTGAGTGTGTGATGTTTGATATAACACAGTTATTCTTATGACTATTCTATCAAGATATATCATGTTCACATATCATTAGTATAGATGCATCCTGTTTTATATTAATTTAGTTTTGTTTGACAAGATTAGCTAAATTTGTCCAATTATATACAATTAAACCTCGAGATGGACCGTTGTCGTGTTGGTGCGATCAACTCAATACCAAAAAACATAACAATATCAACCATGTGTAACCGATGTTATATTTGGGATAACACTTTCTAAGTCCCGTCCGGGATTCGATCCCCATCTTGCCAGAGTGAGGCACCTAATCGCCAGCACACAAAGTCAGCGATCTAGCCCACTCAGCCACCGAGGCTTCCACAAATATAAGAGTCCGACAACTGGTAGTCTAGATCACGTACTTTGAGTACACCTCTGACAATTATTAAATGGCACGGCTCCCATGGCCGAAAGCTATGAATACACAATGCCTTTTAGAAAGTGGTCACATGTAACCGATGTTATATTTGGGATAACACTTTCTTAGTAAAGTACATAGAAAGTGTTATCCCAAATATAACATCGGTTACATTTGACCGCTTTCTAAATGGCATTGTGTATTCATAAATATCCACCATGTAAACCGGACATTCTGATCTTATTTTGCTCGCATCATATCATACAAGAGAAGAAAAGTTCTCTTGTCTACACTGTGACCCCAGGAGGTCATCTAGTTCATTCCAAAGATGAATACCTTCCGGAATTGAACCCGCTATGTTCGCAATCATTACGATCTTATCTATTTGGAGAAGAATCGATGCGATGACGCGATCTTTATGTCGTCTTTAATATGGGGTTCAGTATGCCATATACGTACTGTACTCTTACAGAGGCCTGGTATTGACACATATTATCAACATTTCAACGCGAGGCTAAGTAATTATTATTCCAGTTTTGATTTTTTATGCAGGTCGCTAAATCATAATTTAGTTTATGACATCGCGCAACATCGTTAACGCGAACTCATTTATTTCGATGTATCGTTCAAGACATGTAACTCTATAGTCCCACATGAAACATATAGGCATTTGTTCGACAACCATATATGTAGTATAATATGGGGGACTCCCTTGTATCGAACGACGGAGACCTCGAGATGTATCTGAGAGCGATAAGGCTAAGGCTAAAATCATAGTCATGTCAAGAACATTATTGCTGTATTTGCTCAATTTGGACGAAAACAAATCCATTGTCTACAAGTGAAACAACCTTCTCCGATATTGAAAACTAGAAATATTCGATGGCAAATTTACAAATGGAAACATGGGTTTCCAGAGGATGCGACAGGTTAAACGACCAGCCTCTGGCTCAGAACCCACGAGTCTGGTTTGATTCTTTTGCTCCTCGCCTGTGTCTGTTCCTAAACTGAATGAGGAACGCAAAACCAATCGCCCCAGTTTTCCCTTTCTAACAGTTTTCTCAGCAACAGATGACAGCGAGGGACGTACCTCGGCCGGTTTCAGTTCTTTGATGTAGACTCAGAGGTTTTAATGTAATGTGGTTGAAGGTTGCGAGCTGAATTGTGTAAGTTGTGTGACTGTCTTCTTGAACACATTAGACAGCTAAGCGTTGACGCTATGAATGATGTCAGCCAAGTCGAATCCTCTGATCCGATCTGTGTCATCACGAATGGTAACCATTACTCAAAGAACGACATCCATCTGCCGGAGGCGAACATTACAAACCGACAACAGGATTCTAGAGTTTCAGACTCGATAAAAGGAAGACAAACGTGTCCTGAGTGCAACAGATTTATCAAAAAGTTGAAAACATAATTTCCTGCATATAAGGACTTATTTTGATTACGTGGTTACAAATTGTTCTTTCAAACCCCGAGGCGGCGGTCAAAAGAATATTATTTTGCAAATCATTCTCTAAAACGTATGATCGGTATTGTGAGCAATATTACTGAAAAAATCGTGCTTCTTTGTGGTATGTTCCGCTTTATTGTTCAACAGTTACTTTATTATTGGAATATGACTCATTCAGAGTTAAATTTCCACACGTATCAAATAACGTCATGTGGATCTATAAAACACGTTCGAAGTTTTCGATCTAAACTAAGCGGCAAAAAAAGTATAGGTTGGCAATGTGTAAGTTTCCTAAAAAAAGCGATAACTAGTGGAAAGTGGGTATTGGGAATATGACTGCCCAGCAACAGGTACCAAAAAACACCTCACCCGAACGCGGCACCTTTGACGGCGCTCGTGCGGTGACAAATAAATGGTGAAACAGGTTTCCCGCCTATGGTACAAACTGCACGTGCATGTTAGCTGTATAAATGCGTTCGTCTGCAGGGTACAACCACACGTGATAAAAGCACACAAAAGAAATGCCACGACTGTCACAGGAGCAGAGAGAGCCATCGGTATGGCCGAAATGGGGGCAACACAGGTCCAAATTGCCAGAAGGTTTGGTTTTACATCACTGACAGTAGCCAGGCTGATTCAACGGTACAGGCAGACAGGGAGGACACAGGACAGGCCTAGAACCGGACGACCCCGAGTGACAACAGCACTGGAAGACGGTCAGACACGGCTCATTCACCTGCGAAACAGATCCGCAACGGCGACGGCGACGGAAGCGTTGGGACATCCCATTAGCCAACGTAAAGTACTACGACGACTTCGTGCTGCTGGAATCCGAGCGTATCGTCCTTTCCGAGGAATTGTACTGTCTGCTCAACATCGACGTATGAGACTGCAATGGGCGAGGCAGGTTCGACGCTGGCAAGTGAGAAATTGCCGTCGAGTGCTGTCTACTGATGAAAGTCGGTTTAACTAGTTTCGAAATGACAGCAGAGAACGAGTTTATCGATGCAGAGGGGAACGTTTGGCTCCGGCGTGTATTCGAGAGGTCCATCCATTCGGCGGGGAGGTGTCATGGTGTGGGGCGGTATTTGTGGAGATCAGAAGACTGATTTGGTGTTCATACAGGGAAACCTGAACGCTGTGCAGTACAGAGACCAAGTGTTGCAGCCAGTTTTGCTTCCGTTCTTACAAAACCAACAACAGGGGACATTGTTTCAACACGACAATGCCAGGGCCCATACAGCAAGACTGACTCGGAACTTTCTAAACCAGCAGAACGTTGACGTTCTGCCCTGACCTGCCCACTCACCCGATATGAATCCTATTGAACATCTGTGGGACCATCTTGACAGACAAATTAGAGCACGCCATCAGCCTCCCGTCAACAGACAAGAATTGCAGCAGGCCCTGAGAGACGAGTGGCAACGGATTCCAGTCCACGTCATCAGAAGACATGCATTGAGGCAGCCGGAGGTCATACACGCTATTGAAGGCAACTGTGTCGACAAGGAACTTGTAGTGTGTCTGACAACTTTTTGGTCACATTTCAGACAACTTTTGAAAATGAAATTTCTTACCCCACCATTGTTTACCTTGAGTTTACATTACCTGTGATTGCACAATTTCATTCAAACTGTGGTTGATCAATCATGTGTGACCCCTCCCTAGATTATATTATAATTCACAACAAAACCTCTTCTTGTTATTTTTTTTATCGATCATGGAACTCGACCTATACTTTATTTTGCCGCCGAGTTTATTATATTCTGATGTTGCACATGCCAGACGCAATTTGTATACTACCATGTGTTTCAGTGTTACTCAGTGTTACCTGCAGCCATGAAGACCCGGTTGCCAGATGCTCACAGATTATACAGCATAATGCAATTAGTCCAATAGGAGACTTGTGAAAGCGGTGGGTAAGACCTGTCACAGAGACGGAATAGCCATGTATGGCATATCGTGAGTAGGTGCGAGAAGTAAAATTATACAAACAAGAAAGAACAGGAGCATTTCATGTAGGGATACTTATACAAATTCAAAGTATGGCACTTACATACACATTTTAAGCAGATTAGCTGTTTATGAAGAACAGCGTCCACACGAAAAGACCAAACAACTCGTCACAATCTATTTCACTTCGGGCTTTCCTCCCACATTAAGCTGACACGCCGTGATATAACTAAAGCGGCGTTAAACCCAACTCACTCACTCACTCACAATCTATTTACATTGCTTGTTACGAGGCTCCTCTTTCCTGCAGAAAGTCACGTTTATTATGATTATGCCAAATGCTTAAGCGATTACTTGGACGACCGTGAGATGGTAGTTGTATGTACAGATTATCTATTATATTGGGATTAATTAAAACTACATTATTAGTTACGTACATTGTGTTATGTATATTGTGAACCTACGTTATCAGTCAACTATTATTTCTCGAACTCGGATGCTAGATATGTAAGACAACATTTATATCAGTTTTGTATTCAAAAGAATATACTCTTTCATACTTACGCCGAAGTCGGATAGGTCGTTATACATGATAACCTATGATCGAGGGTTGGAATCCCAGATTCGACCTTGCTTTGTTTTTTTTGGTTTGACAGCCGCCATTGCTTTACTCGTGGGTTTAATAAAATTGATGAACGTCTAATACCTGCATCGCTTCGGGCTTTACATAAAACTCAAACTCACTTACACACTGATTAGTAACACAATGTTAACTGATAACGGTAAATATACACTGGCATACGAGTACTGGACCCTCTAAGTCAAACACCTAGTCATGATCAGTTCCATTGGTGTAGGATGGCGAATTGATATAATCACAGTAAAACGTAACGATTGTCCAGGTTTCTCTGAGAGGTTTAGCAATGCTCAGTTTTAAATATAACACTATAAACTGATATCATTGACACTTTTCGTTCTTGTGTTATTTCTCTCAGCAGGTTGGAGATAATTATACTTTTGACAATACGTTGTTGAGACAAACAACCAATTGCTGATGTGGGTGTTTTGTGATCGATTTCTTGAGCAAACAAATTAACTATCACTCGGTATATATTAACTATCACTCGGTATATTTTCACTGCTACCAGAGCACTCTTGATTAATACAAGTAGTAGTAGTAGTAGTAGTAGTAGTAGTAGTAGTAGTAGTAGTAGTTGAGCAAAAATATGAACTATCACTCGGTACATATTAACTATCACTCGGTATATTTTTACTGCTACCAGAGCACTATTGATTAATACAAGTAGTAGTAGTAGTAGTAGTAGTAGTAGTAGTAGTAGTAGTAGATGTAGTAATAGTAGTATATTTTACAGATACATCCAGCCTCGTTAGGCTCATCATCGGCTTGGCCCTTGTCCCCTTGTCGAAGAATGTGAAGACTCCCTAACACTGTAGCCTTCTGCATTACCCAGACTGTCAGAAGGGCTGTATTCCTGGTAGCAAACCCGTATATATTCCCAATGTCAAACCTGAGGCACCAAGAACAATGTGTGATTTCGCGTTTCAAGTCTATTTCTAAAAAATAAATATTTTATATTTCAAAGAAGTTCAAGGAACTCCAAATGCAGTTTTTCTCTAGACCTTACACGTAAATGCCTAAAGTAATTACAATGTAGTATAAATGTCTGAAACTAATTTGGAGTTAGAGAATAGGATGCTGGAAGTAACCTGATGATAACATTGGGAACTGTGACACCAATGTAACAGTATTGATTTAAGGATTACAACTTCTTATTATGTGTAATAAAAGAAACTGAAATCCATATATCAATTATGTTGTCATACAAAATATTATTTAAACAGACATGGCTCGATAAAAGTCCCTACAGGGATTCGCGCACGGTAACAATGGTGTCACTTTAGTTGAAGGAATGAAGTCGATGTTGTTTGAAACCACAGTACTTTTCAGCAATAAAGACCAGTGAGTAAGACGTTCCTCTTACAAATGAACAATTCGAAATGTACTACATAGAGGCGTAGAGTCAAACTCACATTTGCTAAGGATTTCTGATGATGCAAATATAGCGACAAAAACAATAGACGCATAAAACAGAGTCGATTGTATGATGCCGACCATATCATGAGTATGTGTTTTTGAATCACTATCAAATAGTAATGACACAATGTGTTCGCGAAAAGGAGAGCGTATCCTGCCCCACCGGTGGCACCCGTCACAAGGCAAGTCAAATGTTCACCTGAAAAAAACACGGAAGCGTATGGTAGTGGGTGAATGAGTTGGGTTTAACGTGAGTTGGTACCCGTAACAAACACATGCAAAGTCAAGTCAATTGTTCACCTAAACAATCACGGGTACAAGTCAAAATAGGGAATTGCATCGGACATCATAATGAAAGCTGTACATGGTCAATCCGACCACGTTCTTATTAAGCGTGTCCGAGACGTAAATGTTGCTTTTACTCCCTCCTAATGGTTATGAAGAAAGGATATTGTATTATCTCTTTCTAGTAATAACTATATTCATGAACAAGTCATTGTAGGTCATTAACCTTTCGATATGTTCTTCAGTAAAAGCATTTATGATATGGAGTAAAGGTTATCATAAACTGCCAGGCAAAAGAAGAAAATACACTTGAAAATTGGATTTGACCCAAAAATTACAAACGTTATCAATAAGATACTCGGCGGACAGTCCCCGAAACAATGCAAACTTAGGTCCAAAACACAACTATGATACTCTTAATATATACATCACCATCGAATAACCCTTTCTAGTTTGTTTCATCTTTAGCGACAATCGAACATGGGTGTATGCTTTCTTTTGATGGCAGTTTAGATTGCTTCGTTAAGTAATGCATACAGAAACAACGGAGGTGTACATACAACATACAGAGTATAGTGAGTGAGTGAGTTTGGTTTAACGCCGCTTTTAACAGTATTCCAGTTATATCGCGGCGTGTCAGCTTAATGTGGGAGGAAAGCCCGAAGTGATGCAGGTCTCAGACGTTTACCACTTCGGTGAAACCCACGAGCACGGGTATGGTGCTGACAAACCTAGAAACATAATCGGGGCGAAACGGGATTCGAACCCACAATCATAGGTTTCTGGCGTGCCTAAGGGACGCAACTCTGCACAGCGAATCGCGGCGCCTTAGACGACTGGGCCACCCGTGCCCCCCATACAGAGTATAAGGCTCTGTCAGCACGTCTGTCCTACACCTAGCCTCGAAACGTTTCACTATCACAACGCGGACAGTACCCACCAAGCAATTACTTCAGGTACACGGGCGATCTCATCATGGAAATCACCGCAAGAGTAATCAGCTTTAAAATTGCGTTTAGTCTGGCACGCAGCGCCAAATAGGTCTGCCTACTTTCCCTGGATACCTACGTAGATAATTACAAACATTGCTGTTGTTCGTGGACCTTAGTACCTTTCGGTTTGAAACAAATTTACCTTATTCATATATGTGAATTAACATCCTTAAAAGATTGTTGCCCATCCGATAAGAAACCATCACTCACGTTGAAATTGGTCATCGGGACCAAAATGAGTAAATAAGATCTGAAAGAGTTTCAAAGTATACGCCACTGATGAATTGTGTTGACGTGGGCATTACACTGCTTTGAACAATGTTTCAGTATGATAATGGCGTCAACCTCAGGAGGAAACCCAAATATGACGCAGGTCGATGATTGAAATTAGTTTCTTCGACGTCTAAAATGCTCGCAGTGACAAATCTCGAAGGAATCGTGAGTGACCAATTAACCTACAGAAAGAAACACCTTCACTGACGTTCTATATGTTCCCATTTTATTCGCAAAAAAACAATAGTGTCGGGAGAATCGACAAGTAAATTAACGAGTACACCATATCAGCTACCACATATCATGAAAAATGATAGGATGTAATAATTAAATCATGGCATTGCCAAGGCCACCGGACGGGAATGTTTGTTTCAATAAGAATGCAGAAAAAGAACTCATTCGCCTAAACCCCGACGCAGGCAATTGTACTTTTTGGGATGTGCAGAAAAATAATGATAATGCCATCAGAATACAGATGAAATCAAATGTTCCGTGATTCTTAATGTAAGAGGGCTTTCAGCTGTCACGTATATATGTAAGATGACTATTACAAAATACAAAGGGTCATGTCAAACACTGACCAGTGGATCTCGACTAGGACCATGATCGTTCGTTCAAAGTGACTAATACTCTCCTCTACATTTATTATAGTCCCCAGAGTTGCTTTACATTACAGTGAGAGAGTGAGTGAGTATGGTTTTACGCCGGTTTTAGCAATATTCCAGCAATATCACGGCGGGGGACACCAGAAATGGGCTTCACACATTGTACCCGTGTAGGGAATCGAACCCGGGTCTTCGGCGTGACGAGCGAACGCTTTAACCACTAGGCTACCCGAGAAGCATTGTATGGCTTAGGTATTTAATACACAGTTCTACACAATCGTGTGGACAAGGCTTTGTCAATCGATATCAATGTTATATTTCTCGAATTGATAATTTGCTTCTGATAGAACCATGTACAAACCAAGGACATGTTTTCGTCATGGGCTTCCTCGATGGACGTCGGAAATAGTCGGCATACTTAATGCCATTACTGTCTAATTTATTATCTGACACAATTTCCGATTCCTTCCTCGAATCTCATTCTTTGGTATTCCAACTAAATGTCGAACCTCCTCTGCCAAAACACACGCCGCATAGCAGCTATAACCTCTTGTCAAATCCCTGTTTTAATTAAGATAAAAGGGATAACGTAGACACTACTGGTGATTTATCACATATACTTTCTGAGTAAGTCGGTTTTATGGCAAGTCGGGCGAATGCTAGCTGAATTGTAAATGCCCTGCTGGCCATTCATACATCGTAAAAGCTTGTCCGATCGTGATGTATGTCCAATAACATTCCAATGTTGCAAACTATCACTAAGACCAACATGAAACTTCTCTCCATCCTATGGGCATTTGGACTATCATATTGCAAGATGTTCTTTCATTGCCCGCAAGAGCCTTTGATCGGATTGCTTCGATCCGCAATGTGTTAAAGGGTGATCGGCTAGTGTCATTTCATGGCAGCTAGATTTGCAATCGTAGTTGTGTGGCCTGCCAACAGCCAGAAGGGTGGTGGCAACCCTGAGTAATGATTGTATTGGCAGCTCTATAGACCCTGAGGAAACACGAACTTTTATACAGACGTGTTTTATGGTTTCAGAGGGAGTTTAGGTGACACCAGCTAAGAGGGCCCGTTTACACTCAAACCTTAATGGGACGGAAAATAGATTGCAGGCATTAGATAACAGCATCGCTACGTATTTATAGAAGCATGCGCCATGGAATATTTAGTAAATTGCAGAAAATCCGATTGGAAGAGTCAATTGATTATCTTTAATGTGTTAATGCAAGCGTCTGTGCTGCCTGGAACTTCATTTACACTAACTATGGAGGATTGTGACCGTTTGTATGCCATTTATAAGCCACAATTGCTATACCGCCAGGATAAAATTCTGATGCAGTCTGGAATGCAGAACTGCTCCCCTAGTGACAACATCTTCTCGAACTCTCTGATGTAGTCTTCGGCAAGATATATCTTCGTTCATATATCACAGGTATCATTGTCATACTAACAATAAGAGAACGTATGAAATAACTCAAATCACTACATATCTAGCAATCATGCGGAACTATGATGCTAATGCATCTACGTAAGCAAATAATAAATTATGTAAGTTAATTAGCCAAAACAAAAAGTAAAGAAGAAATAATATCTACTCGAGAAGCCTGCTTTTACAGCTTTCACAACTGACAAATTACGCCACTCCACACAGCTTCAAGAACTATGGTCATGTAGCTGAATAGGGTGCAATATATACCCTACAAATATTGCAAAATTACACCGATGATACCAGGAATTCGTGAAACGGTTAACGCTTGATTACCCTAAAGCAGATCTTTAAATTCAACTTTGCCCTCAGATTTGACATGTTGAGCTATTATCCTAAGGCTTCTACAAAAGACACTGCAGCATGTGCAGAAGTATGTGAAATATTACATCTATCGGATTTTACACTCAAAAAAGACGAAAGATCTTTTGCTATCAACCCTTTAATGTCTACTTATAGTCCGCTGAGATACAAAGTCCTTACTCTTTCGGCTATTGTGAGATCAACAATGGCACTAAGCTATTTCCGGATTCCACAATTTTCTTCATCTTAAGTTAAATGACTATAATCACTTATTTATAGATAGACAAATGCAACTATATGACTTCAGAAACTTAAAGAGTACTTTCTCAGACGATGTTATGAATATTTTCATAAACCAATATGGATTTTCACAATGCCCCATCTATTCTCACAGCGTATAGTCTGTTGTCTCGTGTGTATTCTCCACGTAGGATCTCTACATTCTCATCCATAGTCATAGGAAGAAAATCAATCACGGCCTTATGTGCCAAATGCGTGAATGTTTATTGTTCGTTATAAATACATCAGTTAGGGATGAAAATTCTTTTCATCCCTTCTTTGTGTGAGATCTGAGGATAATGTTGTATAAATTTGTTTGATGAGATGAAAAATACTGTGGTAACCAATTAACTGTGATAACTTCCTCCAGATTGTTCTCAACCAAGAAAACAAGAAGCAAAAAGTTGTGTTCACAGTTTGCATTATCAAGATCTAAAGCTGAAATACAATCAATACATGTACCTCTGGCATTTTCCTGAAGCTTTTTACATGGCATCGTGTGGATAACAGTACTGTTTTTTTTATCTTACAATTAATCATGCCAACAATAAGCATGTATATAGTATGTAAATTTGGTGTGAAAGAAGATGGAATTCGAGGATAAGTTATGTTCTAATATGTCAGAAGCTGTGCTGTTGTAGCAAGGCATTAATCTAAAAGCTCATTATTCTGTCACACTTAGTATTGGGAATTGTTAACTTTGACAAGACATGAACACTGAGATTTCAACAAGCGAATAACTGAAGTAAATGACCCGAATGGTTTCTCTTAAATGAAGAACTATTCATAACGAGATTTTGAAAATGAAAATTGATTACATGATTAGGTATTCCAAGCCAGTGCCTGGCGTGCTGATTTATTTTTTAGAATTCATTATTCCATACACTGGACAAAGTCCAAATTGCAAAGAATTTAATGTCATTCTTTAATTCTAAAAACGGGATGGCTTAATTTCATTAAAAAAAAACTTTTCAATTTGTTAGTAACTGTGAAGCAATTTGAGATTTTTGGCGAAGATAGTGAACCTGAGAAATGTTCGTAGCAATGGAAACTAGTCGGGAATGAATATCAACATCGAGCACTGACAATTGTGTTTAATCATGTCGAAATCGAAAGTTATTTGAGAAACCTATATAGCTATACAAGAGCATCGTCTGTATTTACGGGCATTAATCTAATGAAATTTAATTTTACCCTTAATAAGACATCAAGAATAGAATGTCAAGACCATTTCCTCTTTTGGTGGTTCTCGATGCCTTGCTTTTGAAACAAGATGACCCTTCAATTTAAAACCCCACGTACGAAACTGTAGTTGTCCGTTGTGGTAAATATCCTTAGGAGAGATATGTGCCCCCTAACCACGATACGTCATATACTCGTTATGTGCTACAAACACTTGGCGCCGTGCTACTGTATTTCATTATTGAGGTTTCTTGGTAGGTGTCGACTTACAGAGTCTTGCCTATTTATTCAATAACAGAAATGCTATAATGTTCAGCTGATTAAAACGATTTATGTTTCGTGTATCGATTTGACTCTGAAGGAACCCCATATATGTTTAAATCAAGGCTGTCTTAACAAACGTTAGTTAAGGTGAATAATATGTGTGCCTTCCACAACGCACGATTACATTTCGTTACAGCTCTTCGGTGTAACCGATGACGTCACAATATATTTCATTGCAACGATATTTCCAAGGTAATATTGCTTGATCCCACACAAGCAATATCTTCTGTGGAAGACAGGTTTGGATGATAAATTGTATTACCCCTGCAACGCTTACGTCTCTGCTTCTGTCTGTGCCATTTCCGGATCATAAATCAGAAACACATCTAACACATCTCAATGTCACTTTGTACAATGGATCATATGATCTTAAGACAAGTTTTGTTGTTTGACATTTGAAATATATTCATTGAAACAAGTTTCAGCGATAAGGTTTCTGTAATGGGTAGTATGTCATGGGTAATTCAAGATGCCATCCTTAAATATACTAAACAACAATAGTTCCGGTGACATTGAATAAAATTTAATGCAAAGTTATGTTTTTTACCAAATCTGAAACAATTTTGGTTTGCAACAGATAAAAGAATCCTGTAAGTGTTCAAATGGTTCAATTTGCCGTACTGACTTCAGAAAATGCGTGATTTCATAAAAAAAAATACATGAACATGCCAAAATGTCAATTTACAAATCAATAGCGTGTGTGTCCACCTCTGGTTGCGAGGCAAGCAACACATCTTCGTCTCATGGAATGGACCAGGCGTCGCACAAAGTCCTGTGGGATATCTGTCCATATCTCCTTGAGTATGTTTCGAAGTTCCTCTAGTTTCCTTGGAACAAGTGGTTGACGTCGAATGCGCCGATCCATCTCATCCCACATGGGCTCGCGATCGATTGGTGAGAGATCAAGGGAGCGAACCGGCCAGTGCATGACATTCACGTTGTTTTGTTGAAGAGAATCCGGAACAAGTCGAGCAATGTGAGGCCGGGCGTAGTAATGTTGAAAGGTAATGTCTTGCCATGACGACGCCAAAACGGTAGAACAACAGGGCCGATGATAGCGCTGTCCAATGAGATTTCCCTCTACCACTATCAAACAGGTCCCCTGTCTTGCTGTAATCCCACTCCATACCATAACGCTGGCGCCCCCGAACCGATCTTCTTCCAGGACATAATGATTGACGTAACGTTCACCTCGACGTCGGTACACTCGAATCCGTCCATCGCTGTGGCTGATGTGAAAACGAGACTCGTCAGTGAATAGAACTTGTCCCCACTGCATGGACGTCCAGCGTAGACGCTGTCTGCACCACAGTAGACGTGCTTGACGGTGGTTTCCTGTCAAAATGGGACGTCTGGCGGGTCTTCTGGCGACGATCCGTGCACATCTGAGGCGACGGCGTACGGTTTGGGAAGATATTCGTCGTAGACCGGGATGCTTCTTGCATTCACTGTTGCTGGCTGGAATCGATTTCGTAGGTGTGTTGTTCGAATCCAGTTGTCTTGTCGATTATTGGTTACACATGGCCTGCCACTCCGAGGATGGTCTCTGGCTGCATTCGTCTGTTGCTAACGTTGTCATAAACAACAAATGGTGTTAAATTGTCCTGCAGCATCACGTTGACTCGATCCTGCTTCAAGCATACAAGACTCGCAGACCCTCATTTTCGGACAGGCGTGGCATTTTGAATATGCTGAATAATTGCGTAATGTTGTTGTTTTTCTGAGTAGTGCTAAACAATGCATATGGAATCCCATTAACGCACATGTTTTTATACCCATTCTTGGGAAGTGAAATGCATGAGGCTTGCATAAAAGTCAACTTTTGCATGGAATGCATGCTTTTCTGTAGCAGTTGCGTTTTTGTGACTTGATTCCATACATGTACTACAATATTGAAAATCACTTTACTTGTTTGAAAAATACACTAAAATATTGCTGTCACAGGAACTTTTGTTGTTGAGTATACATATTTACCATCAACATTTTACATAGTTAATATTTCTTCTAAGAATCCATGGGAAAGACTAAACGTAGTGTTTGAACTCAAACCCTATGCAATAATGCATCTTCACGAAACTTGGCACACATCTTACTGATCGACTGCCTCCTTGGTCTACAGAAGAGCGTCTGCCCGGAGAGCGGAAGGTCTGGGGTTCGATCCCCTGACGCGTCATGTCAAAGACGTTGAAAGGCTGTATTGTTGTTACCTCTTCTAAGGCCCGGGATTATGGGCTTAAACAAGGACTGATCGCCTGGAAATCGGTATATTGTGTCTGAGGGGGGTATTCTCGTTAAACTGCGACATGGTATCTCACTGGGCTAGCACTATAAAATCGGCATTGGTCAGGATTAGCACAAGCAGCCACACACACATACTCGCATAACCACACACACGCACACGTGCGACACACACACACACACACACACACACAAGACACGCACACATCACTATATGGGAGAAATGATCTTGAGTGCGACAGTAAACTCCATTTCAATTCACCCACTTTTGTGATCAAGGGGTGGCATTTGTTGTCGCATGTTCATATAAAATAAATAATATGAAACTGTTCTATCAGAAAACTTAAATTCATGTATGAATATCTGAAATTTAACGTTGACGTTGAACGAGATCTTCTCAAAGATGTATCCATGTATTTTCACCAGAATGTTTGCACCAGTAATGATGATCAGAGTTCTTACTTGATGCGTCACTTGTTTACCTTTCAAAATGAGTAAGCATGGTTTCACGCCTCTTTTAGCATTAAACCAACCATTTCACGGCGAGGGACACCAAGAAAGGTCGTCATACATTGTAAATGTATGGGAAATCGACGTCGGGTAATTATGCGTGCCAACGCTTTAGCAACTAGCTAAGTCACCCAACCAACCTAACATATTTCAGTTACTGTCAATGTTATTAACTTGTTCAGAAAGTGGTTCGCGATGGTTGGGAAGACAAGAAATAATATTGATACATGTACATGGTCAATGTTCTTATGAGATGATTATTTAGAAACAAATGTGCTTCAGCATTGCTTTGAAAGTTCCTGAAAGTTTAGAAACTGTAAATGATTTAAAATCATACGGTACTATGACATATATGTCTGAATATTTATGGATGGTAAAGCGTCTATCACAGTTGTCTGTAATCCGTCCAACATGGAGCTCTCATTTTCGGCTTTGTTGGACACTACATAACTACCAGCTGAAACATACTTGGGTGATGTCTGAACTTTTGTACATATTTTTCATTTTCACGTGTATGCCACTAAACAGGAAGGACCTCTCGATTCTTTCATATTACTGTAGTTACTCTGTCATGGCTTGACAGATACACTATAATAATATGAAAGAACTGGTTCGTCCTTAACTTTGTTTAAGAAGTATATTTCTTCATACACTTCTGACACGTGCAGTATTGTATGTGGATGTGCAAGAGGATCCATATACAAATACCTACATTGTTTCAATTGTTTGTGAAATATAAGAAAACGATTCCTCAAGCAAAAGCAAGAAATCTGACATACGGGAAAGGCTGGGTTATTCCTCTTTACAGCAGAGTAATAGCATACATGGCCATAATTTATCCTTCAAAGACACAATTGCAACTAGTTCATCAATTTTATCCTTTGATCTACGAATATAAATTCAAGAGAGTGGACATATCTGCAGAAGGAATTATGACAAAAGGGAAGACTTGACTTTTCCAATCGTAAACGTTCCCTTTATGGCAAGCAACATACCCTATACCCACGCAGTTATTGGGGTACTTGAGAGCAAGTTCATTTTATGCTGACATTGTTCAAACGTCTTTCTGCTTAGGAAATTACTTGATTGATCAAGAGTATGGCATTATGAAACTCATAAAAAGGTTCAAAATCCTGTATGGTAAACGCGCTGCAGTCTTCGAACTAATATTGTTTGTTGTGGCAAAATGTTTGACTTCAGAGGGTCAACTTGCAAGAGACATTATCCTTCGAAAGTGACTTCATTAGATGAGCATAGTGATCGTTCATCCTTTTTGCTATCGCCTTTCTGAGTACATTAAAGGTACAGTGTGCTGATGGCATCTCCCACTTTTCTATCACGGACTCCATGATACACGTGCAACACTTTGAATATGATCTAAAGATACTAATATGTAGCCCAGGGGCGGTCGGGTAGCCTAGTGGTTAAAGCGTTCGCTTGTCACCCCGAAGACCCGGGTTCGATTTCCGACATGGCTACAATGTGTGAAGCCCATTTCTGTTGTCCCCCGTCGTGATATTGCTGGAATATTGCTAAAACCGGCGTAAAACCATACTCACTCACTCACTCACTCATTTAGCCAACGTTATGCTTCCTTATATGGACAGAATATTGCAAATGCATACATTGTTGAATCTGTGAAATGACCTTTGATATTCGCATTTTGGTAATAAATGTTAGGTTATTTGCGTCGTCATGCGTCGTCATGCGTCGTCATGATCGTTGAAATTCGCAGCGCGTCAAACCCAGGGAACCCGTTTTAACTGCAGTCAGGGGTCATCTCCTCAGCTGCGTAATGTGTCGTTCGTTTCGCCTGTCGTTTGTGTAACGTCTGTTTTTACGCTTTTTACGTTTTTCAAATTCAATTTTGGTCAGAATTTTTTTTTTTTAAGTATGCGCTTAAGTATTACTATATTGACATGTCTTGCCCATTAAGACCTCGTGAGTTTTTACAGCGTCAAACATTGCTCGTGACGTACATACGCAGTCTTTAGAAACAGACAACATATTACCAATGTTTCATCTACATTCCACCCAGTACGCTTCTCTATACAAAGCAGGATTCTGGGTAAGAATGATTAATGAAGGTGCCAAAGTACCAACGTGCATGTCGTAAGAGGCGACCAAATGCATCGGATGATCATGCTCGGTGAATAGGTTTATTGCATGTTACCGTAACCAAGTTGCATGGATCGATGCTTATAATGACCATCACTGGATTGTCTGGTCCAGACTCGATTATTTACAGACCACTGTCAAATAATTAGAATATTTCCGAGTGTGCTGTTAAACAGCAAACAAGGAAAACGAGACAAAACTGCTGGAAAACTGCAAGAAAGTATACTCCCATGTTTTGTACTGAAACAAACATAAAAGGTTACTCTATGGTGATGTCTGTGCCTGGTTTATAAGGGTATCATTATGTATTGTGTGAGGGTATTGTTTTTTGGACCATAAGTTTGCAGTGTTTCGACGACTGTTTTCGTTTGTAATGTTTTGGTAAATCCAGTTTCTGTATATCTTCTTTCGACCGTCATTCAAATCTTGATGTGTTTCTGTGTCAGAGTCGTGCAGTCGACTCTGCTTTTGACAGGGGTTTCCCATCCGTTTAGAAAGGGCCTCGTCGCTTTAAATTACAGGACATAGGTTAATATCGACAACATAATATATATTTAAAAACAACAGACAGAATATTTCAACAGTGACGGATAATGCTTTACGTGATAGTGATTTACGTGAATGCTTTCCCGTTGCTATTAAGTTCTTCGTTTGTTCAAATTGACTTCAAGATATAAATGTAGTTAGTTCTCTGAAGCTAACCGAGTTTATTTTGGCATGTATGAACAGTAACATGCACAACGTGGTCAACACCGTTCTTTCCTTTGATATTTGGATTAACACTGCGAGTCCTTCAACATTATGTAATGGGAAGAATCAAAAACATATCTGAAAGGATAGCATGTTTAGAAGAGAATCCAATAGCATCAAAGTAATTACTTCAATGCAAGTGATCATACAAGAAATAGGTCAACGTGTCCAGGCATAAAATTATCTTTGTTGTTGATGCATTGTCAGCTTTCCCACTAAAGGCTATCATTTGGTATTACGTGGTAACATCAAAACGGAACTCTATCACATTACCGATGTTTTGATCTTCAGCAAGAGATTCAAATCTTTCTTCCAAATCATTTTTCCTTTCACCATCCCGTGACAAGTCATGCATTGTCTATGCTTCTTAGTTTAACTAGATTCATTACCCAAAAGGTTACAAAATAACCGAGTTCATCAAAAATCGTATTTGCACTGGTGAAAATATCACTTCAAGCGGACAAATGTATTGTTTGTGACGTAAAATCGGAATGACGTCTTAATAAAAATGGCGTAATAGCTGGAGATTGCTGATGTCATTTGATAATTGTGGTTTTCTAAGGTGGGGTGGTGATCAGTGCATTTTTTGTAATGGGGATCTGAAAGGGGATAAGGAAATAATGGGAAATAAAGAAATTATTTTACTCGCATGTGTTTCATACTGATTTTTTGAAACTCACTCTAGCTCGGGAAATGAAAGAATCATGACACCCGCATGACACACGTGCACGTGTAATAATATCTAGTTGTCGACTTTTCGTCTCATTCATGTATACATTCAATACCAAAGGCAACATGCAATGAGTCAAAAGCTGTTAAGGTCAAGGATACAAAATACAGTTCCCTTGGACCCCGTGTTTGTCAAAGAGGGGAATGCAATGGGGTTAGTTCAGTACTTGTCTGCAAACCAACATTGGAGAATCAATGGAAACCGATAAACTGATTGCCAGAGTATGAGAGTCATAATGCAACTATGCACACGGAGCCAATCGCTGGTTGACTAGATATACCTTTTATTACATTTCGTAAACGTGATGGCCATGTTGATATTATGTATCCAGCACGCGTAAACCCCCATTCACTGGCTACCATATATACAAGTGTCTGCACTGTGAAACGTGATTGACAATTGAAACGTTGCCACACAACCACAGCATACTGATATCTTGTTGGCATTGCAACACAAACAAGAAGGCAGAGATAACTGTATTACTTAAAAAGAAATAACCTAGTAAAAAAATCAAAGAAAATAAATCTTATTGGGAACCTGGCACCACCTCAATACAAACATGTATTTCATTATCTGTTCTCGGGCATGGGCTTAGGGTCTTCAGTTCTCTGATTTGTGGGGGGTTATTCCGATAAGCTCCGGATATAACCAAGGGGAATTCATAATGTGGTTACGTCCGTGTGAGGTCAAGCAGCCTTGTTCGGTTATACACTGCCGCGGAGAAGTCGAATGGGAAAAGATTCCGAGGTTCATCCTAATGGAAATGATGCTGAGTTGTTGTGACAAAGAGTTAATTAAGGGTAAACGGAGAAATATTGATGGACGCACTTACACGGGGCTTTGTACTGGGGACGTGTGTGAGGAGCCATCAATACGGCCTGGTGAGGCTACTACATATGAGCAAAGAGACTAGGCAGATGATGACAGAGAGTAATGGAGGCACACTGAAGTCAAAGTCAGGGCACAATATGCCCCGTCTGTAGAACTCTTGAGTAGCGAAGGCTAGAGATGGGATTAACTTGTCCATCTTTCTGCTTGCCACAGGTTACTGAAAGGCACGAAAAGTAGGGATCGAAGTGAAATATGAAATATATATTTCGAAGAAGCCACAGGGCAATAGACGTATCTCTTACCTTATTAAATTCTACGTGTTAGTTTTGCCAAATCACATCCCGGATGTGAATATCAAATGATGACAATCCGCTGACATCTCCTAACAGTCTCGGTGGTTGCAGATGCGGTTGCCATGCACGATGGCATAAGTCGACAGGTCATGTCAAGCTGCAATACGGTTTAAGAGTTACTTCAGAATTAAATCTTGAGTTATAGCAATTAGTTTGCCTAAATATTTCAGGTGAAATCGGGTTTAACGTCGAGTCCAGGATTATTGCACTTATATGGTTACATTCATGCACGTGCCTGTGTCGGTTTGTACTAGTAAGGACTGATGCCGATTTTATAGAGCTAGCCCACTGAGATACCATGCCGCAGTTTAACATGAATATCCTACTCCGACGCAGTATACTGACTCCGAGCCGACCAGCCCTTGTTTTAGCCCCTTAATGCCGAGCGCCAGACAACAAGTACCATTTTTTACGTCTTTTTGTACGGCGCGGCCGAGGAGCGAACCTCGGTACTTCCGCTCTCTGGGCGGAGGCTCTACCACTAGACCACGGAGGCTGCCAGAAGGAAGAACGGTAACGTACATATGGCGTCATACATTGATGCAGGATAGGATATCTTTGAAAGGTCGGCTTATTTGTCCTCGCGCAAGAATGGTTCCTTATGCAATCACCCACTGGTTAGTCTGGAAGGAATTTTATTTTATACAGCTCGTCGTGAACTACACAACACCAGGTATTGCAGGGAAAAGTGTAACTGCATTATTGTTTCTGAGGTGAGGGTCGTAGTTGATAACAATGCAACAATGTTGTCACATTCACGTCGACAGGGTGCCAGTGATAGTTGTTGGCAAGCATGTCATTGAACGAGCGTCACAGGTAGATTTTAACAGTCGACAGTGTGCAATTGAAAAACGTTGGCGGGTAGATATTGGCTATGGGTCGACCGTCTGTTAAGGCATTGGTGGAGCCTCACTTGTAGATATTGGCTATGAGTGAGTGAGTGAGTGAGTATGGTTTTACGCCGCCTTTAGCAATATTCAAGCAATATCACGGCGGGGGACACCAGACATGGGATTCACACATTGTACCCATGTCCGGAATCGAACGGGGGCTTCGGCGTGACGAGCGAACGCTTTAACCACTAGGCTACCCGACCGCCTCATATTGGCCAAAAATCGACCATGCGTTATCGACTGGCATCTGATCCATATACCGTTTTTAACTATCATTATACAAATTCTATTTGGTTATTACCAAACCCCATCACATTAGCCCATTCCTGTGATGCCTAAAAAGATCTTCCATCGATTATATATGTTAAGCGTCTGAACTATCCATCAAGTCAAACTGCATATCAGGGGGAACTGTGGTATTGACACTCCTCATTTCCATGATGTACAGGTAACGTTGTCGATGCCGCGGGACACAGAGGCTGATGGGAATCCTATGTGGTGTGACAACGACATGTAGGGAACATTTTCACAAGTTCAAAATCAATATTCTCTTTGTTCTCTCCTTTAAAGCTCAACACTGATCATGTGCTTTTTCATAGAAAAATGAGACGGATGAACAGCTGAAATGAAGTGTGAGAAAATAATAAGACTTCAATCTCAGAGTTCCAGCATACGGTTCTAAAAACACTATCAGATAATTGTAAATTGCGTGTGAAGAATCGTGAAACACACCATTCATTTTGTGAACCAAAGTTTTACATGGAGGATAGGACCAGGAGTTGAAGTCATGTTGCGCGGATATAACAAAGGGTCCGTTGTCAATTCATCTACAAAAAAAAGTCTGCCACTCTATCGGCAATAATAGAGGCAGGTAAATGTTGTTATGTCCGAGCATTTGTTTCGCGAGTCCCTTATGAGATGAGACTTGTGGAGAAGGAAAAGTCGAACCCATGGGGCAACAAAACCACAATCACACTCTTGATTTCATTTACCGAAACGTATGAGAACAGACGTAAATCATGGTTCTTAGGATGGGTTGATCTGAAGGGACCTACTGGATGAAATGTATCGGTGGTTTAGAATGTTTATTTACTGATTATTAGCGGCGTGGTAGCCCAGTAGTTAAAGCGTTCGCTCGGCACGCCGAGGCCTGGATTCCATGTATGAAGGCAATTTCTAGAGTTCAATGTGTGTATAGTTCTGCAATATTGCAAAAGATGATATTAATATAGCATACTATTTTGGTGTGCTTGTTATGAACGATGTGCAAAAGTTATTCTTATAAAAAAAAGTTATTCCCTTATCTTTAATATAAATGTTGTCGATTTTCTAAGTACATGTTTTTGCATTTGTTTCCTGTCTGCCAACCGCCAAGTATTGAGATAATGGGAGACAGAATGTGAATGCTGGATATACGCCACACTCAATAATATTCCTGTTTTAATATAACGGGAGAGGAAAGCCATTGGTTAAAAGCACGAACAACATTTAATACCAGACATTGAAACAGATCATTGAAACGACAGTAGTCGTCTCTTTTTATCATTGGGCACTTGAACCTAATCTGCCCTGGATATCCCACGGAAGAAACAACAGCCGAGTAAGTAAGTAGCGTTGTGTGCATTTACTGGAAATGTTTCCAATTACCAATGGGTACGCCTCAATCTTGGCCTCGCGAACTGTACCATTGCCGGGATTAAAAACCAAATGTGCACATGACACAGACATGACTGAGGCAACACTCAGCATTTTACCCAGTTTGGAACGCTCAAACGATGCCAGGGATGATTGCGTTGAGCTCATCATCCGGCCTGGCACGACATTAAGTATGTACTGGTATCTGCTATCACGAAGTCTTATTCTTACAAAAACAACATCACACACATAAAAGAGCCCACTGCGAAACACGTTTATAAGGTTATTCATTTACTTTCCCTTGCTCAATTATTTCAGTCTTTGTACCAGCCATTGCAACATAAGTGTCATCCAGAAGCAGTTGGTCAAGGCTTGTGTCGTAGGCGTTGAAATTCGTTCTCCCGAAGAAGCACATTTCTAGCAAAAAATAACGCATTTTTACTGTACAACCTCTGTGTGAAAATTGTCCTAATCAATGGCTTTATCAAATTAAGTGCGGATGAGAGATGAAGTGCTTCCTGGCTAAAAACCAACTCACAATTAAATTGAAGTTAAAAACTAGTTGTGGTTAAGAAATGATTACGTGATAAAAAGGTTTAATGAGGTTAAGCTCATTTAGAAAGCCTTGCATATGAGCAGGAAGCGAGAAATTACATTTTGTAAAACAATCATAAATTCGACGGAGAACCTGATTGACGCCGATATCAACATAATTTCAGTTCTGTCATTGCTTGTCACGTTGTTTTGGGAGGAATGCATGACTTTGTCCTTTGCACAACACAGGCATGTGCTGCTAGAACAAAGGTCCTAGCAGACACCTACATGTATTCCATCGGTGTATGTCAAATATTTGTCAAGATGTTTGATTTAACATGATCGTTGAAACTACCCCTCAGGGCTGTAGACATCGGTGCAAGTGTACCTACAGTGTTTTTGCAGTGACGTGTGGCGTTAGCGGATAACGCAGACAGTGTTTACGTAGTGATCGCGACGGAACATCACTTTCTCGCCTTCAATTACGGCCTCGAGAAAGCGATAATACGGGACGAGAAAGAGACACTCTCTCTCTCTCTCTCTCTCTCTCTCTCTCTCTCTCTCTCTCTCTCTCTCTCTCTCTCTCGGTAAAGCAATACTGGTTCTATACGATAAAAAGTATATCCGTAAAACAACAGTAATGAATTGTTAAAGCAATCATTAAGGGACTGACCATTAAATTATAAGGGTGGGGACATGTTGTTTTATTCAATTTTTTTATCTATTTATAATTTTATTTATTCTTTTGGCAGGGGGGGTGGGGGGGGGACTAAGGTAGGGTTTTTTTCAATAAAGAGAGCTGAGATTTTGTCCGGTCACGCTTCAAATTATTCCTGTGGAAGGGATATTGGACTTTCCTTACTGTCCACATGCATGATAATAACTATACAGACGTAGGTGATTTTGAAACAATCCAAGGATTTCTGCGTAAAAAGCAATTGATAGATTTATGGCCCTTTTAAAGAGTTTTATGGGACCGTCATGCCGTCAGCTCATGGTTGTTCATAGCAATACTCTCTAAATATATCAGGTTAAAATCTAAATATATGCTATTCAAAATAACTTTCATGTGATTATGGTTAATCAGCCATGGCTGATTGTTTTGCAAAACACTGTCTTATGATTGTGGGTGTTTTTTAACTTGTTTTGAGTAGTATATGATGTTACAGTGTGAATGCTATACAGTAGAACACGGATATGACGAACACGGATATAGCGAACATACGGATACAACGAACTGTTAAAAAATCCAGGATTTATCTCCTGTACAAGTCATTGCTGGAATTACGTGTATTGTGTTTTGTTTTATCCAAGATGGCGGACGTTTCTGGGCGAAAACGTATATAACGAACAACGGATATAACAAACTGATTTCTTTGGTCCCATGTAGTGTGTTATATCCATGTTCTACTGTAGTAGGGGTGCACGGGTAACCCAGTCGTCTAAGGCGCCGCAATTCGCTGTGCAGAGTTGCGTCCCTTGGGCACGCCAGAAACCTATGATTGTTGGTTCGAACCCCGATACGCCCCGATTATGTTTCTAGGTTTGTCAGCACCATGCCCGTGCTCGTGGGTTTCAACAAACTGGTAAACGCCTGAGACCTCCATCACTTCCGGCTTTCCTCCCACATTAAGCTGACACGCCGTGATATAGCCTTGGTCAGGACCCCTTTAATCCGGAAATGCAAACTTTCTGACGATTTCTCCTTGGAGGCTTATATGTATACGAAATGAAATTATACCCAAACCCACGATTCGTTAATCCGGACATGTGTTAATTCCAGGTAGCTATAGGCTACGCGTTTTGTAAGAAACCACTTAAATGGATCGGGTGGGCACGCTCGATGGCTTATTGTGTGTCATCGTGTCCCAACCGCGTGGGACTTTGCTCACAATATCAAAACCTGTTTATCTGGCTCGAAATCGATTATATACAGGCCGTATTGATAAAGATGGAATAATCCTGATTGCGGCGTAAAACAACCATCATTATATCCCCATTCCGGAGAATTGAACTCGCATCTCCGGCGTGACGGGCTGAAGCATTTACCTCTGGGCTCGGACACATCACAACTGATGTGGAGGTTTGTGCGGAACCGACACATCACAACTGATGTGGAGGTTTGTGCGGAACCGCGAGCATTTGCAAAAAAAAGACATTAGTCTTATTCACAAATGTTATTCTGCACACAGGCAAGCTGACTGATTATGTCATGCATCCCCGTTTGTTCCATCTATTGTAAAAAGATAGGAAAACCAAAATAGACTTTCCGATTAGATCGTTCAGTTCTTATCAACGTGGTATTGAAACGTGCCCAGGGTAGGTATGGAAATAGATGTAATTTTGTGTGGAGAGGTCCGGGGCCATATATCAATGACAGGCTTCACTGACGAGATATATAGCTTATCGCTGCCCATCACTGCCGTCCGCCTAACTTGAAATGACTGGTATTGATAGCCGATGTTCCTCGGTTTTAATTCGTCAATTGAAAACGACAGAATACCGGCATGATATGGACTGAGATTGGCAATGTCTAGACCGGATGACACCGCATTATCAAAATACTGCACACATATGTATGTCGTAGTTCACGTAGCCAAAGCAACGTTAAACGGATTGTACCCCACAAACCCGACCAAACAGCGCCGTGTGTCTACTTAGTTTGCATGACTGTCAATATAAATTGTCGGCATCGTACACTAAATATAAGGAATAGGCACACTCATCAGCCAAAGTGTTCTTAAGAGCGGGGATTTTGTATTCCTTAAACTATAATCAATTATCGAGAGCATTCATTACCGTATCAAAGCAAATCAAGAGTGTCAGGTCATAGATCGGGGCACAATCATTCATGAGTCACCCCGATGCTGACACTACACCATATAGAAGACATCACATCGGACTGGGACATTTAGATCGACGTTAGGCTGTAAATAGTCGAATCTGGGGTAAGCAAATGAGTGGTTAAAAGCGTCACTCAGTCACCATCCAACATCCATAATGACATCCAGTGGGACCATCCAGTCACCATCCACATCCAGTTTGACATCCAGTCGCTATTTAACATCCAGTGTGACTTCCAGTCGCCATCCAACATCTAGTATGTTACACTCACCATCCAACATCAAGTGTGACATTCAGTCACCATCCAACATCCAGTATGATATTCCAGTCACCATCCAACATCCAGTATGACATCCAGTCGCCATCCAACATCTAGTATGTTACACTCACCATCCAACATCCAGTATGACATTCAGTCACCATCCAACATCCAGTATGATATTCCAGTCACCATCCACATCCAGTTTGACATCCAGTAGCTATTTAACATCCAGTATGACATCCAGTCGCCATCCAACATCTAGTATATACTTCACTCACCATCCAACATCCAGTGTGACATTTAGTCACCATCCAACATCCGGTGTGATCATCCAGTCACCACTCAACATCCAGTATGACATCCAGTCACCATCCACATCCAGTATGACATCCAGTCACCACCCAACATCCAGTATGACATCCAGTCACCATCCAACATTCAGTATGACATCCAGTCAACATCCAACATCAAGTATGACATCCAGTCACCATCCAACATCCATTATGATATTCCAGTCACCAGCCAACATCCAGTATGACATCCAGTCGCCATCCAACCTCCAGTATGACATCCAGTCATCATCCAACATCTAGTTTGATCATCCAGTCACCATCCAACATTCAGTGTGATCATCCAGCCACCATCCAACATCCAGTATGACCTCCAGTCACCATCCAACATTCAGTATGACATTTCAGTCACCATCCAACATCCAGTATGACATACAGTCACCATCCAACATCCAGTATGAGTTCCAGTCTTCGTTCAACATTTAGTATGACCATTCAGTCACCATCTAACATCCATTATGGCCATCTGATAACAATCCAATATCCAGCATCACATCCAGTCGCCTTCCATTCTCCAGTATGACATCCAGTCACCATCCAACCTCCATTGTGACCGTCCAGTCACGTTCCAGCATCTACTATAATTCACTGACCATCATGTGATCATCCAGTCACCATTAAATCCAGTATGACATCCAGTCGCCTTCCAACCTCCAGTATGACATCCAGTCGCCATTAAATCCAGTATGACATTTAGTCACCATCCAACATCCAGTGTGATCATCCAGTCACCATCTAACACCAATTGTGACATCCAGTCACCATCCAACATCCAGTATGACATTCAGTTACCATCCAACATCTAGTATGACATTCAGTTACCATCCAACATCCAGTATGACATCAATTCACCATCCAACATCCAGTATGGCGTCTAGTCATCAAACATCCAGTATGACCATTCAGTCATCATCAAACATCTTGTGTGATCATCCAGTCACCATCCCAAATCAAGTATGACATCCAGTTACTATCCAACATCCAGTATGACATCCAGTCAACATCCAACATCCAGTTTGACATCAAGTCAACATCCAACATGCAATGTGACCATACAGTCACCATCCAACATCCGGTGTGACATCAAGTCGCCATCCACATCCAGTATGACTTCCAGTTACCATCACAAATCCAGTCACCACCCAGTATCCAGTGTAACATCCAATCACCATACAACATCCAATATGAGGGGGCACGGGTGACCCAGTCGTCTGAGGCGCCGCGATTCGTCCCTTGGGCACGCCCTTGGGCACGCCAGAAACCTATGATTGCGGGTTCGAATCCCGGTTCGCTCCGATTATGTTTCTAGGTTTGTCAGCACCATACCCGTGCTCGTGGGTTTCTTCACCATCCCAAATCCAGTATGACAATCAGTCAGTGTGATCATCCAGTCACCATCCAACATCCGGTGTGATCATCCAGTCACCATCCAATATCCAGTCTGATCATCCAGTCACCATCCAACATCCTGTATGATCACACAGTCACCATCCAACATCCAGTGTGACATCAAGTGACCATCCACATCCAGTATGACATCCATTCACCATCCACACCCAGTATGACATCCAGTCACATCCAACATCCAGTGTGATCATCCAGTCACTATTCAACATCCAGTATGACATCCAGTCACCATTCAACATCCGGTGCGATCATCAAGTCACCAACCAACATCCGGTGTGATCATCCAGTCACCATCCAACATTCAGTATGACATTCCCCGGACTATGCCCCGGGAGCGATCTTGTTGAAAACAGATCTTTTACTCCGAATGTTACCTCTCTTCGTGAAGATCTGAGGAGTGTCGTGACTTTTGAGTGAATCCTGTTTAACTAAGTTGTCAGCAATATCCCAGATATATCACGGCTGCTTCCACCGGTTCAATAGATAAGTAAATCAATTCAACTTTAAGCATTTCAAACTTAACACATAGAGTTACAGAATAAAGGTTTGTTGTGCAACTATTTATCATTACATTACATGACATTACATAACATTACATTACATTAGAAGTCTCAGAATCGGGCTGCTTGCAGTCATCATATATATTTATAATATAGCTTTAATTCACACGCACAACTCTACCAACATAAAATAAAAGTATAAAGGTTATGGATCCTTACAGTATGGACGCAATCTTTCCGTAAAATGTCTATTTTCTTATTGATATCCTGTACAGAGATTGTGATTAGTCCTCATCTAATGAGAATCTCGAAAATTAACTGTAGAAAAGATGTTCGACCTGTGTGTATCACCAAAGGCTTATGTTGCCCTTGGAACACCTCGACGTGTCGCGCTGAAGCTGAAGGGACAGAAAGCTCTACATGGCTCTAATCGTTTATCAAATCTCTGTGTGGCATTCCAACAGCTCTCAGTGGCAAGGTAGGGATTGGAGGCGATATCGGAATTATTAGCCGTGGAACAATTCATCAATAAGCTGCCACACATGATGACAATTTGGTCTCCACATTTGCGCTCAATACTGGCGTATTTGGAGATCAATTCCCTCTTTACACCCTAAGCAGCAGGGTGAGACCCTTCTAGCAAACGTTCATTTGCCATTCAGAGAGTGTGTAGCTTAGAGCATTGGGGATTGAACACAGACGTGGGTTCTGCATCAAGCATTACGGTGTTTCAGCTGACGAATTCGAGGCATAATTCTACATAATAGGTGCAAATCCATCACCATCAGTGGTTAAATTAATACTTGTGCCACAGATGTTGTCATTGTCAATGCCCAAGCAAATGTATTGTATCGCTTTCCAACCTTCTGAATGCTTGTCACATTGTCACTTTTTCATATATTATTTTTCATTATAGCTAAAATGGATTGAATTATCATTAAACCGCCCGCGCGTTATCAGAAATGAGCGGGCCACTGTAACTTGATAATGCCCTCATATTGCTTGACAACGGGCCATTATCACGCCCGTTGTTAGGTGGCGTCATAGGGTAGGGAAAGTGACGTCATTTGGTTTGTTCTATGACGTTTCCATATTTGTAAAAGTGTGTCAGTGACATTCGTGTTGATAGCAGTAAATGTTTCAAAACCGAGATTTGTGTTTCTTTTTATTTGATAACAAATTTCATCCATTTTAGCTAAAATAACGGTAACGCTTTTTTTCAGGGCATTATCATTTGAAGGAGATCTCTGTCTTTTCAACTGCCCACCTTCGTCCAGCAGTTAATCGAAAACCTCGGGCTTCTGCAAATGAAAATGCCCTGAAAAAAGCGTTTAACCTTATATTAATTTTGATCATCTTTTGTATCTCAAAGATTTTTTACCGCCTCCGTGTCCTAGTGGTAGAACATCCGCCCGGAGAGCGGAAGGTCCAGGGTTCGATCCTGGCGTTCGACATTGAGGGGTTAAAACAAGGACTTGTCGGCATGGAGTCAGTGTACTGTGTCTGGGTATGATATTCAAGTTATACTGCAGCATGTTATCTCAGTGGTCTAGCACTATAAGATCGCCATTAGTGCGGACTACAACAAGCAGAATACACACACGCACACGCACACGCACACGCACACACACACACACAGAGAGAGACACACACACACACATGGCTAAGTCGTCTAAGGCGCCGCGATTCGCTGTGCAGAGTTGCGTCCTTTGGGCATGCCAGAAACCTATGATTGTGGATTCGAATCCCGGTTCACCCCGAATATGTTTGTAGTCAGCACCATACCCATGCTCGTGGGTTTCACCGAAGTGGTAAACGGCTAAGATCTGCATCACTACTGGCTTTCCTCCCACATTAAGCTGACACGCCGTAATATAACTAAAGTACTGGTAAAAGCGGCGTTAAACTCACTCACTCACTCATAATTGTGGAAAAGCTCCTCTTTGTGAGAGTAAAACGATAACTAAGTATTTTCAGTCTGTACGGTGAGTCACAAAACTCGCTTGTGTTTTCTCCAGCAGGTAAGATGCACAAGTTGTCCCCTGAGTGACAGGGCGCTTACAGACGCCTACAGTCGTACAAAAGTCGTACATCTGATTACACGCTTTACATAATTTCTCTTCCTTTGATGACGTCAGTGAGGAGAACACCATTCCAATTGCAGCACCCATTAAGCAACGCCATACATGTATGTCCGCTCTGTACGCCAAGCGTACGTCGCAAGTGACGTTATCGTCATTGGCAAGACTATTAACATCAACACAATGATCAAATAAACACAGGTGAATCTTTCTGGTTAAGTGATAATGATGTGACAATGATGGTTCAGAGGTCTGTGCATTTGACTTTACGTATTGACAACTCGTTGGGGGTGGTGGAAATATTTCGTGTCACGTAAAGATTATTTAACTTCTATAACGATTTACATGAACGCGTGTGTGGCTGCTATCAATTGTCCAGACTTTCAGCGATTTTATATTGCTAGCCCACTGAGAAACAATACCACAGTTTCACGTCGGTACCCCACTCAGACACATTTTCATATTCCGTGCCGACCAGTATAGGTTTTATCCCATTAACGCCAGGCGCCAGACAGGGTAACAAAACCGTATTTTGGTGTGAGCCGACCAGGGGTCGAACCCCCGACCTTCCCCTCTCCGGGCAAACGTCTATTAACCACATAACATTATGCCACTTTTGCACAGAGTTACGGTGAAACATTGTAGCTTATATTTCATACGCTCTTTGATCCATGGTGTGTCAGCATCGTACATGTATCCGTTATATACTAATACCTGGATCACCTGACCCGTGAAGATCCGGGTTAGAATAGGTCTTCAGCAACCCAGGCTTGCTGTAAAAGGCGACTACGCTTGTCGTCAAAGGCGACTAACGGGATCGGGTGGTCAGGCCCGCTGACTTGGTTGATGCATGTCATCGTATCCCAATTGCGTGGATCGATGCTCATGATGTCAACCACTGGATTGTCTGGTCCAGACTCGATTATTTACAGACCGCCGTCGTATGGTTGGAATATTGCTGAGTGCGGCATTAAACAAACAAACAAACCTGGATCACCTCGGATTCTCCTCCTACATAGCACTACCACGCCGTATTAAAATACTTATCAAAACGCCGTAATACAATTCTCATTCGCTCAATTTAATTGGGTTTTTATAAGTGCTCGCGACAATATTTGTGGTTTGTTAATAATTTGAGGTTCATTCCCATGGTAGAATTAAAAAACGTTTGTCTCTCATCATCTGTGTAAAATTCTAATGATTTTTGTCCCTACTCATGTTAAAGTACCTGCAAGCATGACGTTAATTAAGCCATCATTGAAGAAATCCGAATCAGACGGAAATGTGTTATTATTCTTTCCCGAATGAGTTTTCATTTTTTAGTAAAACGTTCCTCTCATTCACACAAAAGACTGTGACAATGATAATTGTGACGTTAATAATTTAGAAAAAAAATGTTTTTTGTAATGCACAAAATTTTCATTAACGATGTGGACATGAAGCTCATAGTATAGCATTTGGTAAAAACCATGTTCAAGGAAATGTGCTGGTGACAGTTGACTGATGAGAAAGACAGAGGTGGTCGATTGGCTGATATTGATATTAATATTCCGTTAATGAAATATCCTCATCCTGCTCTTACGCTGTAACAGTAGTAAACGATTTGTCTCCCGCTTCTGTGACCAGCAAAAAAGGGGAAAGTGAAATTAACAAAATACCTTTTTGCCCTGTGACGTGAATTGGAAGAGAAAGAATAGACAGTGATGGACAAGCACAATGTGATTAAATGTGATCAAAGACTTGCTCTTTGTTGTCAATGTACGGAGGCATGTGGTTTGATATTGCTCTCTCAATAACTCTTCTCCAGATTGTAAAGGCTGCAACACTTTTTAATGGTGATAAAATACAAAGAACAATGGCGTCAAGGCATCTTTGGAGGCCTCCGTCCCAATTTTGATCTGTTAATATATTATGATTTCATTAATGGATATACAGGGTGTGCATTTTAAACGATGAGGCTCATGTTTGATCCACATATGGAATGTTTTCTTATTGGATTCAAGGCCTGTCGCTAAGAGTTGTATGAATTCTGTATTTCTTGTGGCAATACGCATGGTATAAGGGAGAGAACTCGATCATATACCGCTTCACACACAGCAAGAACCCGGCAGATGATAAACAAGGGTTTCGTGGACTTTCAATGGCTTTCGGGGCATGTTAAAACTACATATTGATGTCACTACTACCGTTCACTACATGTACATCTAACGTAAAGACAAAGCAAGAAATCGTCTTTTTTCAGTTGCAGGTGATTTGATACTTTTCAAAGTCAAACAACAGGTGTTTTATAAACTTATGGATCTTTTCGACACTAGTGTATTCCAGCTGACCCATCAACCTTCTGAGGGTGTGACATATTCATAATGATACAGTAGGCTTATGGAATCCACCTTCTTTTATTTATTCTTCAATACTACGTTTCGGTACAGATGCTGGTAACCAACAGCTGAGCTTCCTTCCAATCATGACTTATTTTTGTTAATCTCTGTACAAGATATACTTTAAGTTAGCTATATAATCACTCAGTCGTTGATCATTGTCTTGATAGAGGTACTACAACTTGTACCAAAACGAAGAATTGAAAAAAAAAAGTACTGATAGTTGCACCCACACCCACACATCCACACACACACACACACACACACACACACACACACACACACACACACACACACACACACACACACACACACACACACACACCCATGGTATTGCGTACGATCATCAGGCATAATGAAACATGGTTTTAAGTTTGACCCTTTCGTTTTTGCTCGGCTTGGGGGTTTACCATGGCGACAGGTGGAAATGAGCTCGCTTCTTTTTTTTAGCTTGTTAGTTCAACCATTTCTAGTAATTCTCTTTCAAATGTTGCAAAATGATATAAGGAAAGTATATCCAAATCTGTATTTATGCTCCACTTTGTATTGAGCACACTCTTCTGCAATTGGATCATACTTGTATATATATATATATATATATATATATATATATATATATATATATATATATATATATATATATGTATGTATGTATTTAGATCAAAGCATGAAAAACAACAACAATAATTCTCAAGCGTATTTTAAAACATAAATTTTATTGTTTTATTAAATGACAAATATGTTGTTTCATAAGAACATAGATACATTTTTCAAAACAATTTTATGCTTCCAAATGGCTGCTTTATAAATAAACATACGTATATACACTAATACCTGAAGACATGTCAAGGTAACCGTCTATATTGTAAGGAAACCATGGATGAGAAAAATCGTTTAAGGGAGGGTTGTGTTTATGCAGTATTTCAGTTACTGGTATATCAGCTCTTGGTATAGTCGGAATCGTACAATCGACGTTTATCGCTGTTATTTACAAACTAATATGTACACCCTGTGATATAAATGGATACTTCCCAATATTAACATAGTACCCTCCTCTAACATTCTTCTTAATTCATAATCAGGTATCGAGCAGATCCTGGTCAAATGCTGCGCTTGTTTCAATAAGAACGTTTCAATTAAAGGGGGTCTTTGCCGGGCCCGATTGACAGTCCATTCAAGTTTGATTCAAGTTGTCAAAACGCTATCATATTTTTCTACTAACGTCAACTGTATAGTGTAGATTCATCTAGCAGTTAGTGCACTTACTTACTATCTAGAGTTCGGCCATGACATTAATTACACCATCTGGATACAAGCTGGAGTGAGTGATTATTGCTTAATCCGTATCAGCAATTTTGCAGCTATTCGCGGGGATAGAAAAAGCTGAAAACAGATCCTCTTTTAAACGAATGATTTCAGTGTTTCAGTTATTAAGAGCGTGACAGCTTGATGTGGGAGAAGAGCCCGTAACGATGAATGTTTTGGATGTTTACCACCTTGGTCAAAACAACAAGAAGTATGGTGCTGACAAAACTAGAAACATAATCAGCGCGAACCGGGATTCAAACCTACTATACTAGGATTCTGGCACGTCAAAGGGATATAGCTCTGTATATCACCGGTGTCACCGGACCATCGTTAAAGGTGTTTTAGCTTCGGACGGTTATCATACGCATGCTTCAAAGCTATTGTTTTCGATTACAGAACCTCCTTATCGATGGGGACACGGCAGTGTTGGGCGAATGCTTTGTCGTATAATTGACTATAATTTCATGGCATTGTTTCTAGCTCAATGATCCAGGCATAAAATTGACTCAAACATTTTCAGAGAACCTTATCATTTTATTAATGAAAGCAAGAGACACTCGCTTTCTAGGCACTCATTTCATGCTCGCAATCCTTTATGATGTACTGTATCGAAGTCTATTGTTTTGGTGCCGTGTTCTAGACGATGGCACAACTGCACTGTGTCAAAATGGTATTCTGGTACTCTGCAGTTAAAATAACTACCCATTGTTAGATTAAACGCGATCAAAACAGTTGAGTTCGGTGATGAACGTCCTTGATTATACAGTGTATTATATCCCAATTCTTAAATGATAAATATGTTGGCTTTCTTTCGAAAGTGACGTCACTTTCACAACCCATGCTTGCTGTAAGAGGAGGTTATGCTTGCCGTAAGAGGAGACCAACGGGATGAGGTGGTCAGGCTCGCTGTCTTAGTTGGTGCATGTCATCGTATCCCAGTTGGATGCTCATAATATCAATCACTGGATTGTCTGGTCCTGAGTGGATTATTTACAGACACGTCATATAGCTGGAATATTGCCGAGTGCGACGTTTTACAACGAACAAAAAAAACAACAGAAGCTAGTTTCACTGTGCTGCTATTTTAGCGTCGTTTCGGATTCAAATATTGTTGCGAATTAGTCCAGGTTATTTATCGCAATAGAATAGAAATTGATATAAATACCTGGATAATCGAGGATGAGTGATTGTATGAATGACCTTAAATAAAGTGTTATGTTGCCAGAGCTTCACCAATGTTCAAATAACATATGATGATGATGATGATGATGATGATGACGATGCCGATGATGATGCCGATGATAATGTCTAAAATGTAGGTGCCTTTTATGGTTCATCTTCAGCCTTGTATCATCATACAAATCTTTTGACATAGCTGTATGCTAATGAAGTTATTGGCATTAGGGCTGCAGCCTCCGAAGACAAAAGGTTCGCAGTTGCCGGATCGGTGGTTGAAGTAGTAGCGGATTACTGTACCTGTGCACAGACCTCTCATCTGGGGGAGCAAACACGCTGCAACACGGACGTCCTCATGTTATCCCAAGCACATGTTATATACAGTAGCCACATGGATAACCAACGTGAATTAAGCAGCCATGTGGTAACATAAGAAACCCGTAACGAGTAAATGGACGTAAATCAATGTAAGAAGTTGGAAAATGAAGAAAACACATCGAGACAAATACAGTAGAAATGCAACAGTTGTATTTTGAACAAGGTACAGAAGTTATGTTTTGTTGGTTGTTTAACACCGCAATCAGCAATATTCCAGCCATATCACGGTGGTCTGTAAATAATCGAGTCTGGATCAGACAATCCAGTGATTGACATCATGAGCATCGATCCACCCAATTTGGATACGATGACATGCATCAACCAAGCGAGCCTAACCACCCAACCCCGTTAGTCGCCTTATACGGCAAGCATTGGTTGCTGAAGACCTGTTCTACCTCGAATCTTTATTGGGTCACAGAAATGATAACACAAACCCCAGTACACGTCCCCAAAATGAATGAGTGAGTGCATAAATAACTTGGTTGAATCAAGATTCAGAGTTTGACATTGTGTTTAAACGGCATCGTACCTTTCGGCATTGGGAGACAAACGGGCCTGCTTCCAAAGGCGGTGCATCGGGTCCCAAATCGACATTTTTTGTTCTGTGAAAAGAATCGACAGTTTACATCTATCCATACCACACCATATTCGTTTTGTACTTACGCATGAGGTTACATGTATGCGTATATCATGTTTAGATACACTCCAAAAATATAGAGGGTCATGAAATATATATGTTAGGATCGGTGTTCAAATCAGCTTTGACAAATGAGGCCAGAACGGTTTCGAAAGGAAACGATAACGCCCCAGTTAACCGTAACCATGCAATTCCTCAGTGTAGGGAGTCTTTCTTGATTTTGACACTTCAGAAAAAGGTCTTCAAATTGCTTCGAGCAATTAGTATTACAATTTTCGATCTCGACATTATCATAGGCGTGTACGTGTATGAAGGCGTTATAACGAACGTCACGCAAACGTCAATATTGCAGATTTGGGGTTGGTCTGTATCGCTATGGATGGCGGGATCAGTATGGCTGCCAGAACGCCCACTGGAAGAGCTACTGAACAGTTCTACCGAGACAACATACTGGCGCCAATAGTTGTGCTGTCTGCGCGCCATGCTTGTCCACCTTTTGTCTTATAAGACGATGGCGCTCGTGTCCACCGAGCCACCTCCAGCAGCAAACCTTCACCAGAATGCAATGACCAGTCATGCATCCTGTGTTTTGTCCCATAAAGCATGGCGAGGACATGATCTGGAGACGTGTACGCCGAAGTTGAAAGTTACCCGTTACGTTGGTTGAACTTGGCTAAGAGTTGTAAGAGGAGTGAACAAGACTCAAGATTGATTTGGACCATGCCATGCCCTACAAATGAATGTTTGACCAATCGTGGAAGCATGACCCATTTTGATCAAGTCATCTCAAACGTTCCTACAGTACACACCCGTGTAGCACCTAGTCCTTCCTTTTTGCTTATCGATCAATTGTCATCATTTGATACCTCTTTGTATTTATGTTATCATCTGCTATTTTCAAATATCTCCTTTTTTGAGAGAAAATAAAACTTATATATATTAAAGAAACAAATGAATATGTACTGTGGCATAATACAGCGAGTGCTTTTCCAGATATGTTATGAAAATTCTAGTACCTGGCAAGGATTCGAAGGCAATGCTGCTTTGGACGAACACTGGCACTTGTCCACAACTGGCTTCTGTCGACACATTTGGTTACACAGACGTGCAGAAGGATGCCCAGACATTGCGAGACCTGAAACGGAACGTTAATAGACTATTAAACAGGACTTACGAAAACAAACGCAGCTGCTATTACAATCAAGTATATTCTATTTGTGTAATGCTTGACTCAACAGCTGACCAGTTTGAGTCCCAAGCAACCTATGCACTCACCCAACAGTGTGAGAACGGTGCATTAAACAATGTGCTCTTCCCAGTGCAATACGGTTATGAGATATCCTGAAAGATCATTTAAATTGACATTGACAGGCCAATGAGATGAGAAACCGTAACAACTGGACATCTTATTATTTTGTTCTCCAGTTGATCGAGGGACTTTGATTGTTTGAATGAGTTCACGTGAATACTTTGGTGCTCATGGTGTACCACTGATGCCTTTTTACTCCATCATTCTGAATCAGGGGCTGGTGGGTAGCCAAGCGCTCATATAAAACATTCCCTCGTCACTCCGAAGGCCCGGGTTCGATTCTCAACATGGGTACATTGTTCGAAGCTATATCTGGTTCACCCACCGTGACATTGTAGGAATATTGTGAATAGCGACGTTAAACCATTCTTTGTACATTAATCCTGTGTCATTGGCGTTGTCATTATATTGTTATCTTTGTTACATTCATCTCACCTTGTATAAACATATCATGACTAATTTAATGCACTTACTAAGCATTCACCTGCTGAAGGAGCAAGACGTAGCTCTGGAACGTCGTGACAAAGAATACAATAAGTTTCTATCCATAAAGGTGTCATTTATTCTGCATGAAAATAAAACAATGCTGCACGTTTACAGCTCGTGATATACCTGGATTCGAAGGCTCCTCAGCTCCTTGACTCGCCACTGCCACCAGGATACACACCAGGAGGCTCCCAATCAACGCAGTACGTGTTTTCATCATGTAATCAGTCATATCTAACGTGAATCCGGCATTGAAAGTTGACTCTAAAAAATACAATATTGGATACATATTCATAAGCTGGATCTACACGTAGGTTCTAAACTTTTTTTACTCCATATCTTAACATTATCTGTGAGACCATAAAACATTATGTTCTTATATAAATAATAAACAGCATGGTATTTCTGGATATAAATATTCCTGAAAATTGAATATCACAATACAAAAGAACTACTCAGCAAATGTGTACTTGGAAAACATGACCTGATACAATGACAAACAAGTTTTAGGGTTATTTCTAACAATAATAACCATCAGTCACATTTATTCCACGTGACTAATATTACAATATCCATCCCTCAGGTCTTTTTGTGTTTAGTTTTCGTTCAATCTAATGCAGCTCATGTATTTAACTAAATGTATTCTTAAAAGCTTTCACCCTTAGCTATATATATATATATATATATATATATATATATATATATATATATATATATATATATATATATAAATATATATATATATATATATATATATATATAAATAAAGCCTATCTATAAAGCATATATATATATATATATATATATATATATATATATATATATATATATATATATATATATATATATATATATATCGTTGTGTGTTAATATGTGTTAATTGACAAATATCAAAGTTCTTTTCCAAAAACAGTTATAGTTGTAAAACTTGCTTCCGGTAGACAAGATTCGTGTTGTTTTCAGAGCAAGGACTGTTTGACCTTGGCAGTCACATAGGGAGTATCAAACATTAGCATCTGAACCGGAAGTGTTCGGGGCTTTATTGATGATTGATAACTTAACACCTCTATCCCTGCCGGCACAGCTCTCCTCTACATCCACTATATTATAACCCCAAGCCTGATGATTTCATGTCAACACTATTCAATTTTGTTAACGAAGCAAGGTTTTCTTATTTGGACATTCATGCTGAATACACCCGTTCTTTTGCACTGCATACTCCCGAAATAAAGCCACAAAATATGGATTGAAGGCCGTTGTGTGACATACAAGACATATAAAGGTCTATGTCATTGCGGTATTCGTCATCACATCTTTGTCACAAGAAAAGAAAAGGAGACGAAACTAAATGAGTGTTTTGAATTACCTGCTCTTCACACTCAAATCAACTTGTTTGCTATAATGTCTGAGCGTGTTCCAAAAACAGCCTTCTTGCGTGAAGGTCAAGGTTATTTAACTGTGTCCCGAGTTGGTTGTTCTTGATATAATTTCGGACGAATCGTTATACCAGACCAAACCTGACCTAAAGTCATTTCGTGTAATATGCCTTGGTCCACAGTTCATTTAAATGATTAAATGTTTGATAACTGAGCATTTTGTCTATATGATAAAAGTTGAAACTATGGACATTTTATGTTTAATAAACAGTATAAGAATGTAAATTTCAATTACGATTCGAAATAAATTTAAAAGCTTAAGAACATGCGATAAAAAGGGACAGTACTCACCCAACAGGTCGTATATGTCCGATACTGGTATAGGATTGTGGTTGTTACGTCATCGACGTCATAAAATAGCGGCGCCCTCTCACGGCTGAACTTTGTGCCTAGTGTGGCCAGGTGGAGGTGCAGTCCCGGGCGCGACTAGTGGAATGTACGGACGTCCGAAGCCCATCAATCTCCCTGTCACTGCTCCCTCTCTTTTCCATAGGCCATATAACCTGGATCAGATATTTAAACACACCCTTTTAGCACTCACTGGGGAATGCTGATTGAGATGATTTAAATTGATCATATTCATGTACTATTAATTTGAAACAGGCAATTATGGAATCATGCTAATAAAATTTTAAATAATTACCTTTAAAAAATATTATCCCCTTCAGCGTGATTACGTCATGCGGAAATTAAGTTCAACGCGTATTAATACACTGAATATGTTTGTGTGTTGTTTAACACCGCTCTCAGCCCATGTCTGTAAAACATAATGGAGGAAAAGGTGTGGCGTTATTGGTCTTTATTGTTTGACTTTAATTGATACTCCACATCTTTAATGAACACTTACCTATATCATCGTTATTTATGGTCTGAAGTGCACACACAAAAAAAGAATAGATATACCCCAAGTTTGTATGTATATATCACTACCAATATATCTGTGCATGGATTATTCCTTTGTCCGTTTGACCTTTCGATACAAGTACATTGCCATGTTTACTTCAACAGCATAGGTAAACACATCCATCATTCATATCTGTCTTGCCTTGTCATTTTAATGATTGGTTGAATAGTTTAACAACGAACATCACAGCGAACAGACTTGGTGTAAAGGTCTCTATCATAAGCCTGGCTATGTCATGTTTCGCTGAGTTTCGTTTGCTTATTCATAAGATGTAAAACAAAACAAATGGGAGTGTATGCTTTCAGACTAGTCTCAGTGTATAACGACCCTTCTTTATAAGTATCTTATTAATATTTTGCGCTGCAATTCTCTCTACAGAGTTGCGACCCTTGGGCACGCCAGAAACCTATGACTGTGGGTGCGAATGCCGCTTCGGCCCGAGTTCTAAGTTTGTATCCAGGTTTGTCAGCACCATAACCGTGCTCGTGGATTTCACCAACGTGTTAAGCGTCTGAGACCGGCATCACTTCGGGCTTTCCTCCCACGAAGCTGACATGCCGTGATGTAAGAAGAATGCAATGCGGCGTCAAACCCAACTCACTCACACAATCAGTTTTTACAAACGTGTCATTTGTTTTGGCTTAATCAAATATTAACTGATCAATATTTATCAGAACCACTGCGATTAAGTTTGGGGTTTTTCACATCATGCCAACTCCATGCATTTCAAAATCCAAAATTTCAAAATAAAACTTTCGGACATCGAAAACTCGATAAAATCTGAACACACATAATGTATTTATCTCTTCAATCAAGATCTGGCCTAATTGCTTATGTCATTGGCAATACATATTGCATGATAATACGAGACACCAAACATTAATGCATTGGTCCAATGCATGTATCAGTGATATAACATCAGCACGTTGGAGACACGAAGCCTGGGGGTCCTGTCACGTCATCGGGGATACATCATACTACATCAATGCAAGGTCAGTGTAGACATGGTTGCTGGTAAAATAACTTTTTCATCTTCTAGCGATGCCATGAATGGCACCTGGCATGCTACTGGTGCACACAGATGGGGAGATCTGTGAGCCAGTGAAATATTAAAGCCTGGCAGAGTCACTGTTTACGGGGGTGAAAGGTGCGTTGTCACTTGTAACGGTATCTTGTACACCATCTGTATATATGGAGCACGTGTCCTCCGTCCACAACGCCAACTGCCAGTCAAATATATATGGATCGTCACAAGCATAGGTGGGGAGGTGAGGCCACTTTTCGTATATGCATCATCGAAACCACTGCTAACTTGATCAGTTAGTTTGCAAAGACTTTCACACAAACAAAATCACAGTGAAGGTGCTTGACCGAAGTTGATGCGTATGGACGAAATGATTCATTGGCGAATTATTTTATACCGGCCGATTTTGTGTCATTGATAAAAATCATGCTGGTATATTTTGCAATTGCTCAACTGTTTTAAGCCATGTGTGGTCCGTCTGTAACGTCTTCACGCCTTTGTCACGTTTAGTTTGTGTCAAGTTACAAACTATTGTTATTAAAACAACTCAAGGTATATTCAGTGTTTTGAATAACAGTGTAGTGCATTTACTTACAGTATAAATCGAGTAGAGAGGGCATGAACATACCTGCACACTGGAATGTCTGCAGTATGTCTTACCTGACCACGATTTTCACGCAACTATCTGGAAGTGGAATGTTTTCCCTTGAGACAGTTGTTTCTTTCCTTAGTGTTTGTATCGCTCGACATTTATAAGACAGAATTACTGACGACAGGACGTTGAAATTTCCCTCGAGCAGGAAGTGCGACTTCAAACAACACCTCATAAACATCAATCACATTGAAGACCTTTGTGGGAAACTCGTCAATGAAATAATCAGGTTTGCCGATTATGTTAACGGTCAAGTGTTTATTCATCAAATATAATTTTTCATTTGTCATTGACAATGATTTACAGGACGTGGGGTGGTGGGATAGCCAAGTGGTTAAAGCGTTTGCTCGTCACGCCGAGAGTCCTGATTCGGTTTCCCACATGGGTACATTGTGTGAAGCCCATTTCTCGATTATGTGCAGAAAAAAATTCCATTGGGCGTAAAAGACCAAATATCTATATAAAAAAATATATGGATCACTGGAAACCAGTGACGACATCAGGTATCAGAAAGAAACTTCAGTATCGACGAATGATATAAGCATCATAAACCTATCCATTGCACGTACCAAGGATAATAATAGATGAGATTCCAACTCACGAAAAGCGGCATGTATCAGTGAGTCGATGAGCATTTATCAATAGTCAAGCCAGGTCACGGTGGGGCACACCAGCAATGGGCTTCCCACAATGTGACCATGTGCGACCCGTGAAGGTCCGGGTTAGAATAGTTCTTCAGCAACCCATGCTTGCCGTAAAAGTCGACTATGCATGTCGTAGGAGGCGACTAACGGGGTCGGGTGGTCAGGCTCGTTGACTTGGTTGATGCATGTCATTGTATCCCATGATATATATCACTGGATTGTCTGGTCCGACTCGATTATTTACAGACCGCCGTCATATAGCTGGAATATTGCTGAGTGCGGCGTTAAACAAAAAACAAACAAACAAACAAACCATGTGCGAAATCGAACCAGGGCCTTCGGGTTGACGATTGAATGCTTTAACCACAAGGCTACCCAACCCCCCTAAGCGACACAGCCATGCACATCACATTGTTTTCCTTTAAACCACTAGACTCAATTTCTATTGTTATTTGTCGATTCCCAGATTGAAACAATATGTTAACCGATAAATCTGAACGTAAAACTAAATAGTGTGAAACCAACAAGCAAACAACAATTGGTATACAATAAACAATTGTTTCACAAAATGAACTAGGTTTTCAAATCAATACAGTTTCCTGCACAGTATTTACAATTTACAATAGCAGTATGCAATAGAGTGGTAGTACAATAATCAATGGCAGTATGACATACAAAACAAATTTTGTGATAATAATATTCACCGATCCACAACAGTGATCACGCTTCCGAGGCCAAGGCTGGGAATCCGAGGTGGTAAGTGATCTTCACACAAAAGCTGGTCTTTATGTAATGGGAGACGAAATGGGAGATGAAATATGAGATGAGACAGGCACACACCCTCTCCACTTATGTAGTCTAACTGGCTTCCATCACTTTCCACACAGTGCTTGACCAGTCAAGTATCACTAGAACATGACAGAATATCCCACATGTCCGATTTGATAGTTCTAGACCACTGAGATACCATGCCGCAGTTTTAACATGAATACCCCACTCAGACACAGTATACTGGCTCCGTGTCGACCAGTCCTTATTTTAGTCCCTTAGTGCCGAGCGCCAGACAGGGTAACAACAAGTACCATCTTTTTACGCCTTTTGGTATGACGCGGCCGGGGATCGAACCCCTGACCTTCCGCTCTCCGGGCAGGCGCTCTACCACAAGACCACGGAGGCGGTGTAATGGAAACAGGACCATTCAGGTGACAACGACCATTTTTGCATAAGATTAAGAACCTCAATATTCATTCAAAACAAAAAAATGCATAAAAGTGTATCATCCGTTATCAGAAATGAAAACACAATATACTATGGCAGTTTGTGAATGTATCAACGACAGTGGTTCCTATCTTTTTCTGGCATATAATAGCGCGTGACATCAACGAACGTGACTACAGAAAAGTCGATGACGTACTTCCCATGTTAATATGTAATGCAGGCAAGAATGAAACGTGCAACATGCGTCATACTGTCTGTTCCATTGTCATCCGTCAGGGTCTACCGGAAGTCACTTAGACACAGTAATACATGTATTTTCATTTTGTTTAAATGCTGTCCTTTCTCCGTGACAGCGATGCGACTATGAATCCGCCTCAAGCACTGACGTTAATAACGCGAGGACAGATGTCTACCTGGGGGCATGAGGATTATGTTTAACACAGCTGAAAGTGTCGGTGCCTCGGGTGTCATCACTAATTTTTCAATGGTCCATTCACATAATTTGTACAGCTAATTTGCCCTTACGCCAATTGGAATCTGTTCCTTATAATCAAGCCTGGTTATTCTCTAGCATTGACGATTTATCGTTACATGTGTTGCGACATGGCGGTTCATGTTCTAAATCGTTCAGATACACATCATTAGTATAAAGTTGTTCAGGACAGGGCTTCTCCGCCCTCGTAAACAGATGCTTGGATACGAATCCTATAGCCACACCTCGAAAATGTCAGCATGATAGGGAGTGAGTGTGGTTTTACGCCGCTTTTAGCCATATTCCAGCAATATCACGGCGGGGGACACCAGAAATGAGCTTCACACATTGTATCATGTGGGGAATCGAACCGGGACTTTGGCGTGCTGGGCCTAGGAGCCTAACGGACAGCTAGTGTGTAACATAATTTGTCCACTTGTATCGTCCATGAGAACAATTGTCACTTAAGCTATGGTTATACGCTCATCCACTGATTTGATATCAGTTTTCTTCATGTCACTTCTGGAAGCTACGGATCGACCTGGTACATCGCTGGTGTGCCAAGAATAAGGAGACTGGTATGTTCATTATTGAAAAACTTTATCATTTGCAGCCAATGTAGAACTTGCGCTGTAAATCCTACAACGTCATTGGCACGGTTTCCTTAAAGGAAGATCCATATCCCTGCATTGACATAAACCAAAATCGATGGCCGAATGAGCGCGTACCATGCAGCGAGTCTACCAAGTCAACTTAGAGACTTTAAGGACTGTAATTGTCAACCATTGTGTGAAAACGATAGAGAAAACTCAATACATTCGTATTATTTCAAGAAAAAGCAAATATGATAAACGATATTTATTTCATTGTTTACAAATTGTAGCTACATTCATATCCATGCCATGGTACGTAAAGGGAATATCGACTCCGATCTATCTCCATCAATAGGCATCCCCTCTGTACCGGATTCTGCAGCGTCGGTTACACTCGTCGAGCGTCTTGAAGTTGTTTCCGTTTCCACCACATCCGCCGTAGATGAAACTCTCACATCTCCGGGAATAGCAATTGTAGTAGTACCGGGGCAGGTAAGCCTTGCAGTTTCCGCTAACTTTAGGGAGCCTATACACTGTAATAACACAAACATAGAATATAGCACAATAATTGCAATGTACGGTGTCACGTCAAGAATGTTTTTGCCTGTAACCATATCGCAAGTATGCACTGGAAACACAAAAACCAGTTCACGTTAAAAATACCATCAGCTCTTGTAAAGTACTTTCGGGATGTGATTCTATTGTAACTGGTGAGTGCCTTGTCAACACAAGTGTTAACGTTGTGCGTGTGACAACAGAATTTGAATAAACTTAACATAACAGCGCCATTAATTGCATGCAGCAGTGATATATGACATATGCATGGCTAACAAGGAAATGTTAATGTCAGTTATTACTTTGATGAAATCCGAGGAACCCGGCTATGGTACTTACAGGTAAAGGGTTATTATCGAGGAACAGCGGATCCTGGCACGATTAAGGGGACAAAACACAGAAAGGTAGAAAGCGACACATCCACGCACCTGATGTATCCGGCGCACAGCGGGCATGTCCGTATACCTCACTGCATACGTAGCCATCAGAACACTTCTTTGTCTGGAACGTAAGTGGTTCGATATACAACATACATATACATGTAGGTACAGGGAACAATATGAAACTGCATTAACCCCAAGTACATAAGATGTAACAATTTCATGACGCCCCAAATAGGCTTTCACATAACGGCAAAATGTGATGTCGATGATTAAGAAGTGTACAGCACCTTGCATGTAACCCTCTGCGGGCACCTGCAGTACAAGCTCCCCATCCCGATCTGGCAGAGATAGTAGCAGCTGAAGAGCTGAGGACGGGTGTCTGGCTTGTAACTTGGCGGAGCTGTAATATGCATTTCTGTAATGTCAAGGAGTAACATAAACAATTCAATAAAAACGAGTGGGACAAATACAAATACCTCTTCGTATAAGTGAATCAGTATGGCTGGGGACACTAGAAATGAGCTTCACACATTGTATTCAAGTTGCGAATCGAACCCAGGTCATCGGCGTGACGAACCATCAGGCTACCCCGCCTATATGTCAGTGCTGCTTCGAGATATTTTCCCTTACCGCAAGGGTATCTTATCATGGATATCAATTGATTCTTTACATGTGTGAAAAAGGAAAGAGAACATTCAGTATGGTCTCCTAGGAAATGAACGAAGAACTTAGCAGAACTGTAAGATATAAATATTTCCGAAATAATGGTATGCGCAGGAGGAATATTGTCATTACAATTTGGTAAGTACTTACCAAACTATTTAAAGAATAACAACATAGTAATATGGATTTTCAAATGATAGCATGTGGCATCTCATAATTGTTGTGTAATGGTTAGCGTCTTGCCGCATCATGAGTGAGTGAGTGAGTTGGTTTTAACGCCCTTTTTTACAGTATTCCAGTTATATCACGGCGTGTCAGCTTCATGTGGGAGGAAAGCCCGAAGTAATGTAGGTCTTAGACGTTTACCACTTCAGTGAAACCAACGAGCACGGGTATGGTGCTGACAAACGTAGAAACATAATCGGGGCGAACCGGGACTCGAACCCACAATCATAGGTTTCTGGTGCGACCAAGGAACGCAACTCTGCACAGCGAATTGCTTGCCGCATCAGTTTATGTGGATCACGTGGACCGCATTGTCTAAAAGATCATAGAACCGGGGAGACAACGAGCACGCCAAGCATTCCTTACCAAACCTAGAGCACTGGTGGGAGATTAAGAATAAATTGTTTCCTCGATATAGGATGGCATTTTGATAAATATTGATGCCAATCATGACAATTCAGTAATTGACATCACATAATTGATAAAGCTTAAGACAAACATGGAAGCATTGTCAGGGGCTGGACCTGGTTCACGGATTGGTGGCACAGTATCCCCCTCATCTATACTACTTAACGAGTTAAATCTGGCATGTCCAGGGAACATTTATGTAATTATTTTATAAATCTTTCATTTGTTCCAATGTGCCTTGGAATGGCCCAGAAACTCAATCGCTCGAAACCTTACGACTCTATTTGAACTTGTCCAGCTATAAGGTCATCGATATCGTTTGTAAATGTCAAATTCATTATAGAGTTGACCACTTAAAAGCATAAAGATCAAAGAAAAAGGTTGTCATTCAGATGAAGTCAATAGAAAACATTCGACAGCTTTAACCTTCGGGGTAATAGAGGTTCTAAAAAAATGGCACATGTATTTGGCTTTCCAAATGATGACGAACAAACAAACGTTTGATATTTGACTTGCTTTATAAATTTGCCTTATATTGTTTGGACTCACGCGGCAGATATATGACATCTTTAACAGCTAACTTCCTTTCGCCATATCAAAGACATTTGCTCAAAAGGCCAAAGTAGCTAGGGTATGACGCTCGACATCATAATAAGGCCACAATATTTTTATGTGTTTGTCATCTCACCCTCTACTAGCAAAAGAGCTGGTGGGCGAAATAACATTTAAAAAACTGAAAAGGTGAGAAAGACCAGCTGTTTTTTACTGATTGTGTAATTTATCCTTGATATTTTAAGTAACAGTCTTCAAATCAATTTATGACGTAGATCGAATCGCTTTGCTTCAGAAAGGAATTCTTAATTCATATTGCTACAGAAAGATTAATGTGACCTGGGCTTGTAAGTGTGCAATGTAAGTAGAATATCTGGGCACAATTTTCCAAAGCCGCGGGGAAAATTCAGATAGGAAAAAGTTTTATTATTTCATGTAGGAATATAAATTCAGAGCTGGCGAGAGATGGAAAACTCCGAAATATGCAGCCTCATGTGTCTGACAAGTAACGTGTACCGTAATCTCTGTGAATATTTGCTTAAACACTCTGACATACAAATTACAGTTGACTATTCTAACATGCCTGCGCCTCGACTAGTATGAATAATATGCGCGTACATGCACTTAGGTGGTATCAAAGTAATAAAGGCGAGGCCACTGTGTGCAGTCTGTACCTGGTTTCCCTGTTGTGACCGGTGCCGTTGTGGTTATTTCCTCCTTGTCATCACCCGTCACGCACACTACTGCGCATGTCAGAATTACCACAAATATAAACGGTTTGATATTCATTCTGACGGATTCTGAAAGGAGCAAATTGCATTAAGTTAATTTGGTCGAATTCCGATCAATATTTCAATGTTTCCGATCTACATTTTATGATCAGATAACCTTGTATTCGGTTTATTTTTGAAAATACCATTAAATTATTTGAAAAAAAAGCGACAAAACCCTTTCTATATTCATAACAAATTTCTGCCAAAAGCGGAGGCGATTATACATATCAGCATGTGTCCGTGAATCACCATCAAATAGTGATGATAAAATGTGTTCGCGAAGAGGTGAGCGTATCACAAACACATGCAAAGTCAAGTCAACTGTCAATTGTTCACCTCACAAATTACGGTTAATCAGTTGGTATTCAAAATATATGTCGTCTGAAAAAGACATTCGTCAAACAACAACCAAGCAATCGCCATTTTAATACATTCGCATATAACACTGTATCAAATTTCTGTAGTTTTGTCAAACTTAACAAATTTGTATAGATTTTGAGTTCCGGAAAAGAAAAGCTAATAACTTACCATGTTGGTATGTATATAAATCTATCTGCACGAGAACTTTTCAACTTGCCTACCGCCTCCGTGGTCTAGTGGTAGAGCATCCGCCCGGAGAGCGGAAGGACCGGGGCTCGAACCCCGGCCGCGTCATACCAAAAGACGTTAAAATATGGTTATTCTTGTTACCCTGTCTGGCGCTCGGCATTAAGGGGCTAAAACAAGGACTGGTCGGATCGGCGTTAGTATAGTGTGTTTGAGTGGGATATTCATGTGAAACTGTGGCATGGTATCTCAGTGTGCTAACACTATAAATCGGCATCGTTCCGGACTTAGTACAAGCAGCTACACACACACACACACACACACACACACACGTGGATGCATGTCGCTTAAACCCCATTTCACCTCACCTCACCTCACCTCACCTCACCTCACCTCACCTCACCTCACCTTGCACCTCCTGTTTGCCAACCTTACGCGCACCATACTAGTCTCTTAACCGTACGTCAGAATGTATGGTTTCTCAGAACGTATCACAGGGGCTGACGAATGGCTATTGAGAGGTTACTGTTGGTCGTCATGTCCTGAGTAAGTGGTTCGTTGCTTAAGCTGTTAACTACTATTTGTTAGAAGCCATTATTTACAGGTCAGAGTGGACTCACTTGAATATTAATGAATGCGCCACAAAAGGACATTCTTCCACCTGTATGATAATAACAATAATAATCTTGTACAAGTAAAACAATACTGATCCAGCACAACCAAGATACCGTTTGGGAACAGGATAAGCATATCCGCTATCTTATAGGTCCTGAAATCCGGGTGTAGTGAGTGAGTCAGCATTAAAAGCGCTCTGTAATGGATTTGCATGTTCCGAATTTACTGAATTACAAGTACTTAATTTTGCTTCTGGCTATGGTGCAAACATTAAATAAATAATAAGGGGCGGTCACATGTTATTTAATGTTTTTATATTGTGTATTTGCGTAGGACCACAAATGTCAAATTCTTCAAATTATACACACGTTGCAACTGTTGAAGGTCACCTATATAATATGGGACTGAAACTAAAAACAATTGCCAATAACAAAAATACACTCAGACATTATGTCTGAAAGTGTGCTGTGTCCCCCGCTATGATATTGCTGGAATCTTGGTAAAAGCGGAGTAAAACCATACGCTCTTTTTCAATCCAAATTCAATACAAAAGCGATACAGTCAATATGAGTTTAACTTATATAAAACGTCAAAGTGTCGATTATCTGCCAAAAGTATTCCATGGGCGTGAAAAGCAGCATGGTTGTGACAACTGTATGAATGGATCGTTGAAAATCAGTGATGACACCAGGTATTCGCGAAAATTGTAAGCATAGAGTCTAGTGATTTGAGCATATCAAAGAGTATCTTGTTCACATAACCTCTTGTCGCACTTACTGCATTGTAGATAGTCAGGGTATTGTGTAACCATCCTTGAATTTAATCCCTTTGGTGCATAATGGTCTCATACTCATAGACTAAAGTCAGGAGTGCAAGCATGCCAATTCATTCTGTGTATTCTTTGTTATCGAATGAAAAAAACATTTACCACATTTACACAGTATGTGTGAGCATTGTCTTCTTGGTTTCTTGGTGATCAAGGCGCCTCTGTACCTCATATCATCTCTGTAGCATTGTGGGTTGAGATTCTACCGAAGAAATGCCTCCGCATATCATTATGGAACCACCAACAGAATGATTATGCACGACTACATCTGCAGCCTCAGAACGTTCATAACGCCGTCTGTAAAGACGACCACGGCCATCATATAGAAGGAGGGCTGACCATAAAATGAGCTTGCTGGACTTTAACACGGAGAACATCAGATTGTTATCCACTACTACATACCAAATTTCATTACATATGGATGAATGTATGAATAATGACAATAAATAAATTAAATATTTAAACTCGGATTCAAGTCTCATCATTGGTGTTAAAAAATATGTGAAATTTCAGCTTCATAGGTGTAGTGATGTTTACAGACGAAACCATGGACGACGACAGACGCCAGGTCGTGACATGAACTCAGTATATCGTTTGTATTGTGACACCAAGAGAACTTAATAAAAATGTTGACCGCACCATCAAAATTTCACTTAATGTAGTGCCAACATGTAAATGTGTTTTTCTGCAGCGGAATCATGGATGAGTGAATATTGCTTTACGCAGCCGCTTTTGGCAATATTCTGACAATATCACGGCGGGTTTCACCAAAAATGGGTTTCTCATAGTGTACTCATGAGGGGAATGGAATTTGGGATTTCGGTGTGACAAACAAATGCACTAACTATTTAACTAGTTTGTATAACGAACCACTCCCGGCTACAATGAGGCTCGGACCTTGGACAAACATGAGATTCAGGCTTTGATCATCTTCTCAAGCAGGAAAAGTGGCGTTAAACCCAACTCACTCACTCACTCTCAAGCAGGATTTTGATAATGGCACTTTTACCATTCGTCTGAACTGATGATAAAATGCCGTGTAAGTTTTATGCACCTTTTATCGTTGTCAGGAATCAGTGCGTATGTAAAAGGTCCGATTGTGGAACAATTAACAACAGCTTTAACCTTGGCTTAACACTCAACCCCTTAGGAGTGGCGGGCCACAGATATGTATGAAGTAAGTGTATGATCCATCATGTCTATTTTTTTAAGACTATATCCTGCTAGTGACGTAAACTCTAACTTATCGGACATTAAGCAGAAAACCCGGTAGTTCTCAAACACACGAACAACACTTGTGTTTTGTCCCTATAAACGTCCACCAAGTAAACTAAAACAATGGAACTCATCACACAACTCCAACACTCCAACGCTCCACCACTCCAATGCTACAAGACAAATCCAGTATGTCCTCGCTCATTCAAAACTGGTCAAATAATGGTAGCTGAAATTTATTTACCACATCTTATGAAATCACACTTTATCATAGTTAACATCAACGCCAACAATAACGTAACGTCATTCGAAGTGTTTAATTTCTTTCCTCAATTATCCATTTGTCCAATGAAACTTCATTGTCGCTATATCGTCATTAACAGCTTCACAAAGTGGGATGAACTAATTTCAAAAGTTCATTTCTGTTTGATATGAAGTCAGTATGGCTTTTACACAACGCCTCTTCTCCTGCACGTAGCAACACAGTCCCCACGGGTTTTGAAGTTGTTGCCGTTTCCTTGACAACCACCATAATAGAACTGCTGGCATCGACGGGTGGCTTGGTTGTAGAAATATCGCGGCATGAGAGCTCTGCATGGTCCAAGTTCCCTTGTCAACTGGCACACTGTGTAAACGGGACAGGGGTTATCATATTTGAGATGACAAACAGTTTAAACGTCAAGATGCTTTCATGTAATCAGATTCATGACATAAGTGTTTCTAGATGCTGAGTTGCTCGTAGGGCTAGATTCTTGTAAAAAAAAGTCGTCGCTGGTGTTTTCTGTTCGTATGTATTTGCGTTCATGTATCGTCCTCAAATTACGCATCTGAGATGAATTGTGTTTGATAAACAGAAAGACGCATAAGTATAACTGTCCCCTTACCTTCGCGATCAGCAACACAGACTGGATTTCCCTCATTCATTTTACACCGCTGACCTGCTTGGCATACTTTAGTCTGAAAATGTGTAATTGTTTTAAGATACGCATACGTTTCCGCGCACATTCTTCATTGTTTTCGATTCCATCTATTATACTGACATACTGGTGACATTTTTAGACACTCAAAACAAAAGCACTAATGTGCAGGTCGAGATAGACATGTAAGCGTACAAGTAGTAATATGAAATTATCTGACTGCAACGCATTTCATGGGTTATTGTTGACCCGATCGCTAAATATGGTTGCCACCTGAGATGTGCTAGAATTCTATGATCGTGGGTTCCAATACCCGGTTTTCCCTTATTATGGTTCTTGGTTTATAGCGCCATACCTGTGCTCATGGGCTTCATTAAAGTTGTAAGCGTATAATACGTTCATTACGTCGGGATTTTCTCCCTCTACTATAACTTTTGTTTGTTTGTTGTTCAACGCCCCACTCAGCAATATTCCAGCTATATGACCGTGGTCTGTAAATAATCGAGTCTGGACCAGACGATCCAGTGATTGATATCATGAGCATCGATCTACGGAATTGGGAAACGATGATATGCATCAACCCAGTCAGCGAGCCTGACCACCCGGTCTCGTTAGTCGCCTCGTATGACAAGCACAGTCGCCTTTTATGGCAAGCCTGGGTTGCTGAAGACCTATTCTAATCAGGATCTTCACCGGTCCGTAATATAACTGAAATACTGATCCGCATTCAGTCATACAGCCAAACATTCTCATCAGTTGTATCACCAACACCCGTTGAGCCTAATCCATCCATCTAGCCACCAGCGTGGCACTACATGTACAATTGTGTTTAAGCAATTTCCTTAAAATGACGATACGTATCAATGTAATAGTCTTGTACCAAACATTTTGTGACTTCCGCTTTCCTCTCTTTGAAATATTCAAAATCATGAAATACGATCGATCAATTAAATCTTACCTTACACCTGGAACAATCACAGCGGGTGTCCGTCAAACCTCGCCGACAGATGAAGAAACAGCGAATTGTTCTCATATAGCCCAGGACGTAAGGCCCTATAAAGTATCAAGTACATGTACGTCTGGACGCCATCTGTGATGAAAATGGTCATCTACGTACCACATTCAAAACTATTTCACGGTGGTTGTCTATGCTGATGAAAAAATAGAAATTTACGTCTCCCAAGACAGTTGCACCCCTGTTGCATGAAGGCTAGTTATTCTAAGATGTCTCAGATATTAGATGACTGTTATTCGAACCGTTATGCAAAATGCGGCCCTCAAGAACGAGTGTTGATATACTGGGATCACTAAACCCTTGACCGTTCTTGTGAATACTACATACATCCAGGATAACTACTTCTAAACATATATATAATAAATATTGCCAGCTAACTTTGTATCCTCACCTTCAGCTGAAGCCATGGAAGTTGCCCTTCTCTGGGACGTGGTTTCATTAGTGTCAGCCACACCATGGCCATGAGATATAGCACAGGTTATGATCAAGGCCACGACAAGCATCATCTTACTCATCATCACCTACAGGAAGAAGTAACAGTTGAAGTTTGTATAATGGATACTGCTAGTCTTTGAAATGGTGTAATAAATACATGCAACTTAAGGGAATACGACTTCTGTGTAAATACTACTTTAACATGTTTCGGTGTTGCATCTATTCTTGCAATTCATTTATATTCACCTTGTTCAACTGTAAGAAATGTCGTTCACATATTATATTGATTATTGCATATTTATATCATCTGAAATCTAAGAAGACTTTTCTACGTAGAACATTCTACATGTACATGTACATACCTGGAAACGTGAATAAGCTACTTCACTGGATATGGAAACGTAGACAGTTGCACTCCCCCTGTTCTGTCCGACTTATGTGACGTTGTAAACAATCTCGTAACTTTATTTCCTTAATACTTACATGAATCGTATGAAGGCACATAGTCACATGGCAAATTCACTTTACATTAGTGTCAAGTGTTGTCTGTTTTTACAGCATACAAATTCCAGCATGAATCATTCAAAGATGTCTGCCTTGAAAATGGACATTTATCACCGAAAGACTAAATCCCACGTCAGTACAGAACTGGCCATAAAACTACATAGCATAAACCATAATCCCATCTGAACCCCACGAGCTTGACCCAAAATGCAAAAGGATTAGGGAGAGAATATTTCATATTCTGGGTGTTTGGGTGATGGTGGGATCTGACCTTGATTCAAAAGTTTAGTTGCAAGCAAAATTGGTCTTTCCATGAATGTTTGGGAAGTGATAATTATAAGTAGATCAAAACATTAAATTAGTTACACACTACGTCTGTCGATGGTCTATTAAAACTGGAAATCTAAACCCTGCAGTAAACAGTATTCGAATTTGACAAACAGTATTTGAATTTCTTTCAGTTAACTGTGTTTTGTACTTATTATATATATATATGTGTGTGTGTGTGTGTGTGTGCGTGCGTGCGCGCGCGTGAGATGTATGTATTGTTTGTTTGTAAATGGTGGCGACCTGCAAATAATCCACTCTGGAACCGACAATCCATACAAATTATTAATGTAAAAATAATCAGTTTTGATTATCTGCCGAGATAGTGAAAAAAATCACATGAAAGAATCAATAAAAACAGTGATGACACCAGGTGTTCGCAAAAAGTTTAAACATGTCGAGCAAAGTTCCCTGTCGTCGGGGAACTACGACATGCCATCAAACCAAGTCACTGAGCCTGAACACCCGATTCATTAAGTCGCCTCTTGCGACCAGCATCAATTTCTGGGGCCCTATTCTAACCCAAATTCCATACGGGATATGTGTAAAGGGGAGAGGAATGGGTACTTACGTAGATCAATCGAAAACTATTTGTCTTTAAAACATACTAATACTCAAGCCTGTAACTAAACTGTCTGTCAAACGAAAGCATTAACTTGGAAATTCAATTTGACCAAACATTTTTTTACAAACAGCCACTGAAACACTACAATCTCTCAGTCCAAAAACATAACTTTTATACCCGTATCAAATACTTCACCGTTGAATGAGCATTTCTTGTTTGGTTGATTTTTAGCCATCATCAAACATGAATGTATACTTTATTTTACCCGGTAGGTTAGTTCTCAAGCTTACTGCACGTAACAGCTGCATATTGTCAACATTGTGTGAATCCGGTTTGGAATGCAGTGTCGATAGTAGACAGCCACTTTAAACCTATAAATATACGGCCTTCACGTCATAAAATGGCCCTTGGCTACGTCAACTAGTGACTTTTTTTTAAAACGGTTGCAGGTGTCTTTCCTGAGGGTGTGGGCCAGTGGAAGAGGTCTAAATCGTTAATGCAGAGCATGGCTCGCATAGAAACCTCATCTAAATGTATTCCATACAAAGTTTTTAATTCATGTCCAATGGCGCTTTATCACCTACATTCAAAAAATATTAGGAAATGTTTCACCACATACTGTCAGACAAGCAGGTTGGGGCCACGGATTGCCAGATCGTCTAAGACGTTGCGATTAATTTGCAGAGTTGCGCCCCTTAGACATGCCAGCATCCTATGATCGTGGGTTGGAATCCTCCATTTGAAAACATCATACGTTGTTCGTGAGCGTCATACGACTCTTGCTCAGAAGTTGTTAGATCAAGGTCACATCAGTCAAGGCCTCAGTAAAACTTTCAAAACGCTTTATGGAAGACATTTTGGGGACATTTCCAAATTTGACTAATTCGTGACAAACGTGATGTCCTATGCAATTCCCTGTTTTTTCAGCTGAACAATTGACTTCCCTTTGCATGTGTTTGTGACGAGTGCCACCGCCGGGGCAGGATACGCTCACATTTCTGCGAACATCTGGTATCATCACTATTTCATAGTGATTCAGAAACACATGCTTATGATATACTAGCAGTCGACTGTAGTCTCAACAGGACCGCCTCCTTGGTCTAGTGGAAGAGCGTCCGACCGGCCGCGTCATATCAAAAGACGTTGAAAGGTGGTACTTGTTGTTACCCTGCCTTGCGCTCGGCATTAAGAGGCTAAAACAAGGACTGGTCGGCTCGGAATCATTATACTATGTCTGAGTGGGATATTCATGTTAAACTTCGGCATGGTATCTCAGTGGGCTAGCACTATAAATCGGCAACATTCCGGACTAGTACAAGCAGCCCCAACACACAGACACACAGACACACACACACACACACACACACACACACACACACACACACACACACACACACACACGTTGCTATATAAGTGCAATAATTTTGAAGCGACGTTAAACCCTATTTCACCCAAAATGTTAAACAACTGAGACATCAAAACTTCGGGTTTTCCTCCCACATTTAGCTGACACGTTCGATTTCTCACTGCCACCATTCCCGTGCTTCTTGTTTTTTCCATCGTCTCTTTGTGTTCAACCTTATTTGCCATTCCACGCTTCATGCTACCAACGTGTGCTATGTTCATATGCTTCCTGTAACCGCATCAGTGACATAAATGGTGTCAGATGTTATTCCCTATTTTAACTTACGTTCACCATACGTTTCGGGGTTTTTTTTCCAGGTGAACAATTGAAGTCCTGCATTTGCTTCAGTTATTTGCGGTACCACCGGTGGGGCAGGATTCGCTCACCGTGTCGCGACCACCTGGTATCATCACCTATTGATGGTGATTCATGGACGCTTGCTCATGATATTGCTGGAATTGTGCAATTTTGGCAGACATTTCTTATGAAAACGAAAATGTTTGTTTGTTCTTCAGCGCATATATTTCTAATATAAAATGGTGTTCTGTGTAATGATATAATATGGATCAGAGAATCCAGAGCATCGATCCACGCAGTTTGGACATGCAGTCATCTAAGTCACTGAGTCTAACCGCCCGATCAATTAGGCGATTTATATGACAATCAGAGGTTGTGAGGGATCTATATTCCTACCCGGAATAAGAAGAACGTAATCCATGTGTCAAACCGAAGAAATGTTTTAACATAATAATGATATCTTTCAGTGCTGCCTCGTGGGGACCCGGCGTAGAATGTGTCCCCAGTACGAGTACCTTACTGCTTGTCGAAAGAGGCGACAAACTTGGGCAACCAGTTTGTCGTGAGTTGCGCCCCTCTGTCGGTGGAAGAAGGTAGTCTGGTTCCAAGAGGACGGTACCGGTTCCTTTGCCCAACACACCACTTGGACCCTAAGTTCACCTGGACGGGTGTTAGAATGGGCCCGGTTCTATCAATCGGCTGGTCGCGCCATGCCCTGAGCATGGTAAATTTCAACTTTTTAAAATCCTGATATTCATCATAATAATTATGGGAAAACATCACATGTTTGAAAAATAAAATATTATAAATATTATAAGCTAGAGACCTATGCTAAAAGGCGGTTGTTCATTGGTCAATCTTGCTATAAATCAACCTCCAGTTATACTTGACTGCAGATTATTGTCAAGACAGAACCAGTCTGACTCTAAATTCTGTTTGTCAAGTTTGCTTGAGTCTGACATCACTGTAATAATCACCAGCCATCACTCAGCTAAGGCGACACAGCACAAATGTCAGAGCTTGACAGTCAGAAATGTCGGCGTTCGTATAAGTGGGAAAGATTATATATTCACTTATTCCCTCGTAAATAAGAGGGAGGAAGGGGCATTTTGGCTTGAGATCAGCGTTTGTTTCAATGTAAATGACCATGGGCCTGTACCTGACAGATCGATTCAAGGATTTATACCTTGGCGAATCTGCGTATTAATCACGAGGCATTCAAAAACAAAATATTCCAAATTAACACATTTTATTGTAAAACGATTGATGGACAATATTCAAGACAATACTCAAGTTATTTTTCAATTTTTGGCAATGATGCATGACGTGTGATCAACTTTATGTGGATACGACAATACGGCTCTGGTCTACATGGAATTCAAGTAAAGCATGGATTTACTACAGTTACAATGTTAAGGTCTGTTAAAGAAGGCGCCTCTCTTCCTACAGGTTCTCATACACGCCCTCTTGTTCCGGAAGTTGTTTCCGTTTCCTCCGCAGCCGCCATAGTGGAACTCCTCGCACCTTCTGGTGGCTTTGTTGTAGTAGAAACGGTGCACCAGCTCTGAACATGTCCCTGCGTCCTTGCTCAGTTCACAAACTACAGATGTATAAAAATAGGCTATTTCTTGTGTCGAGTCAAATATTATGTTACTCACATCGAGAAAATTGTTGGAAGCGAAGGAATGCACGCTGGTCAAATAACAAAAATGGCGCTTTCCGAAACGAGTCTCCATTGACAAGTTAACTGAGAAATTTACAGTTAATAACAAAACATCTTCAAGAAAATACCAAACGGCAAGAAGCGATAGCAACAGACGATCCAGTAATTGACATCATGAGCATGGATCAACGTAATTGGGATGCGATGACATGCGTCAACCAAGAGCCTGCCCACCCGAACCCGTTAGTCGCATGAGTTAAGGAGGCCAAATCTAACTCGGATTGTCAAAGGGAATGGAATGACAAGCACGTACAAACAATGACAATACCAGCATGTAACAATCCCTACAAACCCTGCAAAATATATGTTACACAGCAACGGTACGTTATGCCTTATGGTAAGGAAATTGTGTCTCGTACAGTTGTGAGATCAGATAAATGAAGTTTGAAAATTCAATAATATTCTTATCAATCTATCAATCCGGATAAAACCGGTCCAAGCTCTGGAATCATAGGTAGAGAAAAATATTCTTTTAAGAAATATAGGCGAGGTGTCCAGGCACCTGATCAGGTTTTTTGCGGTGTTCAATGTGTTAGGGCAGGAGATGCTCACCCTCTTCGCCAACACCTGGTGTCATCACTGACTTCCAGTGGTCCATTCATATAATTTTCAAAGCTATTTTGCCCTTGACGCCAAATGGAATCTGTTTCGGAGGATAATCTAGAGTGGATATTCTCTTGCATTGGCAATATTTATATTTCATTTAAATGGTTTTTAACATCTCTATTGCATGACAGGACCCCGTGTTGCATTAAGATTTTAATAAGACGACAGTAACAGTGTAGATTTGTAAAAGTATGTGATGAATAATACTATTGCTACACTACGATCATTTGGAGACGCTGTGCGACTTACCTGCCTGATCTCTAACACAGCGGGGGAATCGGCCAAACAACACCTTACACACCTTGTCATCTGTACATTTCAATTGCTGAAACACATTATGGGTACACATTAAACGATAGGAAACCATTGCCTGAACGGACTCTGTGGTTCTAATTGATAACAGTCAAAATATGATAAACCCTCAATAGGAGTCACGTTAGGGGAGGTGGTGAATAATTGACTTGCATATGCATGTGTTTGTGACAGGTGCTCCCTTTATATAGCGAACACATGGTATGTTGATTCATAAACACATCAGTATACTGTAGTCGGAATCGCAGAGCACCAGAGATTTGGCATGGTTATGAAATACAGAATACCGATAAGTTGTTCTGGATGATTTCGTTGAAACGAGATATCAAAAACTGCCATGTCAGCGAGCTGATTAGAACGTTCATCTGGCGTGACCTCCTGCAGAGGGGTTGTCATATTTAAATGTAAAAAATTATTGCACTTAGCGTCGTGTGGTATGACGCAACTCGGGATCGAACCACCGACTTTCCGCTTATGTGAGTGAGTTAATATTTAAAGTCACATCGGCAATTTTCCAGCCATATAGTGACTTTCCGCTTATGTAACAAAAAACAACAAAAAGACTTGGCATTAGATCGACCTCATTCAGTACAATACTTCATTCCAACAAAACAAACCCAGAGGACAACGTCAGTACTTGTGCCCCACCTTGCAAATGATAAAAACTGAAGTAAATAGAACGGCATTCAGAGTAAATATGTCACCTTGATTCTAAAATTACATTTCAATTTGCTAAAGAGAGAAGCTACCATTCTACTCACAGCACAGGTATATTCTGGTCGACGTGGACACGTACAGTCAGACGGGGCGTTGCCAAACCGACACCCTATCAGGCATCGGAAGGGTCGGAATATACGGCCAAAGCCACGAAATGGGCGGGGACCTGCCAAAAGCCAATGGTTCTGAAGTCATTACTTATATACAGAAAGAACACATCACTACAAATGATCAAGTCGAATGTTCGAAAACACTTAGTATCTCCTGGCACAATATAAATAAGCAAATCAGTCGATTCCATCCATAGTACAGGCCAATAAATAGAGGTTATCACGCGAGTGTGTTTGGGGATGGGAAATATCCTGCATTAGGAATAAAAATTGTATTTAGCGAGCCTTATTGTATTTACCATCCCCAAACACACAAGCGTGATAACCTCTTTATCATATAATGTCACTCTTTAATTCTGTACTTCAAAATCGCTTTCACTCTCTCACAAACATTACCGAAACGTTGCGAGTTTTCCTGGAATGAGCGCATTAATACTTATTACGTCACAGGGTAAGTGGTGTGTCAGTCGGACAGTGACAGTAGCCAATATAGCTCCAACTGAAATCTATTTCTTATACAGTGGCGAAGCAACATAAACGCAACACAACAATTTCGCGGCAATCCATGGGTCTGTCAGCTGGAGTAACTGCCCTTTGTCAAAGGGAAGCTACTCTAACCCTAGTCTATGAGACGTCACGGCCACGGTCAGATGTTGTTGACAGTCGATCTGTCCTGTCATAACGTTAAGAAGTGTAGTCAGATGTACACACAGCGACAAAAAGAAACAAGGTAACAATTCAAACATATTTCGGCCAAATCCAACTTTTTTCAAGCCGCAGAGGTCTACAAGCACAGATATGGCTACTGATCCCGCTTGGCTAGGACTCGTGCCCTCGCAAATCTTTCGAAATTTATATATCTCCAAAGTTGCCAAAACTTATAAAATACCTTAGCTCCGTCACAGTGAGACACTGATTGTCAGTATATTAGACTGTTCTTTTGATAATGATAGCAATTATCCCTGTAGTTTATCCATATTCCCGATGGTTAATTCTGACTCGATCGCCGACTTGTTTGTTTATAAACAGTGAAAGTAGTCCATACTTGTCCTTTGATATGTGCATCTCTATCCGCATATGACCCCAACGGATATCGTTTTTATCCGTTGGGTTTATCCTGCCGAGAAACCTACCCATTATATGATAAACAATATTACCAGACAGATTACATATTTTTAATTGTACAGGAGAAACAACGTTTGTAGGAATTGGAAGTTTTACAAAAAACATATTTACTTTTGAATACAAGCCACGTTTTTATGGATAGCGACTTCTTTTATTCTTTGTACGACGTTTTAGAGCTACTGCTTGCTCCTTCATCAGCGAATGATAAAGGAACAAAAAGTAGCTCTGGAACGTCGTACAAAGAAAAAAGGAAGTTGCTATCCATGAAAATGCGTCATATATTCATGTTCTTCCAACTTCTAAATGCCTATCAAAGTCTACATTTACTGTTATCTACCTTGCCAGTCCATGCTCGGAATTGGGGTTGGCGTGTCCACAGAAGATGGCATTGTCGTCATTGATGCATCGTCGCCAGACACCAGAGCAACGCTGACACACGTAAGAATGGTAAACGGTACTATACCGTGTGATGTCATAGTGAATCTGAAAACAATTAAACGTTATCAGATTAAATAGTCATATGTGTTGGATCGTTATGGGCCAATTGTGTTGAGGTGGGGTGAAATGGGTTTTAATGTCGCGTTTAAAATTATTGCACTTATTGTGAGGTGCATTCACGCGATTGTGTGGCTGCTTGTACCAGTCCGGAATAAATGCCGATTTTATAGTTCTAGACCACTGAGATACCATGCCGCAGTTTTAAGATGACTACCCCACTCAGACAGTATACTGACTCCGAGCCGACCATTCCTTGTTTTAGCCCCTTCATGCCGAGCGCCAGGCAGGGTAACAACAAGTGTCATCTTTCAACGGCTTTTGGTACATATGTATGTACTCGTAAGAACAACAAAAGTAATAATATAGCAAAGGTGGAAACCTAAGAAGGGATGACAACAGTTAATTGACGCTAACAGGTGATTAGTAATCGATAAATGGTATCCAACACGTTGCAGTTCTCTGCTCCATAGCATTTATTCACCCGATGAAGGAGTCAATATATACTCCCTAACGTTTTGTTCCTCATAATAAAGAGGTTGGCATCAATTAATTCTCTTCCTGTTAAAAGTAAGGAATAATGTTTGTTCCTTGTATGTATTAATCATAACACGTGCGACATTAACTTAAGAAGTAATAAATGCACAAAGAATGACAATTGTTATACTTACATCAGACCAGTGGTGTTAACGAATATTATACTCTTGTATGGTGACGTTTCCTGATGATCGTCCACTCTCTTATTATATAGACACACGTGTAACGTCATGCCTGACCTAGTTCTCATTTATCATACACAATATGTCATATTTTATCTCTTTCACGCCTTGCAGAACCTGCTTCGTGACGTCACAAAAGACAGGATAAACAAACCGCGGTATAATTACCCATGATGTGTCACGCTCAATATGCATATTTTATGCATGTGAATTACTATAACCATTGCCAGGAGCATGTCGTGGTTTGCTGGTTGATCAACAAGTTGTTTGAATGACATGTATTGCGCAGTATACATACTTTTATGGATGCAGAAACACTTGTATCGTGATACGTAAATATTATCTTTTTGTGTTTGTGAATCACGCCATAAACAAGAGATCCGTGTTTTATAATGTTGGAGAATATATGCGACATAACTATATCATTAATCTTGTATATGATGTGTTACTGTTTTGTAAGAACAGTGGCACATACATTTAACATTTAAAGCTAGGTGAGGAGAAATGGGGTTACACGTCGCGTTTGATATCGTTGCAATTTCATGGCGACATGCATGCCTGTGTGTGTGTGTGTGTGTGTGTGTGTGTGTGTGTGTGTGTGTGTGTGTGTGTGTGTGTGTGTGTGTGTGTGTGTGTGTTGGAGTGTGTTGGAGTGTGTGTGTGTGCTTGTACTATTTCGGAGTAATGCCGAGTTTATATTCCTAGCACACTGTGATACCATGCCGTAGTTGAACATGAATACACAGCATACTCAGACTCGGAGTCGAGCAGTCCTTATTTTAGCCCCTTATTGCAGAGCGAAAGGGAGGGTAACAACAAGTACCTTCGTTTAACGTATTTCGGTATCACGCGGTGCGATTCCCTGACCTTCCGCTCTCCGGGCAGACGCTCCACTAGGCGGTTTTCATAATGCTAAACTAACACACACCATGTGTATGGTTTTAGTATATGACAGTTAATAAGTAACATAATGATAAATATAATAATTAACATAAACCACGGTACTTATAATGAGAGGGCACGAGTGACCATGCAGTCAAAGACGACGCAATTCGCTGTGAAGGGATGAGCCAAGGGGCTCTTCTGGTCTTATGTTCCTCGAGGGATGATACGTATGTTTTCCTGTATGTCGAGTACTATTTCAGCCGCACCTGTCTTTGGTGTCTTCATTTTATAACTTTTGAAATGCAATCAAGCATGCTCTTTCTATGAATACAGCGTCAAGTGGCTCTTGTTCAAAAGTTGTTTGATCAGGGCTACAACATTCAATGCCTCATTACGGCCTTCAACACTTTTTACGACCAACATGTGGAGGAAATTTCCAAATATGATGCATGAGTGGCTATTGTGATGTTTGGTGCAATTCTATATTTTGGCGTGCACCCTTACCGTGTGTGTTTTAGGTGAAAAACTGACATGCCTTTGCGTGTGTTAGTGACGGGTGTTCCCGGTGGGGCAGCATACGTTCACCTTCACGTATAATCACTATTTGATAGATTCATAAGCACATGTTAATGATATATTCGTACAAGGCACTGCGATCTCTTTGGGCTGCAATGCTTGTCGTAAAAGGCGACTAACGGGATCGGGTGGTCAGGCTCGCTGACTTGGTTGATACATGTCATCGATCCCAATTGCTTAGATCGATGCTCATGATGTCAATCACATGATTGTCTTGTCCAGATTCGATTATTTTACAGACCGCCGTCATATAGCTGGACAATGGCTGAGTGCGGAGTTGAACAACAAACAAACAAACAAATATGATTAAGAAAGGGTTTTAAGGCGTTTCAACAGACCCGCTCCTACAGTCACTTCACTAATCCAGTTGCGCTTATTAGTGTAACGATTGATGTAACAAAACAATATCACTATCAACTTTTGCCCTGGATCTCTATATAAAGCTCCATAACACTCCGTACCAGGATAGATGGATTGTAGGGTCTAGCAAATGTAACAACAAATTCTTGTCGCAAAAGATTAACCCTAACTCTTAGAACAATCAAGGAAGGTCTTTTTGTTCCTGGAATCCTGGCAACGTATATCATAACGACAATGGAAAAGGGAAAGCTATGGTTACGGCAATAGCAAATGTGACGACCATGTCATAGCGCTCACATTTATCGGATCAGCATAGTTGGCCACGATGTTAATAACAGAGAACACAGAAATGACAAGTGAGTGAGTGAGTGAGTTTAGTTTCAAGCCACTTTGAACAGACTTCCAGTTGTACTACGACGTATCAGCTTATTGTGGGATGAAAGCCACGAGGTAATGCAGGTCTCAGACGTTTACCACTTCGGTGAAAGCCACGAGCACGGGTATGGTGATGAAAAACCTAGAAACATAATCTGGGCGAACCGTGATTCGAACCCACAGTTATAGGTTTCTGATGTGTCCAGGGGACGCAAATCTGCACAGCGAATTGCGGCGCGTTAGACGACAGGGCCACCCCTGCCCCCTCTTGAAAATAGATTTCACACTCTTTTTAGCTAAATTTACTTATTTGTATCCTACTACACATCAACATGAATGTACAAATCCATTTTCTAAATGAGAGTATAATCTGTTGCTAGCATGCGCTTTACGGTATGAAAGATATATATGCCTCTTTACTTAATAAACAGATTGACCTGATAGCAACTGGCCAGTCCTTTGAAAGTTATCATGTGTTACAACATTTAATACTGGGAACCTTAAATCTACAAAAGTGGAGAGTGAGTGAGCTGGGCTTAATGCAGTTACATCACGCCCTGTGAGCTTCCGTGTAATGTTGGGGAAAGCCCTGTTGTGGCTTATTCTTCCATGAATCCCCAACAATTGAAAAAATTCTCAAATGTCCAAGGTGGACATACCCGATAACTATTACAGATAGACGTGTATTTAATGTATCAGGTTGTGTTTGAATTGCGTAAGTGAGTGAATGGATGAGTATTGGTATGGTAGTGACAAACTTTAGACGACCTGGCCAACCGTTCCCCAACAAAGGGGGAGAAATAATGTCAATAGTATTGATTTAGACCTGCGGTTATTATACCAATGGACATCTAAAGCTGATAACTGACCAGTATGACCGATTGGTTTTTGATAGGACACTGTGTGGCGTGTGGCAGCTCATTCCAATGCGAGTGTTACGTTTTAAACTTTCACTTTCAACTATTACAGATAGACGTGTATTTAATGTATCAGGTTGGGTTTGAATTGCGTAAGTGAGTGAATGGATTTAACGCCGCTTTGAACAGTATGCCGTTTATATCACGGTATAAGTGATACAGGCCTCAGACGTTTTAAATTACCACTTTGATGAAACCCATGAGTATTGGTATGGTACTGACAAACCTGAGACGACCTGGCCAACCGTTCCCCAACAAAAAAGGGGGAGAAATGATGTCAATGGTATTGATTTAGCGGTTATAATACCATTGAACATCTAAAGCTGATAACTGACCAGTATGACCGATTGGTTTTTGATAGGACACTGTGTGGCGTGTGGCAGCTCATTGCAATGCGAGTGTTATGGTTTTAAACTTTCACTTTCGTCGAGAGCCCCGATCTAAATAATTTACTCTACAAACAATTGTTTGTGATCTTCCACCTTAAACAATGTAGAAAACCCCTTAGAATCCACGAACCTTCAACTTGTCATTTTTGTTTCGTTTGATTGTTGTTTAATGCCGATCTCAACTATCCTTATCTGACAAATGATGAAGATATCGCCATAATAATTTCTCCGAATATCAGTTAATGGCCGGACCTATCGTCAAACATCTATCAAGTGTCATAGCTCTCAACAATTAACAACAAAAAGATTGTCGACAAAGTTTGAAAGATAGGGGAAAGTTTTTATTCAAGATTGCAAGACATTAATTCATGATTACGCTCGCTGGGAAACTGCTTCACCTGAAAGTAAAAGCATACGTTTAGTACGTTATACGCCCGTACATCATCAGTACGGATCTGAGGACCACACTGGATGTGTGGTGGTATAATGGTTGGATTTCTCACCACAATATATAACTGATATTCTCGTCATGGTACACCGTTAAGCCTTCATTCTATCGACCACCGGTAATACAGACTCGATTACGCACACGCCACCGTGATAGGGCTTCATATTAGCTTATTACATGATTTAATGAACCATTTAATGGGGGAGGGGGAGGTGAGAATTATCCCAGAATATGTTTTAAAAGAATTGAATTATGCTTCAGACTGTTGACAAAAAAAACATTGTTGCAAGATGTTGGGGGGGGGGGGGTTAAAAAAAATTTAGGCTCAATTTTCATTGAGGACTGGTCAGTCCATTATGTTTGCAACATCCCCAACACGTATAGGAGTTGAGATAATGGATAATGGATACTGATTGCATAATGGTACATGCTCTGACCACTTTGTACCATCACATGTACCAGTACAATTTAGCCTATCGAACCGACATGACAAGAAGGAATGTTGCCCATATACCCTCTGGTGTGAATTGTGCATGTGTTCAATGCATCCATGCTTATTCAAATATAAATTGCTGCTTTGCCAGCATGTCATTTCAAAGGTAGGAAATATAAATTCAACAAGTTTATGGAAAAGGTTCGTCGTGTTTACTTACAAAAAAACAGTTAACTCAAAGTGTGTCACATTCATATGACTTACATTTAGAAAGATGCGCTGGAAGAGCATTTGTTCGACCTCAGTTAACGTTGCCGTTACGCGTCGCCATTGCCATTGCCGTTGCCTTTGCCGTTACCGTTGTCGTTACCGTTGCCGTTGCCATTGCCGTTACCGTTGTTGTTCGGGTCATCAGCTTTGTCATCATTGTTCCCTTCGTCACATTCTCCATTGCCGTTGTCATCGTTGCCATTGCCATTGCCGTTCTCACCGTTGCCATTGCCGTTGCCGTTCTCACCTTTGCCATTGCCGTTGCCGTTCTCACCTTTGCCATTGCCGTTGCCGTTCTCACCGTTGCCATTGCCGTTGCCGTTCTCACCTTTGCCTTTGCACCTCCTTTTACGAGGAGCGCTTAGGGCGACAGCGCAAACGCATGCCAAGACAAGGAGAAATACGGCGAACCTCATGTCTGCTGTTCAAATAGCTGTGAAGTAAGAAAGACTCTTCAATGTCATTCATGTGCTGATAAAAATCTTGTTAAGACTTGCCATCAAACCCTCACTACCTCTCATTGCCATGATTTAATTGACAAACAAGTGACAAACAACATGAACGACTTATATATAAGACATCGTTTACATTTAATCACGTATAATTAGATTCCTTTATCCTTCATGCTACTTTATGACAGTAAATGAGACTATGGCTTTTCGCCGCTTTTAGAAATATTCCAGCAATATCAAGGCGGGGGACACCAGAAATAGGCTTCACATATTGTACCTATGTGGGGAATCGAACCCAGGCCTTCGGCCTTAACCACAAGACTACCCCACCGCCCCTTATAACAGTAAACACAGACAACACTATTTGAAGTATCCCCGTATTCGCATCTCTCAGACAAGAGTTCCAAAACACAGACCTGATAAATTCATAGATATCTACAATCTGGAATCATTGCATTGACTTCTTTTTTCTTGCTATGCGACATTTCGTTACTTTGCATGGGAAGACTAATTACAGACATTGAAATCCATAATGCTATCAGTCAGTCTCAATGAGGCGTCGCGTTCAAGCTTATTGCACTTATAAAGCGATGTGCATGCACGTGTGCGTGTGTGGAAGGGTGTGGTGTGCTTGTGATAATCCGGACTAATGCTGGTGTTATAGTTCTAGCCCACTGAGATACCATGCTGCATTTTCAGATGGACTACCCAACTCAGTCACAGTATACTGACTCCGAGTTGACCACTGTCATTGTTTCCCCTGAATGACGAGGGCCAGGCAGGTTAACTACAACTACCATCTTTTAACAAGTACCATCTTTCATGGGTAAGACCCGCTCAAGGGATCGAACTACCGACCTTCCGATCTCCCACCGGACGCTCCATCCACTAGACCACGGAGGATGCCCACTGTCAATGCAGACAAGATTGGCTTATGGATAATTCGGAAATCGCTGTAGTGAGCGAAGTCCCTTGGGGACATCAGAAACCTATGATTGTGGTTTTGAATACCAGTTCGCCCCGATTATGTTTCTAGGTTTGTCAGCACCATACCCATGCTCTTCAGTTTCACCAAAATGGTAAACTTCTGAGACCTGCATCACTTTCCTCCCACACCAAGACACGCGTTAAACCTAACTCACTCATTCACTCTCTAATCATCGCCTACTAACAGTGAGGGCAACACGTGTTCGGCTGAGCATGTCCTGTTCAACTGATAACACTGTCAGTGCGTATGGTTAGCATAAAAAAGCAAGACTTACTAATGCTTTACTAAGATTTGCTAATGCTCAACTAAGATTTACTAATGGTTTACGAAGATATACTAATGGTTGAACATGTTAAAACTACTTACAATTTCACTATAGATCAGATCGGACACAATTGCGGGAGTAGTGCGGGATGCAAGAATATCGAAATGATCCCCCTTTATACCTGTTGTTGGTTTTCCACGTGACTGATTATGATGCATGGCGAGGTAGTTTTCCACAAATGGTTTTAACTTTGTCAATCCGTCATCTTCTAAAATAGGCCTCTCGTGCCCTAGATCATTTCTGACAACCGGCAAGAAAATAATGCTAATTATATATTTGGTTTCATCCTGTTGCATTGTTTTTATCCACAAAGACGAGTACGACAGGGAACGTAGACACTCACCACATTGCATGCAGAGCCGTAATGTCGACACTCTCCACATTGCATGCAGTGCCGAAATGTCGACACTCACCACATTGCATGCAGTGCCGAAATGTCACCACTCACCATATTGCATGCAGGGCCGACATGTAGACACTCACCACATTGCATCCAGTGCCGAAATGTAGACACTCGCCATATTGCATGCAGGGCCGAAATGTCGACACTCACCACATTGCATACAGAGTCGAAATGTAGACACTCACTACATTGCATACAGTGCCGAAATGTCGCCACTCACCATATTGCATGCAGGGCCGACATGTAGACACTCACCACATTGCATCCAGTGCCGAAATGTAGACACTCGCCATATTGCATGCAGGGCCGAAATGTAGACACTCACCACATTGCATACAGAGTCGAAATGTAGACACTCACTACATTGCATACAGTTCCGAAATGTCGCCACTCACCATATTGCATGCAGGGCCGACATGAAGACACTCACCACATTGCATCTAGTGCCAAAATGTCACCACTCACCATATTGCATGCAGGGCCGACATGTAGACACTCATGACATTGCATGCAGTGCCTGAAATGTCGACACTCACCACATTGCATGCAGGGCCGAAATGTAGACACTCACCACATTGCATGCAGTGCCGAAATGTAGACACTCGCCATATTGCATGCAGGGCCGACATGTAGACGTTTACCACATTGCATGCAGTATACATAATTTTACGGATGCAGAAACACTTGTATCGTGATACATAAATATTATCTTTTTGTGTTTGTGAATCACGCCATAAACATGTTATAATGTTGGAGAATATATGCGACATAACAATACCATTAATCTTGTATATGATGAGTTATTGTTTTGTAAGAACAGTGGCACATACATTTAACATTTAAAGCTAGGTGAAGAGTAATGTGGTTACACGTCGCTTGTGTGTGTGTGTGTTGGTGTGTGTGTTGGTGTGTGTGTGTGCTTGTACTATTTCGGAGTAATGCCGAGTTTATATTCCTAGCACACTGTGATACCATGCCGTAGTTGAACATGAATACACAGCATACTCAGACTCGAAGTCGAGCAGTCCTTATTTTAGCCCCTTATTGCAGAGCGAAAGGGAGGGTAACAACAAGTACCTTCGTTTAACGTATTTCGGTATCACGCGGTCCGGGATCGAATCCCTGCAGACCTTCCGCTCTCCGGGCAGACGCTCCACTAGGCAGTCTTTATAATGCTAAACTTACACACACCATGTGTATGGTTTTAGTATATGACAGTTAGTAAGTAACCTAATGATAAATATAATAATTAACATAAACCACGGTACTTATAATGAGAGGGCACGAGTGACCATGCAGTCAAAGACGACGCAATTCGCTGTGAAGGGATGAGCCAAGGGGCTCTTCTGGTCTTATGTTCCTCGAGGGATGATACGTATGTTTTCCTGTATGTCGAGTACTATTTCAGCCGCACCTGCCTTTGGTGTCTTCATTTCATAACTTTTGACATGCAATCAAGCATGCTCTTTCTATGAATACAGCGTCATTCGGTTCTTGTTCAAAAGTTGTTTGATCAGGGTTACAACATGCAATGCCTCAGTACGGCCTTCAACACGTTTTACGACCAACATGTGGAGGAAATTTCCAAATATGATGCATGAGTGGCTATTGTGATGTTTGGTGCAATTCTATATTTTGGCGTGCACCATTACCGTGTGTGTTTTAGGTGAACAATTGACATGCCTTTGCGTGTGTTAGTGACGGGTGTTCCCGGTGGGGCAGCATACGTTCACCTTCACGTATAATCACTATTTGATAGATTCATAAGCACATGTTAATGATATATTCGTACAAGGCACTGCGATATCTTTAGGCGGCAATGCTTGTCGTAAAAGGCGACTAACGGGATCGGGTGGTCAGGCTCGCTGACTTGGTTGATACATGTCATCGATCCCAATTGCTTAGATCGATGCTCATGATGTCAATCACTTGATTGTCTTGTCCAGATTCGATTATTTTACAGACCGCCGTCATATAGCTGGAATATTGCTGAGTGCGGCGTTAAACAACAAACAAACAAACAAATATGATTAAGAAAGGATTGTGAGAAACATGATCATAAACTGCCCTTTTAAGGCGCTTCAACAGACCCGCTCCTACAGTCACTTCACTAATCCAGTTGCGCTTATAAGTGTAAAGATTGATGTAACAAAACAATATCACTATCAACTTTTGCCCTGGATCTCTATATAAAGCTCCATAACACTCTGTACCAGGAGAGATGGATTGTAGGGTCTAGCAAATGTACCAACAAATTCTTGTCGCAAAAGATTAACCCTAACTCTTAGAACAATCAAGGAAGGTCTTTTTGTTCCTGGAATCCTGGCAACGCACACAGATGAGTATATTATAACGACAATGGAAAAGGGAAAGCTTTGGTTACGGCAATAGCAAATGTGACGACCATGTCATAGCGCTCACATTTATCGGATCAGCATAGTTGGCCACGATGTTAACAGAGAACACAGATATGACAAGTGAGTGAGTGAGTGAGTTTAGTTTCAAGCCACTTTGAACAGACTTCAATTTGTACTACGACGTATCAGCTTATTGTGGGAGGAAAGCCACGAGGTGATGCAGGTCTCAGACGTTTACCACTTCGGTGAAAGCCACGAGCACGGGTATGGCGATGAAAAACCTAGAAACATAATCTGGACGAACCGTGATTCGAACCCACAGTCATAGGTTTCTGGTGTGTCCAAGGGACGCAAATCTGCACAGCGAATTGCGGCGCCTTAGTCGACGGGGCCACCCCTGCCCCCTCTTGAACATAGATTTCACACACTTTTTAGCTAAATTTACTCATTTGTATCCTACTACACATCAACATGAATGTACAAATCCATTTTCTTAATGAGAGTATAATCTGTTGCTATCATGCGCTTTACGGTATGAAAGATATATATGCCTCTTTACTAAATAAACTGATTGACCTGATAGCAACTGGCCAGTCCTTTGAAAGTTATCATGTGTGACAACATTTAATACTGGGAACCTTAAATCTACAAAAGTGGAGAGTGAGTGAGCTGGGCTTAATGCAGTTACATCACGCCCTGTCAGCTTCCGTGTAATGTTGGGGAAAGCCCTGTTGTGGCTTATTCTTCCATGAATCCCCAACAATTGAAAGAATTCTTAAATGTCCATCTCAAGGTGGACATGCCCGATTACTATTACAGATAGACGTGTATTTAATGTATCAGGTTGTGTTTGAATTGCGTAAGTGAGTGAATGGATGAGTATTGGTATGGTAGTGACAAACTTTAGACGACCTGGCCAACCGTTCCCCAACAAAGGGGGAGAAATAATGCCAATAGTATTGATTTAGACCTGCGGTTATAATACCACTGGACATCTAAAGCTGATAACTGACCACTATGACGTCCAGCCAAGGCATTTACTCTCCGATTGGTTTTTGATAGGACACTGTGTGGCGTGTGGCAGCTCATTCCAATGCGAGTGTTACGGTTTTAAACTTTCACTTTCAACTATTACAGATAGACGTGTATTTAATGTATCAGGTTGGGTTTGAATTGCGTAAGTGAGTGAAGGGATTTAACGCCGCTTTGAACAGTATGCCGTTTATATCACGGTATAAGTAATACAGGCCTCAGACGATTTAAATTACCACTTTGATTAAACCCATGAGTATTGGTATGGTACTGACAAACTTTAGACGACCTGGCCAACCGTTCCCCAACAAAGGGGGAGAAATGATGTCAATGGTATTGATTTAGACCTGCGGTTATAATACCACTGAACATCTAAAGCTGATAACTGACCAGTATGACCGATTGGTTTTTGATAGGACACTGTGTGGCGTGTGGCACCTCATTGCAATCCGAGTGTTACGGTTTTAAACTTTCACTTTCGTCGAGAGCCCCGATCTAAATAATTTACTCTACAAACAATTGATTGTGATCTTCCACCTTAAACAATGTAGAAAACCCCTTAGAATCCACGAACCTTCAACTTGTCCTTTTTGTTTCGTTTGTTTGTTGTTTAACGCCGATCTCAACTATCCTTATCTGACAAATGATGAAGATATCGCCATAATAATTTCTCAGAATATCAGTTAATGGCCGGACCTATCGTCAAACATCTATTAAGCGTCATAGCTCTCAACAATTAACAACAAAAAGATTGTCGACAAAGTTTGAAAGACAGGGGAAAGTTTTTATTCATGATTGCAAGACATTAATTCATGATTACGCTCGATGGGAAACTGCTTCACCTGAAAGTAAAAGCATACGTTTAGTACGTTATACGCCCGTACATCATCAGTACGGATCTGAGGACCACAATGGATGTGTGGTGGTATAAGGGTAAGATTTCTAACCCCAAAATATAGCTGATATTCTCGTCATGGTAAACCGTTAAGCCTTCATTCTATGGACCCCGGTTGCACAGACTCGATTACTCACAAGCCACCGTGATAGGGCTGCATATTTGCTGATTACATGATTTAATGAACCATTTTATGGGGGAAGGGGAGGTGAGAATTAACCCAGAATATGTTTGAAAAATAGAATTATGCTTCAGACTGTTGACAAAAAATACCACCGTGATAGGGCTTCATATTAGCTTATTACATGATTTAATGAACCATTTAAAGGGGGAGGGGGAGGGGAGAATTATCCCAGAATATGTTTTAAAAGAATTGAATTATGCTTCTGACTGTTGACAAAAAAACATTGTTGCAGGATGTTTGGTTTGTTTTTTTAAAGTTCTTTAGGCTCAATTTTCATTGAGGACTGGTCAGTCCGTTATGTTTGCAACATCCCCAACACGTATAGGAGTTGAGATAATGGATAATGGATACTGATTGCATAATGGTACATGCTCTGACCACTTTGTACCATCACATGTACCAATACAATTTAGCCTATCGAACCGACATGACAAGAAGGAAATTCAATGTTGCCCATATACCCTCTGGCGTGAATTGTGCATGTGTTCAATGCATCCATGCTTATTCAAATATAAATTGCTGCTTTGCCGGCATGTCATTTCAAAGGTAGGAAATATAAATTCAACAAGTTTATGGAAAAGGTTCGTCGTGTTTACTTACAAAAAAACAGTTAACTCAAAGTGTGTCACATTCATATAACTTACATTTAGAAAGATGCGCTGGAAGAGCATTTGTTCGACCTCAGTTAACGTTGCCCTTACGCGTCGCCATTGCCATTGCCGTTGCCTTTGCCGTTACCGTTGTCGTTACCGTTGCCGTTGCCATTGCCGTTACCGTTCTTGTTCTGGTCATCAGTTTTGTCATCATTGTTCCCTTCGTCACATTCTCCATTGCCGTTCTCACCGTAGCCATTGCCATTGCCGTTCTCACCGTTGCCATTGCCGTTGCCGTTCTCACCGTTGCCATTGCCGTTGCCGTTCTCACCTTTGCCTTTGCACCTCCTTTTACGAGGAACGCTTAGGGCGACAGCGCAAACACATGCCAAGACAAGGAGAAATACGGCGAACTTCATGTCTGCTGTTCAAATAGCTCTGAAGTAAGAAAGACTCTTCAATGTCATTCATGTGCTGATCAAATCTTGTTAAGACTTGCCATCAAACCCTCATTACCTCTCACTGCCATGATTTAATTGACAAACAAGTGACAAACAACATGTAAACATGTGACAGTAAATGAGACTATGGCTTTTCGCCGTTTTTAGAAATATTCCAGCAATATCAAGGCGGGGGACACCAGAAATAGGCTTCACATATTGTCACTATGTGGGGAATCGAACCCAAGCCTTCGGCGTGACGAGCGTACACTTTAACCACAAGACTACCCCACCGCCCCTTATAACAGTAAACACAGACATAACTATTTGAAGTATCCCCGTATTCGCATCTCTCAGACACGAGTTCCAAAACACGGACCTGACAAATTCATACATATCTACAATCTGGAATCATTGCTTTGACTTCTTTTTTCTTGCTATGCGACATTTCGTTACTTTGCATGGGAAGACTAATTAAAGAAATTGAAATCCATAATGATATAAGTCAGTCTCAATGATGCGTCGCCTTCAAGCTTATTGCACTTATAAAGCGATGTGCATTCACGTGTGCGTGTGTGGAAGGATGTGGTGTGTTTGTGATAATCCGGACTAATGCTGGTGTTATAGTTCTAGCCCACTGAGATACCATGCTGCATTTTCAGATGGACTACCCAACTCAGTCACAGTATACTGACTCCGAGTTGACTCCAAGGGATCGAACTACCGACCTTCCGATCTCCCACCGGACGCCCCGTCCACTAGACCACGGAGGATGCCCACTGTCAATGCAGACAAGATTGGCTTATGGATAATTCCGAAATCGCTGTAGTGAGCGAAGTCCCTTGGGCACATCAGAAACCTATGATTGTGGTTTTGAATACCAGTTCGCCCCGATTATGTTTCTAGGTTTGTCAGCACCATACCCATGCTCTTCAGTTTCACCAAAATGGTAAACGTCTGAGACCTGCATCACTTTCCTCCCACACCAAGACACGCGTTAAACCTAACTCACTCATTCACTCTCTAATCATCGCCTACTAACAGTGAGGGCAACACGTGTTCGGCTGAGCATGTCCTGTTCAACTGACAATACTGTCAGTGCGTATGGTTAGCATAAAATAGCAAGACTTACTAATGCTTTGCTAAGATTTGCTAACGCTCAACTAAGATTTACTAATGGTTTACGAGGATATACTAATGGTTGAACATGTTAAAACTGTACTTACAATTTCACTACAGATCAGATCGGACACAGTTGCGGGAGAAGTGCGGGATGCAAGGATGTCGAAACGTCCCCCTTTATACCTGTTGTTGGTTTTCCACGTGACTGATTATGATGCATGGCGAGGTAGTTTTCCACAAATGTTTTTAACTTTGTCAATCCGTCATCTTCTAAAATAGGCCTCTCGTGCCCTAGATCATTTCTGACAACCGGCAAGAAAATAAAGCTAATTATATATTTGGTTTCATCCTGTTGCATTGTTTTTATCCACAAAGACGAGTACGACAGGGAACGTAGACACTCACCACATTGCATGCAGGGCCGAAATGTAGACACTCGCCACATTGCATGCAGAGCCGAAATGTAGACACTCACCATATTGCATGCAGTTCCGAAATGTCGCAACTCACCATATTGCATGCAGTGCCGAAATGTAGACACTCACCACATTGCATGCAGTGTCGAAATGTCGCCACTCACCACATTGCATGCAGTGCCGAAATGTCGCCACTCGCCACATTGCATACAGTGCCGAAATGTCGCCACTCGCCATATTGCATGCAGGGCCGAAATGTGGACGCTTACCACATTGCATGCAGTATACATAATTTTATGGATGCAGAAACACTTGTATCGTGATACATAAATATTATATTTTTGTGTTTGTGAATCACGCCATAAACAAGAGATCGGCCGTGTGTTACAATGTTGGAGAATATATGCGACATAACAATACCATTAATCTTGTATATGATGAGTTATTGTTTTGTAAGAAAAGTGGCACATACATTTAACATTTAAAGCTAGGTGAGGAGAAATGTGGTTACACGTCGTGTATGTGTGTGTGTGTGTGTGTGTGTTGGTGTGTGTGTGTGTTGGTGTGTGTGTGTGCGTGTGTGCGTGTGTGTGTGTGTGTGTGTGTGTGCTTGTACTATTTCGGAGTAATGCCGAGTTTATATTGCTAGCACACTGTGATACCATGCCGTAGTTGAACATGAATACACAGCATACTCAGACTCGGAGTCGAGCAGTCCTTATTTTAGCCCCTTATTGCAGAGCGAAAGGGAGGGTAACAACAAGTACCTTCGTTTAACGTATTTCGGTATCACACGGTCCGGGATCGAATCCCTGACCTTCCGCTCTCCGGGCAGACGCTTCACTAGGCGGTCTTTATAATGCTAAACTAACACACACCATGTGTATGGTTTTAGTATATGACAGATAATAAGTAACATAATGATAAATATAATAATTAACATAAACCACGGTACTTATAATGAGAGGGCACGAGTGACCATGCAGTCAAAGACGACGCAATTCGCTGTGAAGGGATGAGCCAAGGGGCTCTACTGGCCTTATGTTCCTCGAGGGATGATACGTATGTTTTCCTGTATGTCGAGTACTATTTCAGCCGCACCTGCCTTTGGTGTCTTCATTTCATAACTTTTGACATGCAATCAAGCATGCTCTTTCTATGAATACAGCGTCATTCGGTTCTTGTTCAAAAGTTGTTTGATCAGGGTTACAACATGCAAAGCCTCAGTGCGGCCTTCAACACGTTTTACGACCAACATGTGGAGGAAATTTCCAAATATGATGCATGAGTGGCTATTGTGATGTTTGGTGCAATTCTATATTTTGGCGTGCACCATTTTTTTTTTAGGTGAACAATTGACATGCCTTTGCGTGTGTTAGTGACGGGTGTTCCCGGTGGGGCAGCATACGTTCACCTTCACGTATAATCACTATTTGATAGATTCATAAGCACATGTTAATGATATATTCGCACAAGGCACTGCGATCTCTTTAGGCGGCAATGCTTGTCGTAAAAGGCGACTAACGGGATCGAGTGGTCAGGCTCGCTGACTTGGTTGATACATGTCATCGATCCCAATTGCGTAGATCGATGCTCATGATGTCAATCACTGGACCAGACTCGATTATTTTACAGACCGCCGTCATATAGCTGGAATATTGCTGAGTGCGGCGTTAAACAACAAACAAACAAACAAATGCTATTAAGAAATGGTTGTGAGAAACCTGATCATAAACCGCCCTTTTAAGGCGCTTCAACAGACCCGATCATACCGTCACTTCACTAATCCAGTTGCGCTTATTAGTGTAAAGATTGATGTAACAAAACAATATCACTATCAACTTTTGCTCTGGATCTCTATATAAAGCTCCATAACACTCCGTACCAGGAGAGATGGATTGTAGCGTCTAGCAAATGTAGCAAAACATTCTTGTCGCAAAAGATTAACCCTAACTCTTAGAACAATCAAGTAAGGTCGTTTTGTTCCTGGAATTCTGGCAACACACACAGATGAGTATATTATAACGACAATGGAAAAAGGAAAGCTTTGTTTATGGCAATAGCAAATGTGACGACCATGTCATAGCGCTCACATTTATCGGATCGGCATTGTTTGCCACGATGTTAATAACAGAGAACACAGAAATGACAAGTGAGTGAGTGAGCCTAGTTTGACGCCGCTTTGAACAGACTTCAATTTGTACTACGACGTATCAGCTTATTGTGGGAGGAAAGCCACGAGGTGATGCAGGTCTCAGACGTTTACCACTTCGGTGAAAGCCACGAGCACGGGTATGGTGATAAGAAACCTAGAATTCAAACATAATCTGGATGAACCGGGATTCGAACCCACAGTTATAGGTTTCTGGTGTGTCCAAGGGACGAAAATTTGCACAGCGAATTGCGGCGCCTTAGACGACGGGGCCACCCCTGCCCCCTCTTGAAAATAGATTTCACACTTTTTAGCAAAATTTACTTATTTGTATCCTACTACACATCAACATGAATGTACAAAACCATTTCTAAATGAGAGTATAATCTGTTGCTATCATGCGCTTTACGGTATGAAAGATATATATGCCTCTTTACTAAATAAATTGATTGACCTGATAGCAACTGGCCAGTCCTTTGAAAGTTATCAAGTGTGACAACATTTAATACTGGGAACCTTAAATCTACAAAAGTGGAGAGTGAGTGAGCTGGGCTTAATGCAGTTACATCACGCCCTGTCAGCTTCCGTGTACTGTTGGGGAAAGCCTTGTTGTGGCTTATTCTTCCATGAATCCCCAACAATTGAAAGAATTCTCAAATGTCCAAGGTGGACATGCCCGATTACTATTACAGATAGACGTGTATTTAATGTATCAGGTTGTGTTTGAATTGCGTAAGTGAGTGAATGGATTTAACGCCGCGTTTAACAGTATGCCGTTTATATAACGGTATAAGTGATACAGGCCTCAGACGATTTAAATTACCACTTTGATGAAACCCATGAGTATTGGTATGGTACTGACAAACCTTAGACGACCTGGCCAACCGTTCCCCCACAGAGGGGGAGAAATGATGTCAGTGGTATTGATTTAGACCTGCGGTTATAATACCACTGGACATCTAAAGCTGATAACTGACCAGTATGACCTCCAGCCAAGGCATTTACTCTCCGATTGGTTTTTTAGAGGACACTGTGTGGCGTGTGGCAGCTCATTGCAATGCGAGTGTTACGGTTTAAAACTTTCACTTTCGTCGAGAGCCCGGATCTAAATAATTTACTCCACAAACAATTGATTGTGATCTTCCACCTTAACCCATGTTAGAAAATCTCTCAGAAATCAACGAACCTTCAACTATCCTTGTCCTTTTTGGTTTTTTTTGGTTTTTTTGTTTAACACCGATCTCAGCTATGCTTATCTGACAAAATGATGAAGATATTGCCATAATAATTTCTCAGAATATCATTTAATGGCCGGACCTATCGTCAAACATCTATTAAGTGTCATAGCTCTCAATAATTAACAACAAAAAGATTGTCGACAAAGATTGAAAGATGGGGAAAAGTATTTATTCAAGATTGCAGGACGTTCATTCTTGATTACGCTCGATGGGAAACTGCTTCACCTGAAAGTAAAAGCATACGTTTAGTACGTTATCCGGCTGTACATCATCAGTACGGATCTGAGGACCACAATGGATGTGTGGTGGTATAAGGGTAAGATTTCTAACCCCAAAATATAGCTGATATTCTCGTCATGGTAAACCGTTAAGCCTTCATTCTATGGACCCCGGTTGCACAGACTCGATTGCTCACAGGCCACCGTGATAGGGCTGCATATTTGCTGATTACATGATTTAATTAACCATTTAATGGGGGAAGGGGAGGGGAAATTAACCCAGAATATGTTTGAAAAATAGAATTATGCTTCTGACTGTTGACAAAAAATACATTGTTGCAAAAAAGTTTTTTAGGCTCAATTTTCATTGAGGACTAGTCAGTCCGTTATGTTTGCAACATCCCCAACAGGTATAGGAGTTGAGATAATGGATAATGGATACTGATTGCATAATGGTACATGCTCTGACCACTTTGTACCATCACATGTACCAGTACAATTTAGCCTTTCGAACCGACATGACAAGAAGCAATGTTGCCCATATACCCTCTGGCGTGAATTGTGCATGTGTTCAATGCATCCATGCTATTTAAATATAAATTGCTGCTTTGCCGGCATGTCATTTCAAAGGTAGGAAATATAAATTCAAGTTTATGGAAAAGGTTCGTCGAACAAAAACAGTTAACTCAAAGGGTATGTCACATTTACATGTAGAAACTTACATGTAGAAAGATGCTCTGGAAGAGTATTTGTTCGACCTCAGTTAACGTTGCCGTTACCGTTGCCGTTGCCATTGCCATTACCGTTGTCGTCACCGTTACCGTTACCGTTGCCATTGCCATTGCCATCGTCGTTACCGTTGCCGTTGCCTTTACCGTTGCCATTGCCGTTACCATAGGCTTTACCTTTGCTATTGCCGTTACCGTTGTCATTGCCATTGTCGTTACCATTGCCGTTACCGTTCCCATTGCCGTTACCGTTGTCTTTACCGTTGCCATTGCCATTGCCATCGTCGTTACTGTTGCCATTGCCAATGCCATCGTCGTTACCGTTGCCGTTGCCATTGCCGTAACCGTTGTCTTTACCGTTGCCATTGCCGTTACCGTTGTCTTTACTGTTGCCATTACCGTTGCCATTGCCTTTACCGTTGTCATTGCCGTTACCGTTGCCATTGCCAATGCCATCGTCGTTACCGTTGCCGTTGCCATTGCCGTTACCGTTGTCTTTACCGTTGTCATTGCCGTTACCGTTGCCATTGCCAAATCCATCGTCGTTACCGTTGCCGTTGCCGTTACCGTTGTCTTTACCGTTGCCATTGCCGTTACCGTTGTCTTTACCGTTGTCATTGCCGTAACCGTTGCCATTGCCAAATCCATCGTCGTTACCGTTGCCGTTGCCATTGCCGTTACCGTTGTCTTTACCGTTGCCATTGCCGTTACCGTTGTCTTTACCATTGTCATTGCCGTTACCGTTGCCATTGCCAAATCCATCGTCGTTACCGTTGCCGTTGCCATTGCCGTTACCGTTGTCTTTACCGTTGCCATTGCCGTTACCGTTGTCTTTACCGTTGTCATTGCCGTTACCGTTGCCATTGCCAATGCCATCGTCGTTACCGTTGCCGTTGCCATTGCCGTTACCGTTGTCTTTACCGTTGTCATTGCCGTTACCGTTGCCATTGCCAAATCCATCGTCGTTACCGTTGCCGTTGCCATTGCCGTTACCGTTGTCTTTACCGTTGCCATTGCCGTTACCGTTGTCTTTACCGTTGTCATTGCCGTTACCGTTGCCATTGCCAAATCCATCGTCGTTACCGTTGCCGTTGCCATTGCCGTTACCGTTGTCTTTACCGTTGCCATTGCCGTTACCGTTGTCTTTACCGTTGTCATTGCCGTTACCGTTGCCATTGCCAAATCCATCGTCGTTACCGTTGCCATTGCCGTTACCGTTGTCTTTACCGTTGCCATTGCCGTTACCGTTGTCTTTACCGTTGTCATTGCCGTTACCGTTGCCATTGCCAAATCCATCGTCGTTACCGTTGCCGTTGCCGTTGCCGTTACCGTTGTCTTTACCGTTGCCATTGCCGTTACCGTTGTCTTTACTGTTGTCATTGCCGTTACCGTTGCCATTGCCAAATCCATCGTCGTTACCGTTGCCGTTGCCATTGCCGTTACCGTTGTCTTTACCGTTGCCATTGCCGTTACCGTTGCCGTTGCCATCGTCGTTACCGTTGCCATTGCCAAATCCATCGTCGTTACCGTTGCCGTTGCCATTGCCGTTACCGTTGTCTTTACCGTTGCCATTGCCGTTACCGTTGTCTTTACCGTTGTCATTGCCGTTACCGTTGCCATTGCCAATGCCGTCGTCGTTACCGTTGCCGTTGCCATTGCCGTTACCGTTGTCTTTACCGTTGCCATTGCCGTTACCGTTGTCTTTACCGTTGTCATTGCCGTTACCGTTGCCATTGCCAAATCCATCGTCGTTACCGTTGCCGTTGCCATTGCCGTTACCGTTGTCTTTACTGTTGCCATTGCCGTTACCGTTGTCTTTACCGTTGTCATTGCCGTTACCGTTGTCTTTACCGTTGTCATTGCCGTTACCGTTGCCATTGCCAAATCCATCGTCGTTACCGTTGCCGTTGCCATTGCCGTTACCGTTGTCTTTACCGTTGTCATTGCCGTTACCGTTGCCATTGCCAAATTCATCGTCGTTACCGTTGCCGTTGCCATTGCCGTTACCGTTGTCTTTACCCTTGCCATTGCCGTTACCGTTGTCTTTACTGTTGTCATTGCCGTTACCGTTGCCATTGCCAAATCCATCGTCGTTACCGTTGCCGTTGCCATTGCCGTAACCGTTGTCTTTACCGTTGCCATTGCCGTTACCAATGCCGTTGCCATCGTCGTTACCATTGCCATTGCCAATGCCATCGTCGTTACCGTTGCCGTTGCCATTGCCGTTACCGTTGTCTTTACCGTTGCCATTGCCGTTACCGTTGTCTTTACCGTTGTCATTGCCGTTACCATTGCCATTGCCAATGCCATCGTCGTTACCGTTGCCGTTGCCATTGCCGTTACCGTTGTCTTTACCGTTGCCATTGCCGTTGCCGTTGTCTTTACCGTTGTCATTGCCTTTACCGTTGCCATTGCCAATGCCATCGTCGTTACCGTTGTCTTTACCGTTGCCATTGCCGTTACCGTTGTCTTTACCGTTGCCATTGCCTTTACCGTTGTCTTTACCGTTGATATTGCCGTTACCGTTGCCGTTGCCATCGTCGTTACCGTTGCCATTGCCAATGACATCGTCGTTACCGTTGCCGTTGCCATTGCCGTTACTGTTGTCTTTACCGTTGTCATTGCCGTTACCGTTGTCTTTACCGTTGTCATTGCCGTTACCGTTGCCATTGCCAATGCCATCTTCGTTACCGTTGCCATTGCCGTTACCGTTGTCTTTACCGTTGCCATTGCCGTTACCGTTGCCGTTGCCTTCGTCGTTACCGTTGCCATTGCCAATGCCATCGTCGTTACCGTTGCCGTTGCCATTGCCGTTACTGTTGTCTTTACCGTTTCCATTGCCGTTACCGTTGTCTTTACCGTTGTCATTGCCGTTACCGTTGCCATTGCCAAATCCATCGTCGTTACCGTTGCCGTTGCCATTGCCGTTACCGTTGTCTTTACCGTTGCCATTGCCGTTACCGTTGTCTTTACCGTTGTCATTGCCGTTACCGTTGCCATTGCCAAATCCATCGTCGTTACCGTTGCCGTTGCCATTGCCGTTACCGTTGTCTTTACCCTTGCCATTGCCGTTACCGTTACCGTTGCCATCGTCGTTACCGTTGCCATTGCCAATGCCATCGTCGTTACCGTTGCCGTTGCCATTGCCGTTACCGTTGTCTTTACCGTTGTCATTGCCGTTACCATTGCCATTGCCAATGCCATCGTCGTTACGGTTGCCGTTGCTATTGCCGATACCGTAATCTTTACCGTTTTCTTTACCGTTACCGTTGTCTTTACCGTTGCCATTGCCGTTACCGTTGTCTTTACCGTTGCCATTGCCGTTATCGTTGCCATTGCCGTTACCGTTGTCTTTACCGTTGCCATTGCCGTTACCGTTGCCGTTGCCAATGCCATCGTCGTTACCGTTGCCTTTGCCATTGCCGTTACCGTTGTCATTGCCTTTACCGTTGTCTTTTCCTTTGCCATTGCCGTTACCGTTGTCGTTCGAGTCATCTTTTATGTCATCATTCTTCCCTTCGTCACATTCTCCATTGCCTTTCTCGCCGTTACCATTGCCGTTGCCGTTCTCACCTTTGCCTTTGCACCTCCTTTTATGAGGAGCGCTGAAGGCGACAGCGCAAACACATGCCAAGACAAGGAGAAATACGGCGAACTTCATGTCTGCTGTTCAAATAGCTGTGAAGTAAGAAAGACTCTTCAATGTCATTCATGTGCTGATCAAATCTTGTTAAGACTTGCCATCAAACCCTCATTACCTCTCATTGCAATGATTTAATTAACAAACAAGTGACAAACAACATGAACGAATTATATTTAAGACAACGTTTACATTTAATCACGTATAATTAGATTCCTTCTTCCTGCATTCTAGTTTATGACAGTAAGTGAGTATGGTTTTTCGCTGCTTTTAGAAATATTCCAGCAATATCAAGGCGGGGGACACCAGAAACAGGCTTCACATATTGTACCCAAGTGGGGAATCAAACCCAGGCCTTCGGCGTACGCTTTAACCACAAGACTACCCCACCGCTCCTTATAACAGTAAACACAGACACTGCTATTTGAAGTATCCCCGTACTCGCATCTCTCAGACATGAGTTCCAAAACACGGACCTGACATATTCATAGATATCTACAATCTGGAATCATTGCTTTGACTTCTTTTTTCTTGCTATGCGACAATTCGTTACTTTGCATGGGAAGACTTATTAAAGAAATTGAAATCCATAATGATATAAGTCAGTCTCAGTGAGGCGTCGCGTTCAAGCTTATTGCACTTATAAAGCGATGTGCATGCACGTGTGCGTGTGTGGAAGGGTGTGGTGTGCTTGTGATAATCCGGACTAATGCTGGTGTTATAGTTCTAGCCCACTGAGATACCATGCTGCATTTTCAGATGGACTACCCAACTCAGTCACGGTATACTGATTCCGAGATGACCAGTCATTTTTTTCCCCTGAATGACGAGGGCCAGGCAGGTTAACTTCCACTACCATCTTTTAACAAGTACCATCTTTCTTGGGTAAGACCCGCTCAAGGGATCGAACTACCGACCTTCCGATCTCCCACCGGACGCTCCATCCACGGAGGATGCCCACTGTCAATGCAGATTGGTAAGATTGGCTTATGGATTATTCGCAATTCGCTGTACTGAGCGAAGTCCCTTGGGCACAACAGAAACCTATGATTGTGGTTTCGAATACCAGTTCGCACCGATTATGTTTCTAGGTTTGTCAGCACCATACCCATGCTCTTCGGTTTCACCAAAGTGCTAAACATCTGAGACCTGCATTACTTTCCTCCCACACTAAGACACGCGTTAAACCAAACTCACTCATTCACTCTCTAATCATCGCCTACTAACAGTGAGGGCAGCACGAGGGCTGAGCATGTCCTGTTCAACTGATAACACTGTCAGTGCGTATGGTTAGCGTAAAATAATGCAAGATTTACTAATGCTTTACTAAGATTTGCTAATGCTCCACTAAGATTTACTAATGGTTTACGAAGATATACTAATGGTTGAACATGTTAAAACTCTACTTACAATTTCACTATTGATCAGATCGGACACAGTTGCGGGAGAAGTGCGGGATGCAAGGATATCGAAATGATCCCCCTTTATACCTTTTGTTGGTTTTCCACGTGACTGGTTATGGCAATATTTTTCTTACAAAGTTGACATATTTTGTGGATAAGGACGTATATATTTTGTGCAACAGCGACATTTAAGGGTCTGTACCGAAACGTGGCCATTACAGCAAATTAAAGAAGTAGTTTTCTATAAATGGTTTTAACCTTGTCAATCCGTCATCTACTAAAAGAGGCCCTAGATCATATCTGACAACCGGCAGGAAAATAATGCTTATTCTATATTTGGAGGGTTTCATCCTGTTGTATTCTTTTTATCCACAAAGACGAGTACGACAGGGCACGTAGACGCTCACCACATTGCATGCAGAGCCGAAATGTAGACACTCGCCACATTGCATGCAGGGCAGAAATGTAGACACACGCCACATTGCATGCAGGGCCGAAATGTCGACACTCGCCACATTGCATGCAGGACCGACATGTAGACACTCGCAACATTGCATCCAGTGCCGATATGTAGACACTCACCACATTGCAAGCAGGGCCGAAATGACTCTCACCACACTGCATGCAGTTCCGAAATGTAGACACTCACCACATTGCATGCAGAGCCGAAATGTAGACACTCGCCACACTGCATGCAGTGCTGAAATGTCGCCACCAGCCACATTGCATGCAGTGCCGAAATGTAGACACTCGCCCCATTGCATGCAGAGCCAAAATGTCGCCACCCGCCACATTGCATGCAGAGCCGAAATGTAGACACTTGCCACATTGCATGCAGGGCCGAAATGTAGACACTCACCACATTGCATGCAGTGCCGAAATGTAGACACTCGCCACTTTGTATGCAGAGCCAAAATGTCGCCACCCGCCACATTGCATGCAGAGCCGAAATGTAGACACTCGCCACATTGCATGCAGTGCCGAAATGTAGACACTCACCACACTGCACGCCCAGCCGAAATGTAGACACTCACCACATTGCATGCAGTGCCGAAATGTAGACACTCACCACATTGCATACAGAGCCGAAATATAGACACTCGCCACTTTGCATGCAGTGCCGAAATGTCGCCACTCGCCACATTGCATGCAGGGCCGAAATGTAAACACTCGCCACATTGCATGCAGGGCCAAAATGTAGATACTCGCCTCATTGCATGCAGTGCCGAAATGTAGACACTCGCCACGTTGTATGCAGTGCCGAAATGTAGACACTCACCACATTGCATGCAGAGCCGAAATGTAGATACTCGCCTCATTGCATGCAGTGCCGAAATGTAGACACTCCCCACGTTGTATGCAGGGCCGAAATGTAGACACTCACCACATTGCATGCAGTGCCGAAATGTAGACACTCAGCACATTGCATACAGAGCCGAAATGTAGACACTCGCCACTTTGCATGCAGTGTCGAAATGTCAGCCTCTCGCCACATTGCATGCAGGGCCGAAATGTAGTCACTCGCCACATTGCATGCAGGGCCGAAATGTAGACACTCACCACACTGCATGCAGTGCTGAAATGTCGCCACCAGCCACATTGCATGCAGTGCCGAAATGTAGACACTCGCCCCATTGCATGCAGAGCCAAAATGTCGCCACCCGCCACATTGCATGCAGAGCCGAAATGTAGACACTTGCCACATTGCATGCAGGGCCGAAATGTAGACACTCACCACATTGCATGCAGTGCCGAAATGTAGACACTCGCCACTTTGTATGCAGAGCCAAAATGTCGCCACCCGCCACATTGCATGCAGAGCCGAAATGTAGACACTCGCCACATTGCATGCAGTGCCGAAATGTAGACACTCACCACACTGCACGCCCAGCCGAAATGTAGACACTCACCACATTGCATGCAGTGCCGAAATGTAGACACTCACCACATTGCATACAGAGCCGAAATATAGACACTCGCCACTTTGCATGCAGTGCCGAAATGTCGCCACTCGCCACATTGCATGCAGGGCCGAAATGTAGACACTCGCCACATTGCATGCAGGGCCAAAATGTAGATACTCGCCTCATTGCATGCAGTGCCGAAATGTAGACACTCGCCACGTTGTATGCAGTGCCGAAATGTAGACACTCACCACATTGCATGCAGAGCCGAAATGTAGATACTCGCCTCATTGCATGCAGTGCCGAAATGTAGACACTCCCCACGTTGTATGCAGGGCCGAAATGTAGACACTCACCACATTGCATGCAGTGCCGAAATGTAGACACTCAGCACATTGCATACAGAGCCGAAATGTAGACACTCGCCACTTTGCATGCAGTGTCGAAATGTCAGCCTCTCGCCACATTGCATGCAGGGCCGAAATGTAGTCACTCGCCACATTGCATGCAGGGCCGAAATGTAGACACTCACCACATTGCATGCAGTGCCGAAATGTAGACACTCGCCACATTGCATGCAGTGCCGAAATGTAGACACTCGCCACATTGCATGCAGTGCCGAAATGTAGACGCTCGCCACATTACATGCAGTGCCGAAATGTAGACACTCGCCACATTGCATGCAGTGCCGAAATGTAGACACTCGCCACATTGCATACAGAGCCGAAATGTAGACACTTGCCACATTGCATGCAGGGCCGAAATCAAGACACTCACCACATTACAAGCAGTGACGAAATGTAAATATTCGCCACATTCAGTAAATCTAGAAAAGACGAAAGTTGTCTTTAATAAAGTATGGTCCTCATCTAAATGAACGGGTGTCATCATATATATATTTTGGTGCATGTTTTGCAAATAATTTATCTTGGTCAAAACTGTTATAGTGTCTGTTATCTATTTGTTTTCCATCTTGAAATCACTTTGGGATATAAACCTCTTCCTTATACACTATTTTCCAAAACAAGGGGTATGGATGATATCAAAGAAATAGAAGTTGAACACTCTCTTAATGTAGAAGATCCCTAGCAATCAAATTCTCACGCCGAATCATGTCGCAATTGGAGAATGTGGTAGATATCTATATTATATGTGTAGGATAAAGTACGAGGCCGAGGTCATGATTGGAAAAGTAAGGACCTCAGTGCGAAGGAAGTGTAAAAGTAAGACCGACCGCGAAGGAAGTGTAAAAGTAAGACCGACCGCGAAGCGGGAGGTCTTACTTTTACACTTCCTGAGCACTGAGGTCCTTACTTTTCCAATCATGACCGAGGACGAGTACTTTATCTAACATATGAACCGTCAAATGAAAAGATTATATTTTAATGATCAAAATAAAAGAGTACCCTTTATCCAAGTACTGCCGGTCGTAACACTGCATCGTTTATACCGCGCTGGGTGGTACCCAGCTGGTATATCGTGGAGCATGGTCTAATTTTAAAACAGCGCGCACGTGCTGCACGGAAGTTTCGTTACGCGGCATCATGTGTCCTGTTAGAACATTCATTTGACGGAGACACGATGGATGAGGCAGACAGCGACAGAGAACTGTTCATAACCCAGTCCAAAACCGTTAAAAAAAGGGTGATGAAGCAGAGAGTGACGATGACTTTTTGTTTCGTTTCAAGGAACCTGGAGAGATGTTTTGTCCGCCTTTATAAAAAAAATACAGGCTTCTTTGGTAAGATTTCTTTTGAAAAATGGTAAACAATGAATCGTTTGTAAAATGGTTTATATATATATGTACTAATCAGCGTCGGACGAAAAAAGGAATGAATGCAGTCATATGGTATCCTAGTACTTATGTTGTATATCAAGTCATGTTGTAACTGTCGATGGAAATTCGAAAATATTCCAAGATGTTTTTTTCTTTTACTGCAGTAAGGCAGCAGGCGAGGAAACTATTGCATTCTACTTCACTGCACTGAAGAAACTGTCTATATTACCACTCTAAATACTGAACACTACAGTTTGGAGAATGTATTTATGCAGCATGTATGTATAACTACTATTTAAATGCATTCTCACTTTGGAGGATTGGAATCTGTTGTAATAGATTGAATTTGGTTCTTCAGTTTAATACTTTATTTAATTGAATTTCAGGTCACCGCAGTGAAGCCGTTCGGTTGTACAGGAGGTCTTCAGATGACCAAAAGGCATCAGTTTCCGACCTGTTGTGCGTGTGTCCCCGACAGAAAGAGAAAAGTTGATTCTGAACCAACTGCTCAAATTTCTGAACCAGAATCAAAAGTTTCTGTTAACTGTGGAAAATGCAAAGACAAGCAGTATTCGTTAACTATTAATTTCAACTAAAATAAAGAATTGTTGAAAAATTGGTTTATTTTTTGTTGTTGAAGGATTAAGAAAATCAGGTATCGGAAACGTGCTCCGATTTCTCGGAACAAACTTGAGAATTCTTACTCAAAAATTTTCTGACTAAATTTCTCTACATGTTTCCAACACTAAAGTCTGATTTCAACCTATACTGTAACTTTGTACAAAATATCACACTGAAACGTTCATGTGGGCTAAATTTGCTAATGTCGTAAGTAAATCCGGTTTTGACTGAAAACTTGGTTTGTTTCGAAATCAGGGCAAGGTTTTACTTTAAAAAGTAAGACCCGATAAGAGGTCTTACTTTCAAAAGTAAGACCCGGTAATAAGTCTTACTTTCAAAAGTAAGACCTGCTACTGGGTCTTACTTTTAAGAAGTAAAACCTCCAACTCAGCAAGAGGTCATTACATGAATTTGAGTACCTCCAGTATAATGGGACATATCAGTGATAGGTTTATATATCAGCGTTTAAACCTTGTATCAAATATTGGTGTGAAGAATGGACAGATTCAGATTCACAGTATCCATAAAAGTTATGAAAAGATATATCAGGCATGTAATAATGGAAAAAAAAAACTGATAAAGTCAAAGATAAAGTCTCATCTTCAAAAATATGGATTTGGATATTTGAGAAAACCAGAGACTCGAGTCAAGAACAGTAAAGATATATATCAGAATTTATTTATAGATTAAATACTACACATCAACAGGAAGATCCGGGATAAAATAGGTCTTCAGCAACCCATGCTTGCCGCTTGTCTTAAGAGGCGACTAACGGGATCGGGTGGTCAGGCTCGTTGACTTGCTTGATGCATGTCATCGTATCCCAACTGCGTGGATCGATGCTCATGATATCAATCACTGTATTGTCTGGGCCAGACTCGATTATTTACAGATCGCCCTCAAATAGTTGGAATATTGCCCTGAGCATGGTAAATTTCAATTTTGAATAAATGCTGATCACATGATTGAAGCCAAAAGGCGGTTCTCATTGGCCAATCTGGCTATAAATCAACCTCCAGGTTGTATTTGACTGCAGATTACTGTCAAGATAGAACCAGTCTGACTCTAAATTCTGTTTGTCAAGTTTGCTTGAGTCAGACATCCCTGTATTACTCACCAGCCATCACTCAACCCTGGCGACACAGCACAAATGTCAGCGCTTGAAAGACAGAAATGTCGGCGTTCATATTCACTTATTTCCTTGTAAATAAGAGGGGGAACGGGACTTTAGCTTGAGATCAGCATTTGTTTCAATGTCAATATCCATGGGTCTGTGCCTGACAGATCGATACAAGGATTTATACCTTGGCGAATCTGTGATTCGAATTCACAATCAGCGGATCATAGCACGGCGAAGGGATGCAACTCTCGAGAGCGGATTATTGGCTTTGGCTGTTGGGTTTGTTTTATGTTTAACGCAATATTTCAGCTATGTGAGGGCAGTCTGTAAATAATCGAGTCTGGATAAGACAATATAATGATTGACATCATGAACATCGATCTGCGCAATTGGGATATGATGACATGCATCAACAAAGTCACTGATCCTCACCACCCGATCCAGCATGGGTTTGTACAACTTGTTCAAGTCACAATATGGCTGAAATATTGCCGACGTGACGTGAAAATTTAACTCACTCTTTCAGCGCTTACTTTCAGTATTATGCATTGAAGTGAGCAAAAATGCGTCCTCCTTGTGTCGTATATAAGTAAATGTGTGAACATAGGCGGTAACGTCACCCTTTCTAGTACTCTTTCTAGTATATTTTTAGAGCTGAGTACGATGCAGCATCGTTCCTCTTGTACGCTTTATTATTACGTTACTCTAGAAGATATATATTAAAATAAAAACATATAAGGTATTTAGGTGAAAGTTGTTAGGCATGCCGCTGTCCGGTCCCTTGGGCCACTGGAAGATGTGTGGTTGGAGACGATTGCCGATACATTACCGCCTGCATACCGCCTACTATGTCACAACATCTTGGTTTGAAAGGAGCTGAGGCATCTAGAACCACTTTGGCAACTCTGATCATCGGACTAACAGCCTTGAAGAGTGGCACCACAAGACCAACCATCTAGCCAGGAAGAGCCACTCCAACATCTGCGAGGTGGTGCAGCTGTCCAGAGAGAGCAGTTCAACACCGAAGTCAGCATCCTTGGCTTGGACGGCAACCCCTCTGAACCTCCTCGTAAGCGACGTTACCGCCAGATCGACGCCCACCCCGGGTCACTGAAGGGGGACCTGGTCAGCCACCATCTCTCACTATACAGACCATTTGTCAGAACTACTTCATCGTTACTGAACATTGATAGGAGTATGTACATTTTTAAAAAAATAACTTTTTAACTTAACATGCACAAATACGGTAATGGAACTGATGGGCAATACTTCTCTGTTCTCGTTTTATTTTCCTGGTACCGGGAGCGGTAAATATTGTGTCAATGAACCGTGTCTGAGCACTCACTGGTCCCGGGAACGCTACAAAGAGTTGTCCTCTTAAAAATCACATTAGGCGCTCCCAGGCCGACACCGTGGTGTACATTATTCTCAAGTGTCGGCCAACACATACAGTTTGGACGTCGAGCCTCCGAACAGAGACAACATTCATTAACGTTGTGTTTTTCCATTTCAAACAAATCACGCGTATGACAAGCTGGAAGAGGACATAAATGTTCACCAGAAAGACGTTTCAAACTGCCCCAGCCATCACTCAACCCAGGTGACACGGCACAAATGACAGAAATGTCGGCGTTCGTACAAGTGGGAAAGATTTCATATTCATTTTTTTTCCTTGTAAATAAGAGGGAGGAAGGGATGTTTTGGCTTGAGGTCAGAGTTTGTTTCAATATGGGCCGGGGCCTGACAGATCGATTCAAGGATTAATATCTTGGCGAATCTGTGATTTGAATTCACAATCATCGGATCATAGCACGGCGAAGGGATGCCACTTTGAAAGCGGATTATTGCACTTTATATCACAAGGCTTCAAGGAGAAATAAAGTTATATAATTGTATGAAAATATTAGTTTTGTCTGTTTATTTGTTTGTTTAACGCAATATTCCAGCAATGTGAGGGCAATCTGTAAATAGTCGAATCTGAACAAGACAATACAGTGATTGACATCATGAACATCGATCTGCGCAATTGCGATGTGATTGTATGTATCAACCAAGTCACTGAGCCTGACCACCCGATCCAGTTATGTTAGCCACCTCTTACGACCTGCATGGCTTGTTGAAGACCAATTGAACACCGGATCTTCAATAGGGAAAATATTGTGATCAAAACAATGAATCTCAAAATAAATAATATATCTGTCCAACCTACAGCATATTTCACACAATACTGAGAAAACAAGATATTTAAATCCTTTGGCCTCATGGAAAGCTCGTAAACATTGACGCACGTAGAGGTGTTGGTGCTCTAAACACAAGATCATGATCTACGATTCGAACATATTCAATAAGCATAGCGTATTAATCACGAGGCATTTAACAAAAAGAAAAAAACTATTCAAAATTAACACATTTTATTGTAAAACGATTGATGGACAATATTCAAGACAATACTCAAGTTATTTTTCAATTTTTGGCAGTGATGCATGACGTGTGATCAACTTTATGTGGATATGACAATACGGCTCTGGTCTACATGGAATTCAAGTTAAGCATTGATTTACTACAGTTACAATGTTAAGGTCTGTTAAAGAAGGCGCCTCTCTTCCTACAGGTTCTCATACACGCCCTCTTGTTCCGGAAGTTGTTTCCGTTTCCTCCGCAGCCACCATAGTGGAACTCCTCGCACCTTCTGGTGGCTTTGTTGTAGTAGAAACGGTGCACCAGCTCTGAACATGCCCCTGTGTCCTTGCTCAGTTCACAAACTACAGATGTATAAAAATAGGCTATTTCTTGTGTCGAATGAAATATCATGTTTCTCTCATCGAGTGATGAGGCAAAGGAGATACTTTCCTTTCCCCCGTAATATTTGACGAGACAATGGAATAAACTTTTGTGTTATATACTTATTGTGTAGTTGTCTACCGGATTGTTTTTGTCATTGCAACGTGTAAATTCACCCTATCTAACACGCAGCGACGTTTCACTTTTGCGACTTCAAATTAAAGTAGTTCTGAGTTTGCATTATTTATCGTACATTTGGATATGATAAAATACAAAATCAACTTGAACTAAAACTATTCTTGAAACCTACGAGAAAGTTGTTGGAAGCGAAGGAATACACACTGGTCGAGTTACAAAAATGGCGCTTTGCAAAACGAGTCTCCATTGACGAATTAAATGAGAAATGTACAGTTAATAAGAAAAAAAATTCAAGAGAATAACAAAGGGCAAGAAGCGATATTAACTCCATAAATGACCGACCATCTCTTTATATTTTGCATTGTCAATGTGGAACTAACGTAAAAAAAGTCAACAGTTTATGTACGGGCCAGACAGATACAATATCGGGAGACACTTTGCGGGGAGGTAACTCTTGTACGACAACAGCTACGTCAAGTGTTATGTTTACTGCAGTGAAATATCAATTGTTATGTTCACTGCAATACAAATATCATTTTTCTCAAATTAAGAAAACTCTTCCACTCTAAAGTATACAATGAACCTAAACACGTTGTCTTCCAAACACTGAAGTTACTGAAGACCAATTCTAACTCGGATCGTCAAAGGGAATGGAATGACAAGCACGTACAAACAATGACAATACCAGCATGTAACAAACCCTACAAATCCTGCAAAATATATGTAACTCAACAACGGTACGTTATGCCTTATGGTTAGGAAATTGTGCCTTTTACAGTTGTGAGATCAGATAAATGAAGTTTGAAAATTCAATAATATTCTTATCAATCTATCAATCCGGATAAAACCGGTCCAAGCTCTGAAATCATAGGTAGAGAAAAAGTATTTTTTTTAGAAATATAGGCGAGGTGTCCAGGCACCTGATCAGTTTTTTTGCGGTGTTCAATGTGTTAGGGCAGGAGGTGCTCATCCTCTTCGCCAACACCTGGTGTCATCACTGACTTCCAGTGGTCCATTCATATAATTTTCAAAGCTATTTTGCCCTTTACGCCAAATGGAATCTGTTTCGGAGGATAATCTAGAATGGATATTCTCTTGCATTGGCAATACATATATTTCATTAAAATGTTTTTAACATCTCTATTGCATGAAAGGACCATTAAAATTTTAATAAGACGACAGTAACAGTGTAGATTTGTAAAAGTATGTGATGAGTAATACTTTCGTTACACTACGATCATTTGGAGACGCTGTGCGACTTACCTGCCTTATCTCGGCCAAACAACACCTTACACACCTTGTCATCTGTACATTTCAATTGCCGAAACACATTTGGGCTACACATTAAACGATAGGAAACCATTGCCTGAACGGACTCTGTGGTTCTAATTGATAACTGTCACCGTCAAAATAGGATAAACCCTCCATAGGAGTCACGTCAGGTGAGGTGGTTAATAATTAACTTGCATATACATGTGTTTGTGACGGTGCTCCCTTTATGTAGCGAACACATGGTATGTTGATTCATAAACACATCAGTATACTGTAGTGGGATTCGCAGAGAACCAGAGATTTGGCATGGTTATGAAAAGGGTTTTGATGCGTTTAATAATTCCAAAACAATTTCGTTCGTTGACCAGGATTCTGAAATTTCAGAAATTTCAGTCGAAACAAAAGCCAACCCACAGAAGAACAAATATGCCCGCTCTACAGTACTTACTTCTGATCAGATGCCATTGAAGCAGGGGGCCTCAAAGTACAACCTCTTTTATTTCCATTCGGAACTCCCGTTTAAGTTTTCGAAATACAGAATACCAATAAGTTGTTCAGGATGCTTTGCTTGAAACCAGAATTCAAAAACTGCCATGTCAGCGAGCTGATTAGAACGTTCATCTGGCGTGACCTCCTTCAGAGGGGTTGTCATATTTAATGTAGAAAATCATTGCACCTCGTGTCGTGTGGTATGACGCAACTGGGGATTGAACCACCGACTTCCCGCTAATGGAGCCAAAAAAGACTTGGCATTAGATCGACCTCTTTCAGTACAATACTCCATTCCAACAAAACAAACCCAGAGGACAACGTCAGTACTTGTGTCCCACCTTGCAAATGATGACAAATGAAGTAATTAGAACGGCATTCAGAGTCACCTTGATTCTAAAATTACATTTCAATTTGCTAAAGAGAGAAGCTACCATTCTACTCACAGCACAGGTATATTCTGGTCGACGTGGACACGTACAGTCAGACGGGGCGTTGCCAAACCGACACCACATCAGGCATCGGAAGGGTCGGAATATACGACCAAAGCCACGAAATGGGCGGGGACCTGCCAAAAGCCAATGCATTGCAAAAAGATGATATATCCAAAGCATATACAAGTTTGGAATGATGCGATATACAACAATATACAAGTTTGTATATATGATGTATCCAAAATTGTTTTTCTTTTATATATCAGTAAAGGGAGATAATTGTTATGTATTCGTGTATAATTATTGTATATGTGCAAAATGAAGAGTTTTAAGTTGAGCACTGTGTTGCTTTGTAAATGTTGGTAAACGGGAATATTGCTATGTATTGTTATATAATTGTTTTGTATGTGCAAAAGGCCAATCAAAAGTATTAGCAAGTTACAAATAAAACTGATATAGTGGCGTGTAACATTATTTGAATGTTTAATTAGTACTCCTCACTGTTACCGGGAGTCCTTTCTCTCCTTGCAATGATATTGACGGGTAAGCGATTGAGGCGTCTGGTACTTTTCCTGGCGCGGTGCTTATAAGTAATTATGACATGGTTTATATTTGCATTGTTTAGGATGTTACAAAATTAAACATATCTATTTCTTTTGAGTGATTGGGTGATTGTTGTTTAACGCCGCATCAACAATTGTCTAGCTATTCGCGTCGATTGTTCCCATGAGTAATGGCTCACATTTAACCGTCCCGTTATTTTGCAGATTGTTCTCTTCATTGGTGAAATGGCACACACCTAAATCCTATTCACTTTTTAAATATGTATGCAAACTGATCAACCTGTCTTTATGATATTTGATAAGAACGGGATTTTATGGAATGTGTCAAGGCTACCATAGTGCTTTACTAAGACGTGTGTGCGAGCATGTGCACGTGCATGTATATTTGTATACGCGAACTGCTCATGTATATTTGTATATGCGAGGTGCTCCTGTGATATATTCTACTATAATCCATGGGGTATGGGAGGGGAAGGTGGAATGGGGGGATCTGTACAAGATGTTAATGTATTCATACTTCTAACGATCTCCAGATAAGCTGCGTAAGATACGCAAACTGCATTTGTAAATCACCATAAACCTTTTGAGTTGCTTGCGTACAGAAATTATATAATCCAATATGCGTAAGAACCGAATGTAGCTTTTCAGCTCGCGCTATGTTTTTACATATCTTTTCTTACTGACTGAAAGCAGGCATCGTGTACACAAGAATTCCACTGTAGTGAATAATGCACAACTGTGCAACATCTTGCTTATTGTAACTTGTATCACTATAACGAAGTTATGTAACACATCAACACATGTTGAGTAGAAGTTAAGAACTAAAACAGTATACAAGTACAAATAGTTTGAACAAGGTCCACTCATAGGTTTGCAATTAAGGATTGACTGTGTATTTTTTTCGGTTCATTGAGGTATGAATCGAAAATCAGATGTGCAAACTGTATGAATCCGTGTAGCGGTTTCTTACAAAATTTTCCACATCGGTTTTTCGATTCATACCTCAATAAACCGAAAAGAAATACTCAGTCAATGCTTATAAATACATTCGACAACGTAAAACATGTTTTATCTACAATAGTTATACCAAAAACAGTTGTATATATCAAAACAGACAAAAATGACGAGATTGAAAAACGTTCCAGGTGTATGAATACATACAGTATATGCCCCAAACAACGATGGAACATTGTTCAGCGACATTTGGGTTAGCGATTTATGCCGCACTGAGAATATGGGTAAGCTGGGGTGCACAGACATCGGCAGATCGACAGATTTGGCTTTGGCAGCAAAATAATGTAGGCACATTTCTCTCACACTGGTAGAATATAGCTAGTGCCAGGCAATTGAACGACCCAACGCTATTGTGATGAAATCCCTCAGCCGCATGTTGTTTCCATCAAGTTATCCTTCAACACGACAATGCTAGACTGCATACAACATGTGTAACTGTTGATCTAAATTCTATGAAATCAAAGGGCAAGAGAAATATTCTCATCATTCAGGAAATAAAACATGAAAGAGAAAGAGTTTGAAAGAAAAACAGCCCGCTCAATTTTGAGAATTTATTTTACGCTGTTCCCCATAGTACATAGTGCTTTTTGAAGACATCTACTTGTACTTTAGAGAACAAAAAAACTGTACTTACCGCAAGCTCCCACTTTCATCTTGTCACTTCCGACAACGAATCGTAAAAGAGAAATCCTGTATATAAACGGACATATGTATTATTTTAACAGACGCGTTGTACATGAATAGCGAGTGAGTGAGTATGGTTTTACACCGTTTTTAGCAATATTCCAGCAATATCAGGGCAAGGAACACCAGAAATGGGTTTCACACATTGTACCCTTGTCGGGAATCGAACCCGGGTTTTCGGCGTGACGAGCGAACGCTTTAACCACTAGGCTACCAGACCGCCCCACTTGAACAGAAGATAAGGCGTCAAAATCATTATATTTACAACCTCGATCGACTTCTATTCCCTCTTATCAAAAAAGATTCCATACATATATCTCACATAAGACACAAAACGTGGATTGATCATTTATTGTTAACAATTAATTATAACCAAGCAATGATTATTTTCGACGTTTTTCCATAGGGCTTGGGGGCCGAATAGGTACAAGATTTGGGCACAACATCATTGTTGCCCAACTAACTTGTGTATATCAACTAACCGTAGCCTTTAATGCTATTTGGTTGATATATAATATACATGTGCACTTGCTGCACGTGATTTGGTGATTTTAAGTGTGACTGATACCTTACATAACATGTTATTTGAACTACAGCCCTATCAAGTTAGTGAGCACATCTTGGTGGCAAAAATGCACATACACGACTACAATTACATTGTAGAGTAGTAGTAGTTAGTGAGCTAAAGTTCAATTTGATTCCTTTTATATTAATGTGTAGTTATAGCAAACAGACAGGCACTATATTATTATATTATATTTTATTACGTGAGTATAAAAGGGCTCATCAGCTCAGCGAGCAACAACGTCTATTAGATAAGTACTGTGACAGTGACTCGCGCAGCTTTCGGAAAGCAATAGGCAAGATTGGTATCAGTAATGACCGAGGGTATGATGTCCCCTGGGAGGTGAAACATGATAGTGGTATATCTACAGATAGAGGTGTAGTCTTGAATACATGGAAAGATGAATATAGTTCTCTATTCCTGGAGAGTACATCTCCTAGTTTTGATGATGGTCGCTTCCATAAGATTTGTGATGAGTTGGCAAATAATCAGGTGAGAGTGGACTGCCAGTTTGATACCCGTGACCTAGATTCACTGACTACAGTGTCGGAAGTTGTTCGTGCAGTTTTCAAGCAGTCCAGGCAATGTATGACGATACTTGGTCATGTGTTAGAATAAATGATCACCACACAGACCGCTTTCCAGTATACTCAGGTGTACGTCAAGGGTGTGTTTTATCACCAACTTTGTTCTCTGTATTTATAAATGATTTAGCTGTTGAAATTAATAGCTTACACTGTGGTATCCACCTGGACACTGACATGCTGAGTATCCTAATGTATGCTGACGATGTTGCCCTCGTAGCACCTAACGAGCACTCTTTAGAGCGGATGTTAGATTGTGTAGCAACCTGGTGCGCATGTTGGCGCTTACTTGTCAACATCAAGAAAACTAAAGTTGTGCACTATCGTCCCAGTTACATTAAAATGTCCGATTTTGTTTTTACAATTGGGTCTGATCAGGTTGAAAGTACTCACGCTTATAAATACCTAGGTGTTTGGTTACAGGAATAACTAAAGAAATAGCTAAATCTGCAAATACCACACTTGGTGTTATAATTTGTAAATTCAAAGCAGCAGGTGGTTTAGCTTCTAACATTTTTACAACTTCGTACAATAACTTGGTTGAGCCAATCTTATCTTATGGATCGTCAATTTGGGGAACTAAGGAATTTAGCTGTATAAATGCTGTCCAAAACCGAGCGTGTAGATTTTTCTTAGCAGTCGGTAGAAAGACTCCAAATTTGGCTGTGAAATGGGCAGGACATCCTCATTTACAAAACAAAAACTTGAAATTCTTCGGTTCTTGTCATGTTTCGGCCAATGATTATTCTTGCAAGTCTAAGGGTCCAACAGGAGTTATTTACAAAGTTGTAATATACGTGAAAGGCTTAATGTTGCTTATTAAGCACAAAGATAAAAACTCTCACTGACTGCTCAGTAACATTCATGTAATATTAGTAATATTCAAATAAGTGTACTTGTTCTTGGTGTGTGTGTGTGACGTGGATAGATATAAATAAGCAACAAACGTATTGCATGCTGTGATAGCGCACTGCATTCTTGAAACGGCTGAAAAAATGAAAAGGTAGCCTAGTTTAGACAATGCACTTGTTTTGTGTACAGATGTGACGGCGAGGTTAGGGCAACCTGACACACATGAGTATTTATAGCCATGTTTACCTGAGCGAGTTGACTGCCAAGGTTTTTTGGCAGGTAGGTTTTGTTAAGATTTGTTATCTTGTTCTCTCTCTACCTTCTACTTCCTTAATCACAATTTAAATCCTAAATAAACTCTCGGGCCTTACACTGTGGCAATTTTAGACCCTCTGTTTCTGTATTTACTTGAGCTCATTTCCCCTAATGTTACATCATCTCATAAGACTAAGTCATCAATGATGTCAAAGCTGTCTGACATATTTCTTATGAACAGTTTATGAAGCTAAACAATGTCCAAGTGACTTAAGCACAAAAATACGCGCTATCCATTCGATCGACGTTTGTATATGATTTTGGGGGAGAGGAGGTGCTAACTACTACTTAAAAACAGGGAGATGGTGATAAGGCTCAGGTTATGAAACAATCTGAACTCACAGTCTTGAATTACTACACAATACACTGCCTGGGACCCCAGCTTCAATGGCTACAGTGTGCAAAGATTGTTTGTAAATGAGATAAGCTATTGTGTATTGTGCACTATGTTTCCACAATGATTTCAAGTATAAAGGGTTCATTTCCGATGCGATATATTATGTTTAATTGTTTTTAGTGTGAAGTGGCAATAAGTATGACACCTGTGCCCCATCCCTTTGTCTCCTTGGACAATAAAATATATTTGGAACAAATATAATAAAACACATTACATGTCATCATACCATATTACATGTGTACGAATCACGCGGCCGGGGATCGAATCCCTGACCTTCTGCTCTCGGGGCAGATGCTCCACTAGGCGGTCTTTATAATGCTAAACTAACACACATAAGGATAAATATAATAATCAACATAAACTACGGTACTTATAATGAGAGGGTACGAGTGACCATGCAGTCAAAGACGACGCAATTCGCTGTGAAGGGTTGAGCCAAGGGGCTCTACTGGCCTTATGTTCCTCGAGGGATGATACGTATGTCGAGTACTGTTTCAGCAGCACCTGTCTTTGGTGTCTTCATTTCACAACTTTTGACATGCAATCAAACATGCTCTTTCTATGAATACAGCATCAAGTGGCTCTTGTTCAAAAGTTGTTGGATCAGGGTTACAACATGCAAAGCCTCAGTGCGGCCTTCAACACGTTTTACGACCAACCTGTGGAGGGAATTTCCAAATATGATGCATGAGTGGCTATAGTGATGTTTGGTGCAATTCTATATGTTGGCGTGCACCATTTCCGTGTGTGCTTTAGGTGAACAATTGACATGCCATTGCGTGTGTTAGTGACGGATGTTCCCGATGGGGCAGCATACGTTCACCTTCACGTATAATCACTATTTGATAGACTCATAAGCACAGGTTAATGATATATTCGTACACGGCACTGCGATTTCTTATGATTAAAGAAAGGATTGTGAGAAACATGATCATAAACTGCCCTTTTAGGGCGCTTCAACAGACACGCTCATACTGTCACTTCACTAATCCAGTTGCGCTTGTAAGTGTAAAGATTGATGTAACAAAACAATATCACTATCAACTTTTGCCCTGGATCTCTATATAAAGCTCTATAACACTCTGTACCAGGAGAAATGTATTGTAGGGTCTAGCAAATGTACCAACAAATTCTTGTCGCAAAAGATTAACCCTAACTCTTAGAACAATCAAAGAAGGTCTTTTTTTCCTGGAATCCTGGCAACGCACACAGATGAGTATAATAATAATGACAATGGAAAAGGGAAAGCTTTGGTTATGGCAATAACAAATGTGACGACCATGTCATAGCGCTCACATTTATCGGATCTGCATTGTTGACCACGATGTTAGTAACAGAGAACACGGAAATGACAAGTGAGTGAGTGAGTGAGTATAGTGTAACGTCGCTTTGAACAGACTTCCAGTTGTACTACGACGTTTCAGCTTATTGTGGGAGGAAAGCCACGAGGTGATACAGGTCTCAGACGTTTACCACTTCTATGAAAGCCAAAGAGCACGGGTATGGTGATGAAAAACCTAGAAACATAATCTGGATGAACCGGGATTCGAACCCACAGTCATAGGTTTCTGGTGTGTCCAAGGGACGAAAATCTGCACTGCGAATCGCGGCGCCTTAGACGACGGTGCCACCCCTGCCCCCTCTTGAAAACAGATTTCACACTCTTTTTAGCTAAATTTACTTATTTGTATTCTACTACACATCAACATGAATGTACAAATCCATTTCTAAATGAGAGAATAATATGTTGCTATCATGCGCTTTACGGTATGAAAGATATATATGCCTCTTTACGAAATAAACTGATTGACCTGATAGCAACTGGCCAGTCCTTTGAAAGTTATCATGTGTGACAACATTTAATGCTGGAAACATTAAATCTACAAAAGTGGAGAGTGAGTGAGCTGGCCTTAATGCAGTTGCATCACGCCCTGTCAGCTTCCGTGTAATGTTGGGGAAAGCCCTGTTGTGGCTTATTCTTCCATGAATCTCCAACAATTGAAAGAATTCTTAAATGTCCAAGGTGGACATGCCCGATTACTATTACAGATAGACGTGTATTTAATGTATCAGGTTGTGTTTGAATTGCGTAAGTGAGTGAATGGATTTAACGCCGCTTTGAACAGTATGCCGTTTATATAACGGTATAAGTGATGCAGGCCTCAGACGATTTAAATTACCACTTTGATGAAACCCATGAGTATTGGTATGGTACTGACAAACCTTAGACGACCTGGCCAACCGTTCCCCCACAGAGGGGGAGAAATGATGTCAATGGTATTGATTTAGACCTGTGGTGATAATACCACTGGACATCTAAAGCTGATAACTGACCAGTATGACGTCCAGCCAAGGCATTTACTCTCCTATTGTTTTTTGATAGTACACTGTGTGGCATGTGGCAACTCATTTCAATGCGAGTGTTACGGTTTTAAACTTTCACTTTCGTCGAGAGCCCCGATCTGAATTATTTGATCCAAAAACAATTGTTTGTGTTCTTCCACCTTAACCCATGTTAGAAAATCTCTCCGAATCCACGAACCTTCAACTATCCTTGTCCTTTTTGTTTTGTTTGTGTGTTGTTTAACGCCAATTTACGCTCGATGGGAAACTGCTTCACCTGAAAGTAAAAGCATACGTTTAGTACGTTATCCGGCTGTACATCATCAGTACGGATCTGAGGACCACAATGGATGTGTGGTGGTATAATGGTTGGATTTCTCACCACAATATATAACTGATATTTTCGTCATGGTAAACCGTTAAGCCTTCATTCTATGGACCCCGGTTGCACAGACTCGATTACTCACAAGCCACCGTGATAGGGCTGCATATTTGCTGATTACATGATTTAATGAACCATTTTATGGGGGAAGGGGAGGTGAGAATTAACCCAGAAAATGTTTGAAAAATAGAATTATGCTCCAGACTGTTGACAAAAAATACATTGTTGCAAAAAAGTTCTTTAGGCTTAATTTTCATTGAGGACTGGTCAGTCCGTTATGTTTGCAACATCCCCAACAGGTATAGGAGTTGAGATAATGGATAATGGATACTGATTGCAAAATGGTTCATGCTCTGACCACTTTGTACCATCACATGTACCAGTACAATTTAGCCTTTCGAACCGACATGACAAGAAGCAATGTTGCCCATATACCCTCTGGCGTGAATTGTGCATGTGTTCAATGCATCCATGCTTATTTAAATATAAATTGCTGCTTTGTCGGCATGTCATTTCAAAGGTAGGAAATATAAATTCAAGTTTATGGAAAAGGTTCGTCGAACAAAAACAGTTAACTCAAAGGGTATGTCACATTCATATAACATTGCCGTTACCGTTGTCGTTACCGTTGCCATTGCCGTTACCGTTGTCGTTCGAGTCATCATATTTGTCACATTCTCCATTGTCGTTCTCATCGTTGCTATTGCCATTGACGTTCTCACCGTTGCCATTGCCGTTGCCGTTCTCACCGTTGCCATTGCCATTGTCGTTCTCACCTTTGCCTTTGCACCTCCTTTTACGAGGAGCGCTTAGGGCGAGAGTGCAAACACATGCCAAGAAATACGACGAACCCCATGTCAGCTGTTCAAATAGCTGTGAAGTAAGAAAGACTCTTCAATGTCATTCATGTGCTGATAAAATCTTGTTAAGACTTGCCATCAAACCCTCACTACCTCTCACTGCCATGATTTAATTGACAAACAAGTGACAAACAACATGAACGACTTATATATAAGACATCGTTTACATTTAATCACGTATAATTAGATTCCTTCATCCTGCATGCTAGTTTATGACAGTAAGTAAGTATGGTTTTTCGCCGCTTTTAGAAATAAGGCGGGGGACACCAGAAATAGGCTTAACATATTGTATCCATGTGGGGAATCATACCCAGGCCTTCGGCGTGACGAGCGTACTCTTTAACCACCGCCCCTTATAACAGTAAACACAGACACCACTATTTGAAGTATCCCCGTACTCGCATCTCTCAGACACGAGTTCCAAAACACGGACCTTACAAATTCATAGATATCTACAATCTGGAATCATTGCATTGACTTCTTTTTTCTAACTATACGACATTTCGTTAGTTTGCATGGGAAGACTAATTAAAGAAATTGAAATCCATAATGATATAAGTCAGTCTCAGTGAGGCGTCGCGTTCAAGCTTATTGCACTTATAAAGCGATGTGCATGCACGTGTGCGTGTGTGGAAGGATGTGGTGTGCTTGTGATAATCCGGACTAATGCTGGTGTTATAGTTCTAGCCCACTGAGATACCATGCTGCATTTTCCGATTGATTGCCCAACTCAGTCACAGTATACTGACTCCGAGTTGACCAGTCATTTTTTTCCCCTGAATGACGAGGGCCAGGCAGGTTAACTACAACTACCATCTTTTAACAAGAACCATCTTTCTTGGGTAAGAGCCGGATTACGACGTAAATTGTAATAAAAAGGTAAATTGTAATACTTGCAGCAATTTTGTAATAATTTTGACGTATATTGTAATAACAACGTAAATTGTAATAAAATTTGACGTAAATTGTAATACGCAAATTGTAATAAAAATTGACTTAAAATTGTAATAATCTCAACTTGCGGTAAAATGTAATAACTTTTTACGTAAATTGTAATAACCTTATAAGTTTAGTGTCAAAGGCGTTAAATGACTAGAACCTATCCTTGTCAGGGTTGGTACAGGGTTTATCGTAACAATCGTCATTAAAGTATGGGTGTGGGGGAGGATTGAGGTCGTTATCGTACATTATTGTATAATTATATGTATATATAAACGCATTTGAATTTCATTTCTATGGTTGTCCAGAAGAGGATTAATTACAAGAATGAACTTAGTTTTCTTATTTATTTGAGAAATACTCTGTGTGTTTTGTACTAAATGGTAATATATCCTATTGACGATTTTCATCATAATTGTTCATATTTAACGTAATGGAATCATATTTCAATTGGTAAAGTAGGTAGTAATATACACAATGGAATAATTATAACGTAACAAACTTAAACAAATATATTGATGTGTAAATGTGGAAAGTCTGACTTTTACTGACTGAAGCAAATTCATTTACTTTGCAACTGTATATTTGTACATATATTATGCGGAGAGGGGTTTACTAAGTTGCAGAACTTGTCCTCAATACAATTCTCATTTTGTTCTGTGAATAAAATATGTTTAAACTAAACTAAACTAGCAAATGGATGACATGTCATCCTGCAGTAGTCTGTGTGCAAGCTGATTTATACATGTTCATATACATAATATCAATTTATTATTATTCAAGTTTCAATTTTTTTAACGTTGCTCGGAGGATGTAAATCAAATAATGACAATGTCCTGGGCGATGTACATGTAGGTATGTGAACCCGAAAGGACTACCTTTATCAATTATTTTACGTGCAGTTGTGTTATGTCTGTATTGTTAGAATGATACTCTAGCAACTGTACACATCGAAATGTATGACTTTAAAGATCCATCCTCGGGTTAAAAAAGATGGATTACTTTAGGTACGTCTATTCGACAAATAGGTTAATTGATTTATCATCCAGTAGTAGCTTAGCTAGGAGTCCATTTCAATAACATTGAGTTATGAGTTACCGAAGAGAGCTCTGTGCAACCGGACCCTGAAATTATGTCGATTTGCATTGGAGCTTTACTTAATTTGATAAGGAGCACATGACCGTTTCCTTGAAACAAACGAGACAATTCAATCGTATTTATACATTATACTTTGACGAAGAATTCAAATACAGCAAATGAGTGACAGATCTCCTGTGCAATGTCAAAGGGGAAAAAAACAGTCGTCAGCAAATACAGCATAGATTTCCCATGCATGGGAAAGGAGAATACTTAATACGTAACATTATGTACAATGTTTTTATTAATAATAGGGGCATGGATAATCTTTACCTACATTGCATATACTATTAGATATTGTGTATTGTCGATCTCTGTGAACTTCTCACAGATAAAGAAATAATAATAAATAAATACAAACCATGTTAACTTATGCAATATTTGTAGCAATGTATGATTAACATATGGATCATTAATATAACATAAAATATTTCCTTACATAGGAAGAAGTATATTTAATGAAATAAATGAATAAATGTAACTGTCTGGATTCCTTTCATATGTCATGAAGAACTAACAACAACTTACTGACAACTTTTGCTGTGATAATAACTCCTTGCCCCAACAACAAAAACAGAATCCATCATGATAACGGCACGAAATCATAATTCAAAGCATACACAAATAACACCCGGTATCTTCGGGCATGTCTTGTTGAGTTTCAAAGAGCATCAGAATGTATAATAAATTTGTTGCTATCAATTATTGCTGAAATATATCTGTTTTGATCAAAATTGAAAGGATGGAAAGATAATGAAAAGGGTTTTGTCACTAACGTAAATATTCTCTCAAAGAGTATTCTAAGATCATTAAACTCGGCAATCGTTGGTGGATTGCGCCAAGCAACCTTGATACCAAATTTTGTACCTCACGTTTAATGCGGTACATAATTTTCGAAAAGGATAATTACGTTTTTCATAAGTTATCACTAATTTGTGACATATATACGGACACAAATTACCTCAGAGGATAATCTTCTCTGGGGGTTTAAGAGGATTTAAATAAGTCCAGCTAACATCAAGCACTATAATAAAATATTGAAATTATAGCATACCTTCTTAACATTCCAATGAAAAGAATAGTGGCTAACTAAGAAACCAAATTATATTTATCTCCGATACTATGCCATCATCAGTATACAGTTATTACAGTGCTTGATGTTAGCTCATTGTAGCGATCAAAATTTCATCGTTTTCATTTAGCTCCTAAAAGGGTATATTCATTTTTTTCGTTTCTTTGCAATTTGTAATATTCCCATTCCGTTTTAAGTTCTAAAATTTGTTTTAATGGTCTTAAGCTACTGCCCTTCTAAATATATAACAAGGGGAGGTAAATGCTCTGGAGTCAGTTTTTCAAGCCATGTGGTAGCCAGAATGCACATGTCCAAGTCACCAAGTTACCAAGTCAAATTTATGGTCTAAAACAATGGTAAGCCAGTTTCACAATTCCACACCAAGCCTCAAACAATTAATGTAAATGCAATGTAACATTGCATATATAAAGCTAAACTTTTAGTAATTCTCTAGTGTTTAGAGCTGATAATTGTTTCACCCTGTGTGTGTTAGTTCTTCTGTAGAAGTTCGCCTTGCCTTACTTGCCCATGAAGTTCAAATGTGAGCCTAGTTCTCTTGAAGTTAATTATTGTTTAATATGTATAGACATTTAATTGTTTGTTTTTGTTAAGCACTGAGACAGCTTCTCATCTGTTTCAGTCAATCTGTATGTGCAAAGGAGCAAAAGAAAATAGATAAGAAAGAATGAAAGAAACCAAAATAAAGAATTAAGAGCACAAGAGACTTGGTTATTACACCCAAATTACTTTAATCCTCTTAATCTTTCAGAGGAGGTTATGTTTTCAGGGGATTATTGTACGTATATATTTCGTATCAAGGTTTCTTGGCGCAATCCACCAACGATTGTCGAGTTTAATGATCTTCAAGTACGTTTCAAGGTCAAAGAGAAAATTTACTTTAGTGACAAACATATTTTAATTATAAATTTTCAATTCCTTTCTACTTGATTCTACTTGATTGCAAGACATTTATGATAATTCGTAGACTCTTTGAAACTGTACAAGAGTTATCCGAAGATACCGGATGTTATTAGTGTATGCACGGGATCTGTCAACTAATTTGTTGAATTTGAATTCTTCGTCAAAATAAAATGAATTGTATAAATATGATTAATCTCCCTCGTTTGTTTCAAAAAGAAGGATCATGTACTCCTTATCAACTCGAAAAGCGTTTCCACTGCAAATCGACACACTGGTTGACCAGCCTGTGTTTGTACCCTTCGTCATCACTCGTTCAGTCGTGTCGAACTGGTCAACGTACTGTTGAAGCAAGTCATGCAAAAAACATCTTGAATAGCCTTATAAGAGTATTGAACAATATGTTACAATTAAGTTATTTGTCGAATATACGGTTGTGTAACCCATCATTTCGAACCTGATGATGGATCTTTCAGTCATTTAAATTTATCGATGTTGACACCACCCTTTAATGGCGATTGTACGATAAAGCCTATACCAACCATCCCTAACTTAACAGTTTTGTACGTTTGTCATCATACACAGTATTTCTCGAATTGTACATGTGAAACGCAAGCTCAACTGACAAAGATCATTTCTAGTCAATTATTATTTTTATTACAATTTGTGTATTACAATTTACGGCAAATATTATTACAATTTACGTTGTTATTACAATTTACGTCAAAATTATTACAATTTGCTGCAAGTGTATTACAATTTACCTTTTTATAATAATTTACGTCGTAACAACCCGCTCAAGGGATCGGACTACCGACCTTCCGATCGCTTGACCACGGAGGATGCCCACTGTCAATGCAGACAAGATTGATTTATGGATAATTTGCAATTCGCTGTACTGAGCGAAGTCCCTTGGGCACAACAGAAACCTATGATTGTGGTTTCGAATACCAGTTCGTACCGATTATGTTTCTAGGTTTGTCAGCACCATACCCGTGCTCTTCGGTTTCACCAAAGTGCTAAACATCTGAGACCTGCATTACTTTCCTCCTACACTTAGACACGCGTTAAACCTAACTCACTCATTCACTCTCTAATCATCGCTTACTAACAGTGTGGGCAGCACGTGTTCGGCTGAGCATGTCCTGTTCAACTGATAACACTGTCAGTGCGTATGGTTAGCATAAAAAAGCAAGATTTACCAATGCTTTACTAAGATTTGCTAATGCTCTACTAAGACTACTGATGGTTTACGAAGATATACTAATGGTTGAACATGTTAAAACTCTACTTACAATTTCACTATTGATCAGATCGGACACAGTTGCGGGAGAAGTGCGGGATGCAAGGATATCGAAATGATCCCCCTTTATACCTTTTGTTGGTTTTCCACGTGACTGATTATGATGCATGGCGATATTTTTCTTACAAAGTTGACATATTTTCTGGATAGTGACGTCTTTATTTTATGCATATCAATCTTTATTTCACATAGTGAAGAGGCCACAGGCCTATAGTACAATTTGAAGAATATACAATTTTATGCAATAGCGACATTTAAGGATCTATACCGAAACGTGGCTATTACAGCAAAATGAAGAGTTAGTTTTCCACAAATGGTTTTAACTTTATCAATCAGTCATCTTCTAAAATAGGCCTCTCGTGCCCTAGATCATTTATGAAAACAGGTAAGAAAATAATGCTAATTTTATATTTGGAAGGTTTCATCCTGTTGTATTGTTTTTATCCACAAAGACGAGTACGACAGGGCACGTTGACACTCAGCACATTACATGCAGGGCCGACATGTCGACACTCACCCATTTCATGCAGGGCCGAAATGGCGACACTAACCGCGTTGCATGCAGAGCCGAAATGTAGACACTCACCACATTGCATGCAGAGCCGAAATGTAGACACTCGCCACATTGCATGCAGAGCCGAAATGTAGACATTCGCCACATTGCATGCAGGGCAGAGATGTTGACACTCACCACATTGCATACAGTGCCGAAATGTAGACACTCACCACATTGCATGCAGAGCCGAAATGTAGACACTCACCGCATTGCATGCAGGGCCGAAATGTAGACACTCACCACATTGCATACAGAGCCGAAATGTAGACACTCACCACATTGCATGCAGGGCCGAAATGTAGACACTCACCACATTGCATGCAGGGCCGAAATGTAGACACTCACCACATTGCATGCAGGGCCGAAATGTAGACACTCACCACATTGCATACAGAGCCGAAATGTAGACACTCACCACATTGCATGCAGGGCCGAAATGTAGACACTCACCACATTACATGTGGGGCCGAAATGTAGACACTCGGCACATTGCATGCAGGGCCGAAATGTAGACACTCACCACATTGCATGCAGGGCCGAAATGTAGACACTCACCGCTTTGCATGCAGGGCCGAAATGTAGACACTCACCACATTGCATACAGAGCCGAAATGTTGGCACTCAGTACATTAAGCCAGTCCTTATTATATAAGAACAGTGAGTGAGGTTGGTGTAACTCCTATTTGAACAGCATTTCAGTCATGTCATGGCGTGTCAGCTTGACAGCTTGATGCTGACCTTGTACAAGGCGTTAACTATTTTGGTGAAAACCACGAGCACGGTAATAGTTAACCGTATTATATTGTTTATGTTGAGAATCAGTAGAATTTCACTGCATTGTATTTGAATAATGATTAGTTGTCATGAATGTAGTACTATTTAATGTAAACATCGGTGAGGGAAGTTATATTTAGTTGCTCTAATTATCTGTAAGCCTCTGGAATAGCATGGATTGATGTCAAGTGTTAAAGGAACATGTCGAATATTCTGTGATGATCTGGTGACATTGGACTGGTCAAGCACTGTGTGGAAAGTGCTGGAAGCTGATTAGGCTAGTGGAGCGTATGCTTCCATGTCTAATGCCACATTTCATCTCAAAGTTTATCTGACATTACATCAAGACCAGCGTTTGTGTGAAGATCCTTTACTAACTTATTACCCCGGATTCCCAGCCTCGACCTACATTGTACCTCGGAAGTGTTACCACTGTTGCGGATAGGTAAATATGAACTTTTCTATATCACCACTGCCATCATATTTTGTACTTGATGCTGCCATTGAATAATGTACTACCACTCTTTTCCATTCTTCCATTGTAATTGTTATGCAGTAATTTGTATTGATTTGTAAACCTGGTTAGTTGTGTTATACAATTGTTGATTGTACACCTTTTGTTAGTTGGTTTCACACTAAATTCTTTTTTGTACTGATTTCTGGAATAACACATAGTTTGAGTTTGGGAATCGACACGTAACAACCCCCACTCCCTATGATAAATGACCAGTCCCTAATGTCAAAATTTAGAATAAAAAAATAATAAAATGAAAAATATAAAACCGTGTCATTTGTTCATGGCCCTGCCCCACTCCACTCCACTTTGTACCTGATATCGGAAGTTGAAAGATATTAAAAAAAAATATGTTAACTAGGTATCTCTGGAAACTGGGACATAAAACAATTTCAAAGTAATTAGTTCAAAGGGGTTTTAAAATTAAGGAATGAGAGTAATTCACTCATCCTCGCTGTCATCAAGATCTGTATTTGTTAATATCTCTTTGAAGTCTGAAACTGAAACTTTTTTTTCAGATTTAGTCCGTGCGATGCTTCAATTAGATCGTATTAGATCAAAATAATATTATTTATCAAGATGGAAAGGTCAGGTTTGTTGGCCTGGACACACCTGGGGCTGTATACGGGCCTGTTCCAGCGCGTGCGTGCGTGCTTGCGTGCGTGGGTGCGTGCGTGCGTGTGTGTGCGTGCGTGTGAGTGTGCGTGTGTGTGATGTGATGTTTGATTTCGGGGATTAAATTATGTCTCTCCACGGTGGATATCTGCTTCAGTATGTATGTGTCATGTGCAATTTTGTCCAGTAATGATTATAATATTTCTTGTATTGCAAAGCTTTTTTTCATGTATCGATGGTCTGTTGTAGCACAGTTGCTTGTTTGTCCGGAGAAAATTCGATAATGTGTAGGCAACTGTAGTATAGCTGGCATATTGCGCATTCAAACAACATTCACTTAACTGGAGCAAAAAGCATGAAAACAGTCTGTCATGCATGTGCCCCGTTGTCTGAATATTAATATCGACACATTTATAGATATTCGTTTTGTGGTTGATGCCTTATATGCCGTATATATGCATCATAGAATTTCAATTCGAAATTGAAAAGGCTGGATTATTTTTTTGCGAATCAATAGTTCGAGATCGGGTTCCTTTGTTATTCAAAACATGTTGTCCACTACATAAACATAATACAAATACAGGCGAAGTCAGGGGGCACAGGTGGCCCAGTCGTCTAAGGGGCCGCAATTCGCTGTAGAGTTGCAACCTGGGCACGCCAGAAACTTCATGATCGTGGGTTCGAATCCCGGTTACCCGCGACTGTTTCTTGGTTAGTAAGCATCAGTACCCTTGCTTATTGGTTTCACCAAAGTGATAAACGTCTTGGACTTACATCTCTTTGGACTTTCCTCCCACATCAATCTGACACGTCGTGGTATAACTGGAATACTGTTCAAAGCGGCGTTAAACCCAACTCACTCACAAACGAACTTAACTTCACATACAACTTGTTCTCTTCAGAGAATGTCGTGCCTTTTTCTCCATAAATATAGCGACAAAACCCTTTCCATATCCAATAGAAATATCTGCATAAAGCGGAGTCGATTGTACAATTCTGACTATATAATGAGTGTGTGTTTATGAATCACCATCAAATTATAATGATACAAGGGTTTCGCGAAAAGGTGAGCGTATCCTGCCCCAACGGTGGCCCCCTCACAAACACATGCAAAGTCATGTAAATTGTTCACCTGAAAAAAAAATGGGAACATATGGTTCAAGTCAAAATAGGGAACTGCATCGGACATCTTTTTTGTCATTGATGCGTCAAATTTGAAATGTCCCACAAAGGAGTGGTCTTTAGTTTTAAACCATTTTGAGCAATACCAACATTAAAACACACGTGTCACTCTATTGTTTAACACACGTGTCACTCTATTGTTTAAGTGATTCATTCCTTTTCAAGAATGGACAATATTCACGCCTACATTATCATGAACCTACATATACATTTCAATTAATGTACACTTGCAACACATTTCCTATTTGGACACTCAAGTGAATGACAGCAAATGCTGTCGGAGTGAGTGAGTATGGTTTTACGCCGCTTTTAGCAATATTCCAGCAATATCACGGCGGGGGACACCAGAAATGGGCTTCACACACTGTACCCATGTCGGGAATCGAACCCGGGTCTTCGGCGTGACGAGCTAACGCTTTAACCACTAGGCTAATGCTGTCGGAAAACATGTGCAGTAGTCAAACTCGGCCGTGAAATTAACTATTCAATATGTATTGCATCGAGAACACATTCGCAACTGGCGGCTCGTGAACAAGATTCATTTAGTCCGTGGGTGTTTAGGCAATGCCTACTCGCGAACAAACAGCTAAAGACAATTATTCTAATACTGATCGTACCGGTCATATATGTCCTAGTCGAACTTTAGATAATATACTGAACAGCATTGAAAACGCACCACCATGAAAATGGATGCATTTTTATCCGGGCTTAAGTCATATGAAAATATATAAGTGAATGAGTAATATACGACGTTCTGGGCGAAGCATGAAGAAGAACAGCTCGTCAAAACACATTCCTAATTGTTTTGTGAGCGAAATCGCCAAAAACGCAACAAATTGCGTGCACATCATGGAAAACGTGTTTTGTTTCACGGGAAGCATGCAGAATAGGGCTATATTCAGACAGACTTTTAAAAGCCACATCACTTGTTGCTGAAGACGTAAAGGGTACTGACACTAGAAATGCCAAGATTAACAGCAGAGGAACGTGAACGTGCCTTGGGCATGCTTCAAGTTGGTACGTCAATGCCATGGTTTCAATGCCATCATTCAACAGTCCTCCGGCTACTGAGCAGATACCAGCAGACAAGAACCAACAGAGATCGACCACGTCCGGGTCAACGTCGTGTAACTACACCACGTCAGGATCGCCATATTGTTCGTCGGCATCTTCGTGATCGTACACTTCGCCTACCAGGACTGCAGCAACCGTACAAGGCGGACGGAATTGATCAGTGCTGAGACCGTACGTCGACGTCTCCGCTCAGCAGGGCTACGTGCTCTACGTCCATATGTTGGACCCATACTCACTGATCGACATCGAAATGAACGTCTGCGTTGGGCCAAAAGGCATCGTCATTGGAGATTGCGGCAGTGGCATGGTGAGCTGTTCTCTGATGAGTCCCGTTTTCATTTACGGAATGCTAACGGTCGACTGCGAGTGTTGCGTCGACGTGGAGAACGTTACCACAATGACTGCGTTGTACAGACAGATCGATGGGGGTAGGGGTGGGGTGTCATGGTGTTGGGCGGCATCAGTCATAACCATCGACCAGAGCTACACTACGCGACCTTTACTACAGGAATAACATATTGGCAAATCACGTCATCCAATTCTTTCATCAGCACCAGGATATGCATACCTTCCAGCAAGATAATGCAAGAGCGCACACAGCACGTGTTTCAACACAGTACCTAGCGAACAATAATGTGCCTCTCCTTCCATGGCCAGCCCTGTCAACCGATCTATCGCCATTTGAACATCTATGGGATTACCTGGGTCAACGCCTTTCACGTCGTCCCCAAGTACAGAACCTGAATGAAATTGAAGATACACTACGTCAAGAGTGGAATGCCCCAGAACACTATTCGCAAACTTATTCGATCAATGAGAAGACGTTGCATGGCCTGTGTTGCTGTCAATGGCGGACATACCAGATATTGACTTTTCATTTTAACCCTATGTGTCGTCCTTACACTGATGACGTAATTGTAATTACTGTGTGGTATTCCTGTTTCCTTTGTCGTCTTTCTTAATAATCCGTCTAATCTGTTCTAATCAAAATCGCTCATTGCTCAAGTTGTTTTTGTAATATTTCAAGATTTATTGCTGGTGCGTTTTCAATGCTGTTCAGTATATTAGAATTAAATCTTAATCTATTACATGTCAAGAGATTTATTTTTTTTCAAAAAAATATAAATGATTTATAAAAATCAACGCCGGAGAATATCCATTCTTGATTATCTGTCGAAATAGATTCCATTAGACGTAAAAGGCGAAATTTGGGGTGAAACTTGAATGAATGGATCACTGAAAATCTGAGGTGAAACCAGGTTTTGGAGAAAGGAGTGTGCTTGTTCTGGTTTACCGGAAGCACCAGCCTGTCATACAAGATGCACAAAAACACGTGTCTTTTTAATCATTTTGCTCTACAATTGGAGAGAATATTAATGTCATGTTGACTTGATGTGTTGATATATGACATGACGTACAGTGACGTTTCGTCTTATTAATGAGCTCGCATACGAAAGCAAAAGCAAAACCTAATCCGTCTTTCATTACCATAAACCGCCATTTACCAGCTGGCCGCAGTTACCTGATACCCAGCGTAATATAGAAATAAAAGTAGAAGCGTATGTAAATACAAAGGGTCACATGCATATTTGCACATCTCAGATCCGGTCCTTTTCGTTCATCCAGACTTACTTGTCCGATATTTTAACTGTTCTTGTGGATCGTACATGTAGTTGCTGGCCACTAGACACAACCATTTGTTTTAAATTCTCAATACATTAAATGTTAGGATTACAGTTTACAAACACGTTTCGACAACTTAGAATATTTGAATACATATATACTTTGGATTACGTTTAAATTTTCGCATTATACACTTAAACTTCGCAAAATACTTCTTACAGTTTGCAATGCATGTGAACATAGCAGTATTCTTTACAACGACGAAAGATATTTCTAAGCGTCACTGATAGCTTGGACGGACATTCACCATATATATAGAACAGTAAAATAGAACAACAGAACAATATATATATATGTATCATCAGACAAACACATAAAATAGAACAACATATATATATATATATATATATATATATATATATATATATATATATATATATATATATATACAAAAATGAGGTAGATGTTCACTCGGTGTACATGTAATATATAATAAAATAATAAAGTCCACGTTAGTCCATCATCTCCTTTATATCAGTAAAAAAAAAAAAGAAAAAAAAAAAAAGATATAAAGTATTTATATTTATTGTTCTATTTTATGTGTTTGTCTGATGATATATAATGTGTGTGTGGATGCATTCCTATATATATATAACCTGACAAGTATGTTCTAACTGTCTGTGGTTGGAACACACACACACACACACACACACACACACACACACACACACACACACACACACACATATATATGTGTCGTCTTCAGTGATGAATCCCAAATTCAATCTTCGATTTGCTAGCTGATGGTAGGGCGAGGGTATGGATGCGCCGTCATGAACGTTACGCCCAGTGTTGTGTACAGGAAGTTGACAGATTTCGAGGCGGAAGTGCCATGGTGTCATGGTGATTTCTGTGGCAATGCACGTTCCAGGCTTCTTGTCATCCGTGGCAACCTCAACGCTGCTGCTTACCGCGACCAGGTACTGGCACCAGAACTTCTGCCTTTTACGGTAGCATATGGACCAGGTTTGATCTTACAACACAACAATGCCAGACCCCACACAGCAATTTTGACAAGTAATTTCCTTCAGAATGCGGAAGTCAACGTCATGGACTGGCCGTCAAGGTCTCCCGATCTCAATCCCATCGAACACGTCTGGGATGCTCTTGGCAGAAGTCTGCACACTCTCCAGAACCAACTACAGAATTTGCAAGATCTTGGCACCATTTTGCAGCTACAATGGCGTCGTCTTCCCAATCATGTGTTCACAAGCATCACAAGGTCCATGCGGAGGCGTTGCGTGGCAGTTGTCAACGCACATGGTGGCCATACACGCTACTGAACTTGTGTGCCATCAGATTCTCGTGCTTGGGACTTTATGATTTAAACTGTTGATGTTATAACCGAATACCGTAGGTGCTTGGAACAAATTATGGTTACCACCGTTATTTAAAATCCTTCTTTGGACATTAATGATTAAAAATTAACTTCTCTGATACATCTGTCTGTTGTATATCATATATGGGATTACTTTTAAAAATGTAAAGTTTTTAATTTGACAGTATATGTCAGTGTTAGGTTTGTATTTACAGTACAAGTTTCGGTTACACGTCTACACCGTGATGATCTTTGACTTCGGCGGGCGTCCACGTGTCACAGTCTTAGGAAAAGGACGGACGTCGTGGGCGATCAGGCACTGCACTAGGTGGGGTCTCATCTTAAGTTGGATATAACGTATGAATCCCTTCTCAGATTACTTTATCTCATTTCTATTTGACGTGTTATTTTACTTCTCTGTGTTGTTCGTGTTTTCTCTACAGTCTGAGGTTATACTGTATCATTTTTACTATTTTGATATTTTGCAATATGTTGTGGTTATCAGTTATGCAAATCAGTTTCCGTGTGTCTTTTTAACAAGGTGTTCTTCATTAAGATTCAGCGCCAGCCCGATTGTAACAATTACATGTACACTTTGCTTTGACGATGCCGGTTGATGTTGTTCAATACAGGCTGGCGGTGGGAGTTTTTGAATCTATTCTACATGCTAATCATTTCGGGAAGATGATACACATTTCTCTATATTTTGGGTTACTTTGCTGATATAATTTCCGATTATCATTCTTAGTTTTACTTTTTCTCTTCTGCTGCGGTGATATCCATCTGAATCCAGGACCTTTGCATCGTCCAGATTTAAAGGTTATACATCTAAACGTACGCAGTCTTAAAGACAAAGTAGATTTAATCAGTGCTGAATTAGATAGTTATGATGTTGTATGTTTAACAGAAACTTGGTTGCACCATGATATTCTAGCCACTGATAATACACTGATACCATTTTCAAATCGTAGCCTGTATTAAGGAATATATTTTAGATCTTAAATCAGAGTATAACGGACAGCCTGAGCTGGAGGCGCGCGTGGATATGTTGACAGTTGTTACGTAGTTAGTGTTAAAACCGAATGTTTGCGAGGATTAATACGATTTCTGAATTCAGTTACAACAGTAACCGTACATGTGTTTGTTACATTAAGTCATTTCATTCAAATTTGTTTGGTATGCATGATTATGTCTTATAATTATTTTAGGATGGAAGGTACAGTTACCAAATAAAATATGCTGAAGTAACCCTCCTTACATTAAAGATAAATATTTAAAGAATATAGTACTTAAAGACATTGCAACAAACCGAATAATCAGGGGGGAGACTTTATACTGAGGGGGGCGCGAAATATATCCGCCCGGGGGAGATTTTATTTCAGAACAGATTCTCCGAGGGAGATGTTTTAGATTTTCAGGAAGCATATTTTGAACAAATCTTTGACCTGAGCTGATTTTCATTGAAAATGCAGTGTGAAATGCAGTTTGCTCACACTTAGATTGTCATATGAAGTTTGAAATATTTTGAAAACATTTGTTCACCCTTTTAAATTTATATCTATTCGTTTGTATTTGATCGCGTCTGAAGTCCAAAACTTGCAAGTTCAAGAAAATAATGCTTAATATCATCCATTTAAACATGTCTGATAATTTTCACACAAAGATTTCAAACTTGTCCACAACTTCAATATTTCCAGCGGGTCATCTTAATCTACCTGGTCTTTCGCAGTGCACTCGAAGGAACCACAGACAGTTAGAATATACTTGTCAGGATTTCTTTTCTTTTCTGTTTTATTGTTCCCAGTGTTTTAATGTGATACAGTATTCACGTTGTCATAGAATGACACATTACAATCTTTAATATTCAATGGTTATTGAAACAGACAGTGTCATTTTTCAAAATGTTTATGTAAGTTATTTCGACTTTCTTTTTTTAGCAATAGATTGCAAATTGAATACAGATTTTAGGGTAGTTTTTAAAAGTATATCCATTTTGGGTTTTGATTTCTTTGATTCAACATACATGAATATGCCTTTTCACACTAAAAGTACACGACTAATAAAAGTTTAAAAGTAGTACGAACCAAATCAAATAAGATATTTCGTCACTCTACTTTTTTTATAAAAGACTCTGCAGGGTTGCTGATCTTCTCAACACACAGCAAATAACTCGATGCAGTGGTCGTTCAGATAGCCCCACTTTGAAACAACCTAATCTGGGCTGATTTAATATGGCACTTCGCTTGGTTGATATTCATTTCTGTGCCGCCCAGCAGAACAGAACCATCAACAAAATATACATTAGCATTGAGATTATGTCACACATCCTTGGCTCGTTTAAGGAAACTGTGGAATGTCTTGTTTTCATCACGGCGGGGGGCACCAGAAATCGGCTTCACACATTGTACATATGTCGGGAATTGAAAGCGGGTCTTCGGCGTGACGAGCGAACGCTTTAACCGCTAGGCTATCCGACCGCCCCTGGAAACTATATGGAATACCTCCTGTGTTCGAACAGCAGCATCCATGCAACAGTTAATGTCATGCAAAGAACAGTCCGCATTTAGAGTGACATAAATAATGTCATTTAAGTTATCAAGTTGGTTCTGTGGAAATGACTGGTAAAATTGCTTTACTGGCCTCCGTTTCTCAATCGGTAAATCACAGATGATATCAACAATATATGCAACGGATCATCAGAAAGATCTTTGACTGAAGAGGGGTCGGAACGGGAAGAAAACTCAATATCTTCGAGGCCAACATCAGGGATTTCATTTTGTGAGCCCATGTGTGGGTCATCAGTGACAACTGCAGGTAATTTAGGAAGAATAATGAGAACGCTCATTTGCAATTTCGGGTCTGCTTCTTTTGGAACTGAGGGTTCTTGCAAAGGTGCCTGGCGATTGTTGGCAGTTAGCTCACCAGGCTCATGGCGAACATACAACTTCAGAAGACGGAGCTGGACGAGAATATTTTGCTCTGTCAGGTATGCATACATTGGCATGGCTTTGATCCAGTTCTGTAGTATTCGTAGTATGTCTGGCCATCCCGTTGCTTTCTCACACTCAAGCGTGTAGACTTGAGTTGGTACGTCCAAGATATTCTTGGATGGGTTCTGTGCCTCCCCTTAGGTCAAGTCCAATCTCCAGTTTGGTTAGAACCTTACCATGTAATCTCTCCTACAATATCCCCATAATCAATTTCGCTACTGTCAGAATTGCCATTATTTAACACGGAGCAATTAATATTTAAGGTCAACCAACACTCTTAATATCAATGCGACAATTCATTTCATGATATCTACATACAACTATAGGCCATAGGTAAAGAAAGAGACAGTTGTTCGGTTTGTATACAAAAAGTTAAATAAATGCGGCCACAGCATTTTGGCGATCTGAAATTCTTCTTCCGAAATACTTTGGACAATACTTTCAATCATAGAATTAACACGAGCATGTTATTAAAGCGAAAAATGCGAGTGTCCCTTGCTCGGTTTAACAAAGTGACACATTTTGGTAATGACATTATTCAATCGAACTGCAGTCACCCCACAAGTGTAGCATGGGATTATAAGTCTACAGTCTTGGTGTTATCGTTTGCTAATTAGTATTTTAAGTTAAAAGGTAAGTCTACTCTGATTAATTTGAATAATTGATTTACAGTAACTAATCAGTTTTGATATGTCAAATGATCAAAGAAATGTTGATGTACAAGAATAGTTGTTGCCAAATGGCTAAGTTGAGCGAAAAGATCTAACATCTAAGCTAAGAGAAACGTTTGTGATTATATAATGAATTAAATATATAGGTTTCAAGTCCATAGTATAAATGTGTCACACACAGATTATATTTTTAAGATGCTTTGACGGATGGTGATGTACGTGTATTATCAAGCTATCATTTCTCAATATGTCAAGAAATGAATGCATGTTGTAGAAGAGATGGCCCCATATAGTTGGAGCTGCTGTTTGTAATCATACATTTTTCTTGGCCCGTGAAGATCCGGTAGAATAGGTCTTCAGCAACCAATGCTTGCTGTAAAAGGCGACTATGCTTGTCTTACGAGGCGACTAACGGCATCAGGTGACCAGGCTCGCTCACGATCACTTGGTTGATTGCATGATTGTCATCGTATCCCAATGGCGTAGATCGATGCTCATGATGTCAAGCACTGGATTTTCTGTATTTATACAGACCACCATCATATAGTTGGAATATTGCTGAGTCCACATGACCAAAGAGATTAACCCCGTCAGCAAGCTGACAAGGTAAGGACATCAATTGTGGGATGACTCGACGCCCTGCTACATGTCCATCCTAGAAACATCTAACATACTCATGTCTACATCAACTCAAACAATTTCAAGACATTTTACTGCCTTTATTTAGCAAGGAAAGAATGTTTGAAAACTATCAATATGATTTGAAAGCTCTAAACAGTGTCATGATGTCAATCAATCAATCTTTATTCATGGTACTTATGAGGCCAAAGGCCTATAGTACATTGTGTGGGGCGTGTTACAAATTCATACATTTTCTTAGTTTCATGGCATGATAAATGAACATTGATAAACTTCTAATAGTTTCTGTACAATCACAAGTCATTAATTTACAAAATTTGTTACCGTTTGGGTTGCGGTAGAAATTATTATTTAGATATTTTGCTCTTAAATCTTCATACACTGGACATACACATAAAAAGTGATATTCGTCTTCAGTACAATCAGTTTTACAAATCCTACAAAGTCTGTGTTCTCTTGCAATACCTTCATATATGTCTGTTTCATTAAATAGATCATGTGAGCCACAACGGAATCGAGAAAGAGCTGTTCTAAACTTATGTAATTTTACACTTAATAGATAAGGTTCTAGTATACTAGTAGTCTTAAATGTAGTGTGGTAGTTTGCTTTTCTAGAACTGGACAAAGAACCATGCCATTTTTGAATGTTCATAACTTTTAAGTCTGTGTCAAACGGGAGAAGAAATGTTGTGGCATATCTACATGTTGCTGTGACCAAATATAACCATATCCACATTCGTATAACATGTTTTTAACTTTTGCTGCCCAATTTTGTTTCCCGTGTCCTGCTGTATGAGCTGTGTACTGTACTATATTATGTACCATTGGTCGATGGCCTCCATCTGCACTGAATAAAAGAATTAGTGCACTTTAAGACAAGGTATTAACATGCAGAGTCGTACTGGTGTGCAGGTTGTTTGGCGCCTGGAGGAAGATTAATTACCAGGCTGCCTTTGGACATAATATCGTGTATCAGACAACAAAGGAGTCACGTGCATATGTGAAAAAATGTAAAGCACGCCGCACTAAAAAATATTCCAGCTATATGACGGCGGTCTGTAAATAATCAAATCTGGACCGGAAAATCCAGGGATTGACATCATGAGCATCGAACCCCACAATTGGGATACGATGACATGTATCAACCAAGTCAGCGAGTCTGACCACCCGATCCCGTTAGTCGCCTCTTAAGACAAGCATAGTCGCCTTTTACGACAGGCATGGGTTGCATAAGACCTATTCTACCCCGGAATGTCGCGGATGAAGAGGATATAACAAATATGTTCATGTTATAAGCTTACTTTGTGGATACATGATTTAACTAAAACACAAAAAGCATTGGTGCGGAGCTCGAGACCAGCTTTTCTATTACTGCTCTATATTTGTATATTTACAATTTCTTTCAGAAAAAGGACCGATTATATTCATCCTAAATTCAATTGTCGCGAAGTAACATCCTCCAGACAGAAAGTTTGTTTATAAAAGTCAGGAATAAACAAGTAAAATAGTAACATATAAAACATACAAGCCACGGCACCTTCCGGATTTATGGGAGACTGTTAAAATAAACTCATAACACAACTCGTTTGGGCGAGGACTTAAGGTAGAGTATTTTCTTGAACAAAGGTCTGTGGGTGTCGCTTGTTAGCAAGACGTAACTGGTGTTTTCTGATATGCTCTTGGTGGCGTTGATAATCCAGGGGCTTAAATTTGAAATCTACATCTGCCATATATTGAGAGTCATTACAATTTTGCCATTACCACATGACTGTAGTGCTAGCTGTGCTGTTCCAGAACCGTCTTTGGTCTTTGGCATTGGCATGAAGACGGGGCAAGAAGATGTCCGACAATCTTACTCCTTGGTGAGGTGAAATGATGTATAACGTCGTGTCCAAGATTATTGCACTCATATAGCGACGTGCATGTGTGTGTCTGGCTGCTTGTACTAGTAAGGACTAATGCCAATTTTATAGTGCTAACCTAATGAGAAACCATGCCGCAGTTAAACATGAATACCCCACTCAGACACAGTATACTGACTCCGAGCCTACCAGTCCTTGTTTTGCCCCTTTTTTTTGCCGAGCGCCCGGCAGGTCAACAAGTACCATATCTTTTGGTATGGCGCGGCCAGGGATCGAACTCTCGACCTTCCGCTCTACGGGCAGACGTTGTACCACCAGAACACGGAGGCGGTCTCGTATTCCGAACAGCAAAAATAGTTGCTATCCAAAAATAGACGTTTCATGTCGTATGTCGGCATGAGCTCAACAGGAATATAAGTATCTTTTTATGAGTGAGTGAGTTTATGCTTTACGTCACATCGGCAATATTTCAGCCATATCGTGACGAAATATTTTTTTATACCCGTTGTGAACCTGAATATGAAACAGTTCTTATTTTTCGAAAGAGCTTTATTTATCCTTCACAATGCATATTACAAAATTACAAAATGACACATATGCACAAATATTGAACGTGCGTACGTAGCATAGTCACAGTTTCTTTAGCTACGTGTTTAGCTACACCCCTTGGAACATGATTACATGGTACGGTGCTCAGGATAGAGACCCGTATATGACAGTTCGATTTATCATGCTTGTTGTATAATACCTAGACAAAATAAGTAATAACAAGATAAGTTTACATTTTTTACATTTTTACCTTCTCTAACACGTATATATACATATATACATTAGCACTAGTCCTGCCGGTTTATAGTGCTAGCCAACTGAGTTACCATGCTGCAGTTTAATATGAATCCTCCAATCAGACACAGTATAATCCGAGCCGACCAGTCCATGTTCAATCCCTCTTTGTCCCGGGTAGAAGGCAGTGTAACAACAAGTACCAGTATTTAACGTCTTTTGGTATGACGAAGCTAGGGGATCGAACAACAGGCGCCCCGCTCTCCTTGCAGGCTAATGTCCCTCTTTATGACGTCACAGTCCAATTGTATCCCAGCACATATAAGGTCTCATTTCTCCTGGTGGTCACATGTATCGATTATGATAAAACCTAACACTCGTTATCGTAGATTTGATCTTAAACTATATATCTGACGACCTTACAAACATTACATTTTGACCTCAAGAACTCTTCCTGTGGACTCCATAAACATATGGAGCTCTGAAACACTTCCCGGGGACCTAACACATTCTCACGTGACGCTCACAAACACTAGCTGTGAACCTCACAAACACTTCCTGTGGACCTCACAAACACTTCCTGTGGACCTCACAAACACTAGCTGTGAACCTCACAAACACTTCCTGTGGACCTCACAGGCACTATTTGTGGATTCAACACACAAACAACCTATGGACTCCACAAACACTACCCGTGAACCTCACAAACACTACCTGTGGACCCCAAAAAGTCGTCATGTGGACCCTATAAACAAATCCTGTAGGCCTCACAAACACTTCCTGTGGACTATCGTAGGTCCATATTCATCGTACTCTTGCTTTGTGATCCACATTTGTTGGAAAGTTGAAAGCGAGGCTAAGATGGAGCCACCAATCCAAACATTGAATTTTCGCTCAGGTGGAGCAACCACCTTCACTTTCATAGTTTTCGGCACCAGTTTAATAAGTTCCTTAGTCAGCCGCTCAGAAATACCTGGAACGTAATCAGAAAAAAACATGACGAAGAAACAATTCTCTGAACCTGACGTTTTCTGGATACTTGAAAGTATCTTCAATGTACCGCGTCACCGTAATAGTCACTGCAGATTTAGCACGCCTGATTGGAAAGTCTGCGCGTTGCAGTCCTATGGTGCAGGAAAGGCTGAGGGTTTGATTCTGTCAGGGCAAGCATCATAATCCACTACAAGTGGATCCTAGAAATACGAGACTTCAACTAACTTTCCAATTTTACTGAAGAAATATACGACATCGTGGTCGTTGTTTGTCGTACAATAAAAAACTGCAGGGAGAATAAATCATGAGTGGCGATAGTTCGGCCACTGCGTTTATCTGCTTGGCCCAGCTACATCTATGGGGAACAACTTACTTGATACTTACCTCTCAAAAATAACGTCGTCCAATATATGACGTTGCGAGCGCCTATTCGAATCTCCAAGAAATGACGTCATGATAGAGCAATGTCTTATCGTGAAATAAACCACGCTTCGTATTCCATTGTTCTTTGCGATTGATAGCGTTGCTATCTTGTACATCCAGTCAATGATGTTTATGAAAAGATTATGAGGATCTTCCGAGAGACTAGTAACGCGTCAATCCCTTAAGCATATCCAAAATACAATGCGTTCATTAACCTGACCACTACCAAAGAAGGTCCTGCTGCGTTCGGTCGTGTTATCCATCAAGCAACATTACAGTCAAGACTGGACGTTCAATTTCCAGTAACTCTTCAAGAATAAAGGAAGTATATCGAAAACTCCGCATGTTAAAAACAACCAGGATGCGGTTATTGGGTGAAATCTTGCATAAGGGTTCTACTATAATATTAAACCCTTACAGACCATATATCCATTTACTGGAGTCATGATAACAAGATTTCACACAGTTAAACATTAGTCAAACACATATACCTCTAAACACTTCAGAGCCCCCCACCAAGAATAACAAATGATCGGTCCCTTACTCACCAGGGAACATGGTCGAGCCTCCAGACAGAATGAAGTTGGCGCACATGTCTCCCCTTATGTCAATATCACATTTCTTTAAAGTCTTGAACATCATCTCGTGAATGCCTCGACTTTCCATGCCTAGGAAGAGAGTACGTAATGTACACAAATCGTATATCAATTACAGAATGTCAGCATTATCAATCGCTTTGGAATATCATTTATGCCTATATATTGTTACTGATGTACAAGAGAGATAAAATGAATTATATGCAAATCTACCATGAATTTTGAAATTATTTGATTATGATCATTGAGAGGTTATCAATTCACGATAAACCCCCTCAAATTGAAACCGCTGATTTGGGGGCCGTATTACCGAGGAAGCAAATATTTATAGATTCCCTTCGGTAATTGTCGGTTGGCATATTAAATCATTATACGTACATTTAAAGATTACAAAATACAAAGTAGGTGTTTTAACGGGATGTGTGGTAACACATTTTGTGCTGGAAACATGATAGAAATCTACAAATAGAATAACAGTTTTGAGGACAACAGAGAGCTTTTTTCTATAAACGAATGTGACAATATGACAATACCCAGTAGTTTTGGCTTGAACAGACACTCTGGAGCACGGAACCTCTCATTGCCGAGAGTTACTACATTCCCGTCTGGGAGCTCGTAATCTTTTTCAAGTGAGGAAGACTCTTCCGCTGCCTGCATCTCCGCCTTGAAGTCCAAGGGCACATAACAGAGTTTCTCCTTCATGTCTCTCACTATCTCGAACTCAGCTGCCAACACAACACAGTCAGATCCCATATTGAATGAAAGAGTTAAACGTGAACCTCGGGTAGTTACCCTGAACTGATGGTTCCTTAATGTCAGCGAAACGATTTGAACTATCGAGTGTAACTGTCCGATGCTTGTATATTTAACTTTAGCAATTCTCAAAGTTAATTGGTTAATTGAAGCATCTTCTAGAGATTGACGGTCATATTTAGATTCATCGAGTTGTGAATCGATCATCAAACAACCAGTAACCTATGCTTGTCGATAGGGACTGGTATTGGAGGTTTAAAGTGTATTACAATATTCTGCGGTCATAAAGCGTTATTAGGATCATCTTCCCGAGACAAGAACGTCCACTAGCCTTTTTATGAAAGTCTTGTGTTGAAACTAGGCTTGATACAGGCTAGTGGATACGCTTGCCTCGAGAAGATGTATTGCGACACGTATCATGATATATTATTTTATTCTAAATTTTGAGTGAGTGAGTGAGTTTGGTTTAACGCCGCTTTTAACAGTATTCCAGTTATATCGCGGCGTGTCAGCTTAATGTGGGAGGAAAGCCCGAAGTGATGCAGGTCTCAGACGTTTACCACTTCGGTGAAACCCACGAGCACGGGTATGGTGCTGACAAACCTAGAAACATAATCGGGGCGAACCGGGATTCGAACCCACAATCATAGGTTTCTGGCGTGTCCAAGGGACACAACTCTGCACAGCGAATCGCGGCGCCTTAGACGACTGGGCCACCCGTGCCCCCTCTAAATTTTGAATTCAGGACCAATATGATACATTAAGGTATGAACTGAAGTTCATAAATGGAACAAAATAAGATGCTGGTACAACATGGTTACTCATGACAAGCATGGTCGCACACGTTGCTCACAATCAACCATGAGGTTATCTGGTCCAGACTCCCCAATTATTTACAGGCTGCGATGATATGGAATATTGCTGACAGTGACGTAAAAACACTGAAGCAATTGCTGTAAGGTCTTGACAAGTCACCTGTGGAAGTAAAGTCGTATCCTCTCTCGTGTAGAATCCTGCGGAGGTAGGAGGTTATGTGGTGACCTGCGAGATTCATTCTTCGGATAGCGTGGGGCAGGGCATACCCTGGGAAGCAGAGATTGGAGCTGATGAAACTTAACTGAATATTCCAAATGCATTCTAAACATACAAAGAAAATAACGATAATAATGTGCGAAGGGTGGCTGAAACCATCTCTCTCTCTCTCTCTCTCTCTCTCTCTCTCTCTCAAAGCAAAAAAGTGTGTCTGTACGCATGAGACGTGTTGGCCTATATATTGACGATAATCCCCACGTTGTATTGTGATGTTAGTGATCTCGTATACTTATACCGATTGCATCAAACCTAGTTTACTTGTCACACATGTCTTGACATATCGCAGGAAACACATTCAGATCATAGTCACGGTCCATCTGTAGGTGGTAATTATCAGGACCTAACAAGACGCGCCTGGAAACTCGAGTGTTCTTCTCGAATGTTCAGTACCTTCATAAATGGGCACGGTGTGAGTGACACCATCTCCACAGTCCAGCAGGATACCACTGCCACGGCCTGAGGCGTACAGCGACAGCACCGCCTGAATACTGACATAGAAGCCTGGGACGCTGAATTTCTCGAACAGAATCTGCAAGAATGAGTGAATGAGTTTCAGCAATATAACAGCTACATCATGGCTGCCAGCCGTGTTGGGTATCTTAGTCCCCTCCACACCCAAGACAAAAGTCTTCAAATTCTCGTACTTTTTTATTGGACAATCCAACATTACTAGAATTTGTACTCTTGTACGTTTGTTGAATTTGACCACTTTCTAAAAGATTTGTGTATTCAGTGTAAGGAGTGTGAGTTCGTTTTGGTCGGCCCAATCTCAACATGTGCACTCGCTTCGAACAGAAGTGAAAACGTTGTCAAACACAGAACACACGAATAATAGATACACTGGTGCGAACATTAATAGTTTCTAAATGGTAATTAGAAAGTTTTAAAAATCCACCCATAATGGTCCAGGAGCGATGGTCTTACCTCCGTCATTTTCTCTCTGTTACGTTTAGGGTTGAGGGGCGCCTCCGTCATGAGTACTGGCTGATCTATAGGATGTGCTCGTAGCTCCTTGAAGTACACGTGATTCCAGATGCGTTCCATGTCGTCCCAGTTAGTGACGATGCCGTTGTGTATGGGATACGCCATGCTGAGCACACCTCTCTTGGTCTGGGCTTCATCCCCCACGTACTGGTCCCTCCTTAGTCCCACCATGTACGCCTGTAACACACAGCAGCATCTCTAACGACGGTGTTGTATTGCAATCTCATTAAAGTCAGATAATTCGCTAGGACACGACAATCTTTGCGTAAAGATCTGACAAACACTCCGTGGGAGAATTCGTGAGTTGAACTTTTCAACCAGCCAATTAGCAACGAGGTGTCTATATTCTTGCTACGAGCGAACCTAAACGGACAATTCCGAGTGGAAATATTAAAAGGCATCGCTTGTAAATAGTTTTGGGCATTTCTAAACGCCGTAGCATCTACAAACAAAGGGGAACACCGTCGGAGGAATACGTGTGTGTTTGGACAATTTGTGATTTTGGAACCGAAGTGGTAAAGAAACGAAACAGAATCTCTTTATGACTGACATCAATAACAAATTATTCGCATAGGCGGTACAAATTCGGGGTTCGGAGTTGACTCAGCGTCGGAAACACTACATGTACTCTAGAATGTGTAATTGAATATCATAACACTGAGGAGTCAGCCAAATTCCAGTTACGATACGATGGCCTTTGGGTAATCGAATCTCGGACGGGTGAAACGCTGACCGATTGCAGGCATCCTGTACCATGACACACGCTAACCCAATCCACATTTGAATCACCTCTGAGAACAAGTACAGGACACTGGAAAAGTATTCTGGAAAAGACAGTAATTCGTGTAGAAACGTTTCAGTTGTTGCCACCTCATATTTGGAGTTCAAACTTTCTTGTGTTAATCGGATTCCGGAGTACACCGTGATCAAATACATTGCCGTCAATAAAACCAAGGATGACTCACTTCATATTTCGGTTTACCAGTCAAAGACGAAATCACACATCGCGGAGCGTCATTCCCAGCAAAGCCAGCTTTACACATCCCGGATCCGTTGTCAATGACGACAGGGATTATATCATCGTCGTCGGACATGGTGTTGATAAGCTGATCGTCGTCGTAGAGACGTCTGTAACATAGCAACCTTCTAAATGTACATGAGACGGGACTGAGTGAGTCCCACTGTTCTCGTTCATGTTCATTACGTCCTGTTCGTCTTATCAGGACATAATGACATACAGTCTCTAATCCTTGTAGTTCTCTCTATAGTGTTTAAATTCATTCAAGAAATGTATTTAACCGACTGTTTCAGAGGGACCTTACTGACATAATTTTATGTCTAACGGAATTATTTTCAATATGTTACGTTATTCTGTCAATCAGCAAGTACAGCTCCACGTATATCGCGAGGCGTACTGGTAAGCTAAATCTACTTATTCAAATACTGCTTCTATTACACGACAGGTAAGTCAAGTTTTTTCTTGTCAAATTAAATTTCGTAATAAATACTGGCCCTAATTACACATACAATCCTTACACCTTGATACAGAAATGGTGGGGTAGCCTTGTGGTTAAGGCGTTCGATCGTAACGCTGAAGGCCCGGGTTTGATTCTCCACAATGGTTACAATGTGAAGCCCATTTCTGGTGTCCCCCGCCTTGATATTGCTGGAATATTGCTAAAAGCAGTTATACATATGTGGGCACCAGACAGCGGATCCTTGTCCGCATTCCACATTCAACATTCACACACATTCCTTACCTGTCTTTCACTGTTACGTGCATACGCAATAAGCACAATATCAAATACAACCAATGTTTACTTCTCCATTCGGTATTCTAAATCTAGTCATAATTGTCTCATGTTAATAGTAAAAACACGGCACACAACAGATACGACGATTTCCTTACCCCCAACACTTTGCGATCAACTGTTTCTGGTATCGATATTCCCACAGACAGGTAGGTAATAATCTATTTATATCAAGGCGTAGTCGATTGATGACTCAAAGTCTTCGCCATTTAAGGCAGTGCAAGCCCTGTACATGACTCGGGGTGACTGTAAACAAACACATCCTGTGTTATGAATAAGTATAATCGCAAGTGGTACGATTAGCTGCCGATTTCGTTGCACAGTTGCCTGTTCACCATGAGGATCAGCCACTGCCTAACCAGTGAACAGTTATACATCTACACATGACGGAGTAGGTATCACAATAGTTCATGCGTTGTATGCACATAAAAACTTTTCATGATTAGATTGATATGAAGTACTAAATAGAACACCCTTACAGTACCTAGGGGTGTGTGACTGTCCGCCAAAGTTTTCATAAAGTGCATGGGAACGGCGTTGCACAACCCGGAAACGAAACCTTTATTTTAAGGAAATCAAGAAATTAGAGTTACCTCCCTTGCTATGTACCATTTCATGTTATAAAATCAGCTCCTGGTTTCACTGGCCCGGAAAAGCCAACGATCGGTCAAGGCTTCATTACTTGCAGTGTCAACTTACAGTGATACCCCCAAGCATTTTGGAGTATAGGTCACATATATATGTATTGATGCGTAATATCTGCTTAAAGTAATATCTGTATTGTACTATAGAGATAATGCTTACTGTAGCTTGGCTTGTATGACGAATGCCCGGTCGTTCGCTAAAGTGAGAAAGTGTGTGTGCGTTGCACAACTCGAAAAACTAGATGAACTATTTATAGCAAGGTCAACAACAAATGAGAGTTACCTCCCTTGGTATGTTCAATCTCGATATGAATACCTCAAACCAGATACCATAAATATGTTCTATGGTACCTGCTCAAACTAGTCCTACACCCCGACTGTGGTATGTTTATATCTTATGAAAACAAAACCAATAACGATTTATATGAAAGCAAGTCTAGGGTTGTATCTATTATGACATCAGGATAAGGAAAGTTATTTATTTTTATTGTAGAGGAGAGAAAACCAAAGACCTGAGAGAAAACTATGTTGTAATAATTCATAGACTCAAACTACCCATCCAATTACAGCGTTGTGAAAAATAACATTCGGAATTTGAAATTTTAGTCAATTCAAAACATTTTAATAAAATCAATATCGGGGAAAGGACACACACTATCAGGTTCATTTATAATCAGTAGGCCAACTGCGTGCGAGCCACCGCCATTTGTAGATGACGAAATTAACACGATTGTTCTACCACTTTGCCAAATATGGATACAGTTATCAGAATAGAAGACAAAACTATGGCATCAACTTTAAAGTGGCAGCGTGAACCAATATATTGTATATGTGCTAATTGTCATGTCATTCTATCCGACACAGGTGTTCCAAGGGGCCAGTCATTTGATACTGGGCGGTGATCTGTTCCCGAAAGTGTATGAAATTCTCAGGTTTTGCATACACGCATACATTATTCAGCGCATAGAGTTGGTCGTGACTGACGTTCAAGTCTCAGCCTTTTGTTGATAAATGTTATGTTTTGATTGTTGTTTGCTACGTTTTAAGTTTTGAAATGTGACAGTGTTTGTTTCAAAAGCCTTTAATTAAATTTCAAACATGTGTTGCAAACCGATATATGTCTTGAAGACTGACTGCTATATTACTTTACACCTCTTGGCACATTAAAAAATTGAAGAATAGATTAGTCGTGACTGCTTTTAAATGTACCATTAGGATCTACATTGGATATTCAGCTGTATATACTGTACAGTTTTATAACCAGATTCTTGTCATAAAATACCGATTATCAGCCGCGGGAGAAGGTTCCTGTTTTGGTGGGACATGACCGAAATACCAGTATTATTTGGATTGTAAATACCGTATTCACCGAGGTAGGTTTCAAATATAATAGAAAGACTTTTAACAGTGCGATAAGTTGAATGAGGTAAAACAAATGTCGTCTTGTAACCCCAGTTGAAAATCTCTAGTACCATGAATTTCAGAAATACTCGATTTTGATTGATCAAAGGTTTTAAATCACATAAACCACATCTGATTGAAACAGTTGCGTATTCAGTTCCAAATTAAATTTACAGTGGTTAAATTCACAGCCCAGCTGTACGTTAAATACACACTTATGTTTATATTCCTCAATAACTACCGCACATAAGGAGTGCGCGCCGAAAAAAGATCAGAAACTACACATAGTCAAATGTTCTCTTGACATGTCGGGTTTGTCAGCACCAATACTGTTAAAAGCGGCGTTAAACCCAACTCAATCACTCACTCACTTGACATGTCGGCATTCTTGGGAACTTGGGGTAATAATATAGGTCAAAAGCAACCTATGTTTCTTGAAAGAGGCGACTTGGTGACTTAATAGATTGCATGTCACCGTATCTCTATGATCGATACTCATGATGTCAACCACTGGATTGTCTGGTCCAGCCTTGATTGTTTACAGACTGTCGTCATATAGCTGGAACATTGCTGAGTGCGGGGTTAAACAACAATCAAACATTCCGGTGTACTTTGGACTCTTTAAAACACATGCTCGCCATTAAAATGAAACTGTTATGTATGTAGATGTTGGAGCTTGCCAGTATTTCACAGAAACCATCTCTGGACAACATCTCGCAAAAGATATGAAATTGGCAATGTGACCAAGAGCCAAGTTCTTCTGTAAGTTAGGTGTCTGTCAACCCCTATCACTTACTCACTCATTCTTAGTTCACAGAAGGCACGGGTGGCCCAGTTGTCTAAGCGCCGCGATTCGCTGTGCAGAGTTACGTCCCTTGGCCACGCCAGAAACATATGATTGTGGGTTCGAATCCCGGTTCGCCCCGATTGTGTTTCTAGGTTTGTCAGCACCATTCCCGTGCTCACGGGTTTCACCGAAGTGGTAACCGTCTGAGACCTGCATCACTTCGGGCTCTCCTCCAACATTAAGCTGACACGCCGCGATATAACTGGACTATTGTTAAAAAGCGGCGTTAAACCCAGCTCAATCACTCACTTAGTTCACAGAATGTTAGTTAACTGGTGAACTGGCTAGTTTTAAGACTCGGTCACAGACAGACACCCTGACTTAACTTTCATTACATCGATCACATTCGTCCATACATCTAATTCATGTATCGACGTTATTAATCAACAGTGTTTATTACATGAAGACTTGTGTATTACTATTATTGCAACTCTAATTAAAAATCGAAAACAAATCCATCTTTGAAAAAACCCGTTTACTTCAGCTGAAAAACGATAAAAATATAATTCAACCATATATTTTACAGGAAAGATAGTGAGAGTCCATCAATATAGACATTTAATGAACACAAAAATACCTTGACGAAGATAATTAATTACATGTAAAGTATGCTTCCTGGATTATGATCACTTGTTCACCTTCTTCCGCCACGAATATAAAATGGTCATGGTTCATTTATCATTGATACAATATATATAGAATAAAGAGATTCGAATAATGATAGTCTCTGCCATTGTGGTAAGCAATGGGTATAGATTCATTCACCATTTCCTCTGGCAATTAAGTTATAGTCCCCAAATAATCGTGAATCAGTATTCCATTGCTAGTGTTTACTCAGCAGTTCTAACCTCACGAGTGAGTGTTTGAGTGGACTCAACAAACACTACCGGTGGACCACACAAACTCTTCCTGTTGACCTCACAAACCCTTCCTGTGGGCATCACAAACATAACACTGTGGATCCCACAAACACTTCCTGTGGTCCTTTACGAACACTTTCTGTGGATCCCACAAACACTTCCTGTGTACCTTTACAAACTCTTTCTGTGGATCCCACAAACACTTCCTGTGTACCTTTACAAACTCTTTCTGTGGATCCCACAAACGCTTCCTGTGTACCTTTACAAACTCTTTCTGTGGATCCCACAAACACTTCCTGTGGACCTTTACAAAAACTTTCTATGGATCCCTCAACAATTCCTGTAGATCTTTACAAACGCTTCCTGTTGATCCCCCAGACTTAGGACCTTACAAAAACGTCTGAAGACCTCACAAACACTTCCTGTGGACTATGGTAGGTCCAAATTCATCGTACTCTTCCTTTGTGATCCACATTTGTTGGAAAGTTGAAAGCGAGGCTAAGATGGAGCCACCAATCCACACTGAGTATTTTCGCTCAGGGGGAGCAACCACCTTCACTTTCATAGTTTTCGGCACCAGTTTAGTAAGTTCCTTAGTCAGCCGCTCAGTTATACCTGGAATGTAATCAGAAAACCATGATGAAGAAAAAAGCCTGACAAGGTTTTTTTTAAGGTACCCTCTATATACAGTGTCTTATACCCCGTTCACATGCACAACATTTACTAACGTAAGTAATTTTACACATTTGTAACTATACATACGTGCATGTATGTATATTTACTATGCGTTCACATGAAAAGCATCTAAGGAGTGTAAATAAAGGATGTAAATTGTGTAAGGCACAAATATTCGTCAGTCTGTTCACGACTTTCAACACAAACCAGGTTGTTTTCCAATCAAAGTTGAATGAGAAGGGCGTTACTTCACCGAACTTTTTCGTGTGAAGCAACATGTGCTTGATTTAATTTGTACACAAAGTTTTTACTCCTTGAAACCAAAAGAAAACACCGCCCGATCAACTCTGTATATACGCATAAGAGTTGGCAACTGTTGACAATTTGTTTGTTGTTGGCAAAAGAACAGATATTAATTAGATCATCCTCTTACGTTGACATAAACGTTCACATTGCAACATATACACACAGTGCAAATTTACATATATATTTGCACCCGCTCCAGACATGATGCAAATTTGCTCCTGGTGTAAATATACACACATGCGTAAACGCGTTCACATGACAAGTATACTCACGTTTGTATGTCTACACACGTATACACATATACACACACGCGCACAGAGGCGCATGTGAACGGGGTATAGTCCCCGCAGGTTTAGCAGTAGTTATTTAAGCTTCACAACGCTTTTGACAGTCGGAAAGCGCACGTAAAATCTCCAACTTAAGTAAGTAAGTTTTTTACAGAGTGTATCAGTCATATCCCTTCATTGTAGAAATGCTGCGGGATAGCTCTAAGTCGTTGACCTAAACGGTACATTACTATATATGGGGGATCTTTGGCTGTTCGTGTCAAATAATGTTTATCTCATGGTGTGACCTTTGACAAGAAAAGCCAACTGTTATATACAGTAAACAACGGTTATTACGAACACGCTTATAACGAACTGACGGCCGGGATAAAACGAACTTACATTTTTGGTCCCGACTATTTGCTGTAGTTATGCTGTATATATGCTTATAACGAACTACGGTTATAACGAACTAAAATTAGTAGTCCCTTTGAGTTCGTTTTAACTGTAGTTAACTGTATTTACACGAGCAAAAGTTGGCAACTGTTGACAATTTGTTTGTTGTTGGCAAAAGAACAGATATTAATTTGATCATCCTCTTACGTTGACATAAACGTTCACATTGCAACATATACACACAGTGCAAATTTACATTTATATTTGCACCCGCTCCAGACATGATGCAAATTTGCTCCTGGTGTAAATATACACACATGAGTAAACGCGTTCACATGACAAGTATACTCACGTTTGTATGTGTACACACGTATACACATATACACACATGTGTACAGAGGCGCATGTGAACGGGGTATAGTCCCCGCAGGTTTAGCAGTAGTTATTTAAGCTTCACAACGCTTTTGACAGTCGGAAAGCGCACGTAAAATCTCCAACTTAAGTAAGTAAGTTTTTTACAGAGTGTATCAGTCATATCCCTTCATTGTAGAAATGCTGCGGGATAGCTTTAAGTCGTTGACCTAAACGGTACATTACTATATATGGGGGATCTTTGGCTGTTCGTGTCAAATAATGTTTATCTCATGGGGTGACCTTTGACTCGAAAAGCCAAATGTTATATACAGTAAACAACGGTTATTACGAACACGCTTATAACGAACTGACGGCCGGGATATAACGAACTTACTTTTTTGGTCCCGACTATTTGTTGTAGTTATGCTGTATATATGCTTATAACAAACTACGGTTATAACGAACAAAAAATTAGTAGTCCCTTCCGTCAGTTCGTTATAAGCGTGTTCGTTATAACCGTAGTTTACTGTATGCTCCTGTAAGCAAATTTACTCACGTGTGTATAAATATTCAGTGTCCATATGAACTGCCTGGGTATTAGCCTAGAAGTCATTGTGTCAATCCGGCAGAAAACACGAGGTCAAAAGTGTTATTTCATTCGACGGAAATAATATAATGTTGTTTTACATAGGCATTTAGAAGTTGGAAGAACATGAATACATACTTCGTTTATTCTTTGTTCACCCGATAAAAGAGCAAGAAGTAGCTATGAAACGTCGTGAGAAAGAATAAAAGAAGTTTCTATCTATAAAAAATGTCATGTATTTATGATATAATGTTATTTAATCCGGAAGAAATAAGGATATATATTCAGATAAATATGGTATTTCATACACACAATACATTGTGTTACTACGGTTTGGGATAATGACCTTTCACTATGTATTCACAGAGTACACGTAGCTATTTGTTCAGTCATTACTAACCAGGGAACATGGTCGAGCCTCCAGACAGTATGAAGTTGCTGCACATGTGTTTCCTGATGTCAATATCACATTTCTTTAAGGTCTTGAAAATCATCCGATGAATGCCTCGAGTTTCCATGCCTGGGAAAGGGGTATAACGTTGACGAAATTCATAAAATACACAGTTGAGCATTCATTGGGAATGTTCATCAATGGCAATCGCTGTGACGTTATCCTTACCTACCTTACACATGATCGTGCTGCTGATGCTGATCATCGTCTACATCTGAGATGAATTATCGAAAAAAATACGCACGTCTGTATAACGTTACTGATGTACGAAAGAGATAAACACATATTATTTGCAGATGTTTGTATATTGATCTTTACACTACATGTACTATACTCTCTTTTAGAAACGCCAGATGAGATTAGCTTCGCCATTTCTTCCTTTGCTATATATTTGAGATCTTCCAGAAATTAACATCTGCGTGACACGACACGAATATGACTTAACGGCTGACGTTGGCCTATGAATTCATGTAGTTTACCCAGTAGTTTTGGCTTGAACAGACACTCTGGAGCACGGAACCTCTCATTGCCGAGAGTTACTACATTCCCGTCTGGGAGCTCGTAATCTTCTTCAAGTGAGGAAGACACTTCAGCTGCCTGCATCTCCGCCTTGAAGTCCAGGGGCACATAACAGAGTTTCTCCTTCATGTCTCTCACTATCTCGAACTCAGCTGCCAACACAACACAGTCAGAACCCATATTGAGTGAAAGAGTTAAAATTGAACGTCGCATCTTCATGAATCGAACGTCAAAGTGCACACTATGAATCAGCGTTTATCTTAAAATGCCTGCCGACAATGACAGAAAAAGAAGTACTGTTCTATAAACAGTGATGGGGACGTCAGATCAACTGTTTCAATCAGAGATGGTTATTGGGATTTGAAACCTGTGTTTGACCAACAGTGAAATAGAATCGGCGTCTATTATCACCAATATCTTAGTCAACGTTTTAGTATTTTCAAACTCAATTTTGACGTGTGAATTGTTGTCAGACATATACAACCAATCAGATACTGCCTAGATATCACATAATTTTTACTCAAATCTGCTACAAAATGGCGTCGGCATTTGAGAGATGTGAAAAGGAACAACAACACATATTTGTCGTGTAAAAATATGTTTTCAAACTGATGCTTCCGATGAGAGAAGGATGGGTATTCCGGCTGGGCGATAGCCTGCCATCGTTCCCTGCAAAGCTGTTTATTATCAATCATCATTCTATCTGGTCTGGACTAAATTATATTACAGGCCGTTCTAATATGGAATATTACTGAAGGTGTCAAACAACATTCACTCACTGGGGCATAGACAGCCAATTGTTGTGTTGGAGTGACTCACCTGATGTAGTACTTAAGTCGTATCCTCTCTCGTGCAGAATCCTGCGGAGGTAGGAGGTAATGTGGCGGCCTGCGAGATTTATTCTCCGTATAGCGTGGGGCAGGGCGTACCCTGGGAATCAGAGACAAATCGTCTCTCAAGACTCAATAAATTGAAATAAAACTGATTTATATTCAAATTGTTGAAAATACTACCAAAATTTTTTTTAAATAATAATAAAAAAAATAATAATAATAATACATTATATATATTCAGGTGTATTTAAACACGTAAGATTCTTGCATATTGATATTGATAACGTCACATCAGATTTATTTGTCAAATATACGAAACACATTAAGTAATCACACTAAAAGTTCAGTTACATATACCGAACACAAGACGGGCCTGGAAACTCGAGTGTTCTTCTCGAATGTTCAGTACCTTCATAAATGGGCACGGTGTGAGTGACACCATCTCCACAGTCCAGCAGGATACCACTGCCACGACCTGAGGCGTACAGCGACAGCACCGCCTGAATACTGACATAGAAGCCTGGGACGCTGAATTTCTCGAACAGAATCTGCAAGAATGAGAGAATGATATTCAGCAATACAACAGTTGTATTATAGGCATAAAATGGTAATATATATTTAGATAATTAACAAGTAATTAAAGTAAGTAATAAGCATTAAGATACATTCTGATTCTATAAAAGATCAAGAGGGAGAGTTGGGGTCGGTAAGTCGGGAATATGTATACGTATAATACAGGCAGCTCTGGTTAGTTGAGCTGGCTACGGGAGCATGCCTGGCCACGAGCATCCAGGGATGAGGGCAGTAGGTCGAGGGCTACAGCATCCAGGGATGAGGGCAGTAGGTCGAGGGATATACATTAACGAAAAATGATTAACATATGAAAAATAGATAGAGGGGTAAAATAGAGTTGGGAGGTACGGGAACGTCAGGGACTTTGGACATATATGGTCTGGGGGGTGGAAATAGCCGAATTCCAAAGGGTGAGGAGTTACATGATAGCAAGTCCGAATAAGGTTCTGGTTATTAGAGAAGAGTGGGGAAGAACGACCTAAGATAAGGGGGGAAAGGTGTTTGACCAATGAAATAGGAAAAAAATGGGTAAAACCTTGACGTAGGCTGGGGGGTAAAAAGACAGGGAGACCCAAGGTTCGGGGAGACTGGAGGATCCCAATTGAGCACCACGATCTCGACCTTACTCTGAAAAACACCAGTTTCCACCTCCAGTATTTCGGCCAGGGCTGAAGCTTTGCGGCTAAAGTCCATAAACCATCGTGACCAGAAGTTGGTGATCAATCTTGTGGTGATTGCATAAACAGCCATCAACGAAAGAAAACTCTTTGTGCTCATTGGGAGAACTACGGTAATTCATCCAAGGCCCTCGGGTACTGACCTTGTACCTCTCGTAACATCCCAGTCTGTCAGCACCAAGAACGAGGGGATTACCGTGGTACAGGTGAGGAGGTAACGACTGTTACACTCCGGTTAATTAACACCAATTAACACCTGTAATTAAGGGGTAAATTGTACCTTGGATAGTTGTACCCCTGTTGTGTCTGGTCTCTGAGTCGCCTCCTCACCCAACCTCAAAAATCTATTCCGTCAAACATGCAATTGCTTCTGTGATAAAAGAATACATTTTCTCTTTGTCCGAATAAGGTGAAAACTTAATTTGTAAATTCTCAACTTGTTACGCAACAATAACAGCCGATAAATGTAAAAAGAACGCATGCTCTGTACACTCCGTTATGCTTCCAAGATGGGATGTCCTCAGATCTTTGTTTAGCGGCAGCGAGAACTTAGATCATATTTTAATGAGATTGGCTTCCACGCGCACGAACAGTTCATCACATGGACGGAGAGGGAAGTAACGCCGCTTTTAACAGTATTCCAGTCAGTCTGATGTGGGAGGAAAGCCCGAAGTGATGTGAGTCTCAAACGTTTACTACTTTGGTGAAACCCACGTGCACAGGTGCTGACAAACCTAGAAACATAATCAGGAAAAATAGGATATCGAACTCACAATCATAGATTTCTGGGTTTCAGTAATTGTTTGGCATCCCCTTTCAGAGAAACTATTGTCCTGAAGAACTTACAAATATTCTATCTCATCACAGAAATCACAACATTAAATGATCGGTCCCAAACATCAAGTTACGTGGTCAAGGAGCGATGGTCTTACCTCCGTCATTTTCTCTCTGTTACGTTTAGGGTTGAGGGGCGCCTCCGTCATGAGTACAGGCACTTCCATGGGATCTGTTCGGAGATTGTCGTAGAAGAGGTAACTCCAGATGCGTTCCATGTCGTCCCAGTTGGTGACGATGCCGTTATGTATGGGATACGCCATGCTGAGCACACCCCTCTTGGTCTGGGCTTCATCCCCCACGTAATGCTTGTCCCGATTAAGTCCAGCCATGCAGGCCTGAAAGTTTGGTTTGTATGTTTGTTGTTGATCAGATGGATGAGACAAATATTCTCGTTTTGAAAAACTCAATTGAAAATGACTGTCTAGGATATAATATGAACCGTAAATAAGGAAATTGTCGGGCATCAAATACCCAATAACACCCGCAAATCTGAAAACATGTTTTTATTTCCCAATTATTTAAACACAAATACAACAAAGGGTTACTCACTTGGTACTTTGGATTACCAATCACAGATGAAAAAACACTACGTGGACAGTCATCCCCAGCAAAGCCGGCTTTACACATCCCGGATCCGTTGTCAATGACAACAGCCTGGATATCGTCGTTGTCGGACATGACGTTGACAAACTGATAGTCGTCGTGAAAACGTCTGTAACATAGCATCCTGCGTTATGAACATGTATGTGGTCCCGCTGTTCCATCTGATGGAGTGTGGGAGATGATGTTGTTTTATGCCGCACTATGCAATAGTCCAGATTAATCTCGGCGGTCGGAACTGAATCGAATCAGGAACGTCGCATTCCTTCACCACAAAACAAGTGACTAACCCACTGTGTCGTGTTTATTGAGTCACAGCATGTAGGGAGACAGGTCTTGCGTATACTTGATAGTTACAGGTATAGACTGAACAACAGACGGCTCACATGCATCCACTGAAAGTGTGTTACTGCTGGCACTAATGAATGAATGAATGAATTTCTTTATTTCCTCCAGAAGTTACATCCGTTGATTTACAAAATCTCTGATATTCTGAGAGCAAATGCATTGTGCTTGTATTTATATAGACAGGTGTATTATTAACACATAAAATAAATACACACACACACACACACACACACACACACACACACACACACACACACACACACATATATATATATGTATATATACAAAAAAAGCTCTTCAGTGTAACTGACAATGACATACCATATACTTACACATATATTTTCGTCATTTACTTTGTACACAAGTGAGCACTATTACGATACAACTATTAATTTGGGGTTAATCTAACACGTTTCTGAAATTTAAGACATATTCACAGAAAATCAATTATATGTTTTCACATTCTGAAATACTTATTGCCAGTGTTAAAAATGTACTTCATTTCTTCATTGTAAGGATTTTACAAATATCAAATGTTTCTCATTATCAATATGTATGTGATAGCATTAAAATGTGTCACTCTGGTCAAATGTCAATTATCAGGACTTTACATTGTGTATATATATAAAACAATGCTACAAGCATAAAGTTATTCCTTGTTTGCTGACAATGACATTGCATGGATAAGTTCATTACGGTTTAGGGATGAAAGTTTTCCTATTGTTTTGACTGAACATGAAGTTGTCTCATAATACTGTAGGCAGTTAAGTTATGCCCATAACAGCGAGAGGTTCTGCGTGAGTCTAGTCATTAAAACACTACTATTATTACACAAAAATGACTCAAGATTTTATTATCGCGTTCAAATCAGAAATACATACTCACCATAATTACAGATACTGTCCTTGGTGTTCACCCATTCACCTAACTCACCCACCCACCCAACCTAACTCACCAACTTCACCTAACTCACCCACTTTACCTAACTCACCCACTTCACATACCTCACCGACTCAACCTAACTCACCAACTTCACCTAACTCACCAACTTCACCTAACTCACCAACTTTACCTAACTCACCAACTTCACCTAACTCACCAACTTTACCTAACTCACCCACTTTACCTAACTCACCAACTTCACCTAACTCACCAACTTTACCTAACTCACCCACTTCACATACCTCACCGACTCAACCTAACTCACCAACTTCACCTTACTCTTCAACTTTACCTAACTCACCAACATTGTATTCTTTCACCTTTATACAAATACGGGCACCCTTCCCTGGAATTTGATTTCCCTACCATGCACTACATTGGGGCACCCTTTGAGTCCCTTATACACATCCCGACACGTGAATCATACATACACAATAGTATCCAAAACATACATTCAACGTCAACATTGTGTTATGTTTATAGTAAAGTGCACAACAAATACAAAGTCTTTCCCACCTCCAGTACTTTGAGACAAACTGTATCCGGTATCGATATATCCACAAGTTGGAACATAAACTATTTTATCACTGGGTGGCGCCCAATCGGAAACTCTTAGCCACGGAAGGCTGTGATAGCTCTATACAGCGGACTCGGGGTGACTGGAAACAAGCACATCCTGTGTTACAAATAAGTATAATCACATGTGAATTAACTGCGGATTTCGTTGCACAGCAATGTCCATATACCACAAGGATCAGCCACATTCACCAGTAAACAGTGACTTTAAGCATGACAGATGAGGTATCACAAACGGTCATGCGTTATATCTACATAAAGAAAACTTTTATATGATCAGAATGTTAAATATAATCCTTACAGTACCTAGGGGTGCATTATCGTTCGTCTAGGTGCTGATCTAGTGCATGGAGACGGCATTTCACAACCCGGAAATCGAAAATTCTATTCATAGGAAAGGACAACAAGAATTGAGAGTTACCTCCCTTGCTATGTACTTTCTCGTTGGTCAAACTACCCATTTCATCAAGGTGTTGTGGAGATTAACAGTCGGGGATTTGAAATTATTCAAAAAGATTGGGATAAATGTGTACATTTGATAAAATCATTCTCGGGAAACAAATACATAAATTAAATGTTAGATAAAATCCATTCATGCAACAACACGAGAGAAAGAATCGGCTTTTCTATAAGACAGTTCGATCACTACTGGTAGTTAGTAACTACTATGTATTGATATATGACTCTTTATCGTCATTAATACGCACGTTCACGTTTATGGATATAAAAATTAACACATTTATTTTACCACGTTTTCAAATATTGATACAGCTAATTATCAGATTGGAATTCCGATCGACTCTGTTTAATTGTTTTTTGTTTTGTTTTTTGTTTATTTGTTGTTTAATGTCGCACCCAACGATATTCCAGCTATGTGATGGTCAGTAAATAATCGAGTCTGGACCAGATAATCCAGTGATTGATATCATGAGCATCGGTCCAGGCAATTGGGATACGTTAGCATGCATCAACCAAGTCAGCGAGTCTGACCACCCGATCCCGTTAGTCTTACAAGCATAGTCGCCTTTGAACCGGATATTCACGGGTCGATCGCCTGTTTCCAAACAATAACATGATTAGTACGCTTCAACTGCATAATGGCCTTGTGGTGATTTGTATTATAGCCATGTTAACCGTCTCGAATTTCCGTGTCCTTTAATCCAGCACAGAAGTACAAAGTATGACAACTCAAATATCTACTTAATATATGTATAAATTGAGACTTTTCTGATAGGATAACGATAAGCAGAAGGGGGAAAGTGTCAATGTTTTGATAAAATTAAAGGAAATGCTAACTGAATATTTAAAACTGGATTATGTTTAAATCATTCGTTGGTTTTTTGTACACGATTTTTTGGTGAACAGGGTGATCAGATGGATGAGATAAATATTCTCGTTTGGAAAAACTCAATTGAAAATAATTGTCTAGGATATGATATGTACCGTAAATAAGGAATGTTGTTTTGTTCTGTTGTTTTTTTGTTTAACGCCGCACTCAGCAATATTCCAGGTATATGATGGCGGTCTGTAAATGATCAGACAAGTCTGGACGAGACAATCCAATGATTGACATCATGAGCATCGATCCACACAATTGGGATACGATTACATGTATCAACCTAATCAGCGAGTCTGACCACCCGATCCCGTTAGTTGTCTGTTACGAGCCTTTACGGCAAGCATGGGTTGCGGAAGACCTGTTCTACGCCGGATCTTCACGGGTGGAACATCAGAAACTAAACTTAGTTCAAAATTCCGATGACAAGTCGAAAATGTTGTGCAGCCGTCGCTGTCAGTTTGACACCATCTTTGACTCGTTTTTGTCTCATTCGTCTGAATGATAACACATTGAGTGCGTGTGTATTGAAATAACTACGGCTTTGAACAGTATAGCAGTTGCACCATGGCGTGTCTTCTAAATTTTGCAGAAAACCCAAAGTGCAGCTGCTCCTCCACGAATGCTGATGTGGTGCTGACAAACTCACCGTCATGACATGTTGGAATTTAGCGTATCTAATTTCATCTGTTTGACAGGTGTCAAGCCACAGTAGGTACAATTTAGGAATTGAGTCCATATGAGTATGAACCTTCATAGAGTGAGGGCCAAACTGTATGAACGCCGGAGCTTGCAACACATAAAGAGACAGTCAATTCTTATAATTTTTCATGTCACTATGTTTATACCTCAGTTTGTCAGCTAGAGTGACAGCGCGTCGTCATACATTTTCATCACATACGGGACGTCAAAATGGCCGTCATGATAAACGTGATGGGAGTGATTTCGAAGATACGAAGAACCTGTTGCGACTACACGTTTCAGCCATCAGTGATCAGTTGGCAGACCAATGAAAGGTGATTGTGAATATGTGTCAAACAGATACTGCGGTTAATTCACGGATCGAAAGGATACTGCGATAGTTTGGATGTACATCGTTTTGTTGACTGTTCGTTTTGTTGACTAGGATGGGTCGTAGCGAGGATATTCGTGAACTATCATGCAGTAAAACACTGATTAAAGGGTCTAAATGATCAGAAACAACGCTTCTGTACGGATTCGTGTTGGGGAATTCCCAGGGGTTTCCCCAGGAATGTGGAAGTTGTCCGTCAGTGTTTACTTTCATTTCAAGAAAGAAATTTAACGCCTCTTCTGTTTTCACGAATTTTCTATAAGTATCATACCCATTAACGCAAACTCTGAATAGTTGCAAACAGTTTCAAATGATATAGATTCATGACCTTGTTTCAACACTCAGCATATCCCTATTTCAAGACAAAACACAAGTGTTAAAAAACTAACACAATCCCTCAAAACATCGCATTTTCGATGTTCTTTCTTATACCGAAAACATATACGTATCTGAGGGTCAAACTAGCCAACTCCAAATCTTTATATTGGTGATATAAGTAATATTACCGTCTGCATAGTACTCGTTCATGCATTCGTATGGACCTTGTTTGTTAGTAAACAATCAATCTACAGTAAACTACGGTTATAACGAACTCAAAGGGACTCCTAATTTAAGTTCGTTATAACCGTAGTTCGTTTTATGCATATATACAGCATAACTACAGCAAATAGTCGGGACCAAAAAGTATGTTCGTTATATCCGTCAGTTCGTTATAAACGTGTTCGTTTTAACCGTAGTCTACTGTTTACCCATATTACACAGAAACAATCGTTTCTTTCCAAACTCAATACAAAAGCCCATTACATGACATAGACACTGTGACCAGACCTTGGGGTGAAGTATATCCTCAAGTATTTCATTGGAACAGGTGAGGTGAGGTGACATGAGATTCAGCGTCGCGTTCCGGATTATTGCACTTAAACAGCTACGTACATCACGCGTATGTGTGTAGCTGCTGGTACTAGTTGAGGTGAGGTGAAATTGGTTTTAACGTCGCGACCAAGATTATTGCACTTATATAGCGACGTGCATGTACGTGTATGTGTTCGTGTGGCTGCTTGTACTAGTCCGGACTGATGCCGATTTATAGTGATAGCTCACTGTGATACCATGCCGCAGTTTAACATGAATACCCCACTCAGACACAGTATACTGACTCCGAGCCGACCAGTCCTTGTTTTAGCCCCTTAATGCCGAGCGCCAGACAGGGTAACAACAAGTACCATCTTTTAACGTCTTTTGGTATGGCGCGGGCGGGGATCGAACTCCGGACATTCCGCTTTCCGGGCGGAAGCTCTACCACTAGACCACGGAGGCGGTCGGTACTAGTTGAGACTTACACCGGATTTATAGTGCTAGCCCAATGAGATACCATGCCACAGTTTAACATAGTGAGTGAGTATGGTTTCAAGCCGCTTTAGCAATATTCCACCGAAATCACGGCGGGGGACACCAGAAATGGGCTTCACACATGGTACCCATGTCGGGAATTGAACCCGGGTCTTCGGCATGACGAACGAACGCTTTAACCACTAGTCTACCCCACCGCCCCATTTTAACATAGATAGCCCACTCAGTTTATTGACTCCAAGCCGATTAGTCATTGTTTTATGCCCGTTTATGACGAGCGCAGGCAGGGTAACAACAAATAACATTTTTCAACGTCTTTTGTTAGGACACGGACGGGAATCGAACCCCCTACCAGACGCTCTATGACCAGTCCGCGGAGGCGGACAGAGCACAAGATGTGTATAATTGCCTCGTGGTCTCAGGAGACGTAGGCTTGCGTTCATTCTTGCTTCTGTTTAATTGTTCCATCACCGAATATAGACAACTGATAAAACCCTGAAAACAAACAATGGTTATTCCACGAGAGATTTGTGTGTAACTATTATTGAAGCTCCCAATCATGTTTATTCAACCCATGGAAAATACACAAAATACGACGAAACATACACATACAAAACCATCATTTATTTCACACTCAGGTACGATCGAGAGCTTTCATGAATATAGATTACGGGTTAGGTGACATGGGGTTTAACGTCGCGTCCAAGATTATTGCACTTATACAGCAACGTGCAAGCATGGATATGTGTGGCTGCTTGTACTTTTCGAGACTAATGCCGAGTTTACAGTGCTAGCCCACTGAGATACCATACCCACTCAGGCACTGTATACTGACTCCAAGCCGACCAGTCCTTGCTTTGGCCCCTTAATGCCGAACAATTGCCAGGGTAACGACAAGTACCATCTTTTAACGTCTTGTGGTATGACGCGGCCGGGCATCGAACACCGAACCTTCTGCTCTCCGGGCAGACGCTGTACCACTAGACCACGGAAGCGGTCTATAAACATTGCAATGAACACACAACTTTATTCTTCCAGTCAGTTATTGATACGATGGTTAAAATGTCTGGCAAATAGTTTCATTATTCACAATGTCGCACATATATCTGTGATATCCCTGCCTTAATGTATATGGCCACCCGGCGCAGGTCCAACAAGATCATACAGTTCTTTATAAAAAATACAAATTTAAATTATCAATACTACAAATGGACAAACAACTCTGTTAACATATCATGGAGGTAGGTTTGTTGCAGTGTACAACTTGACTAACTTGTAAAAATATGTGTAATATTTGCAGTATACAACTGCAAAAATAATCACCAGTAAACTGCGAACATCCATTAATAACAACGCGTTACTTGCAATGAAACCACAATTTGACTCCATTTTATCATACGGGGTAAATGGATCGGGTAGTCAGACTCGATGACGTCGTAGATTGCGTGTCATCGTACCTCATACATCGTACGTACGTACATCATTGTGTGTTATCGAACCTCATCGGCGTGGAACGTTGGTCACCGGCCTGTCTCAAGATGGCGCTCAGAAACACTTCCTGTGAACAATACTAGGTCCACATTCATCATACTCCTGCTTGGAGATCCACATCTGTTGAAAGGTTGAAAGCGAGGCTAAGATGGAGCCGCCGATCCACACTGAGTACTTCCGCTCAGGTGGAGAAATAACCTTGACCTTGATTGTAGATGGCACGATGTTGGTCAGTTCCTTCACCATACGGTCAGCGAGACCTGAAGAGATAACACATTAACAGCATTATGGTAATTGCATATAACATAAGGGAGGACGGAGCTGAGACAGAAATTCAGAACTTTAACTGGCGAAAAGTATAATAGTTTTCAGGAGAATCCTGTCCCCATAGAAGCATCTTAGTGAGTTACAAATGCCTTCCTGAAGTAATGTGTGTTGTAAGGAGGAGCTATTTGAAAATACGAATTATTATCATCAATCTCTCTGTGTTTTATGAGTCCAGATTAAGGGGTGAACAACCTAGAACTCAAACTCACCTGGATACATTGTTGATCCTCCTGACAGAACCACATTGCTGTACAGATCCTTCCTGATGTCAATGTCACAATTCATTACAGAGTTGTTCAGCATCTCGTGGACGCCCGCACTCTCCATACCTAAGATGAGGAACAACAGATGGCTTATAATAACAAGGGACAACAACATATACACTTGTTGTTTAACGTATTTCAAGTTCTGCTTATCGACAGTATTACTATCCTCAGCATCACATGTGACTACAACATAAATTCTATGATCGCATAGACAACACTTTAAACAAGGAACGTGCTAGTGTTTCAGCTTCTTTGAACTCAGCAAAGTATCCCGTTAAATGTGTAACATTTACCCATGAAGCTTGGCTGGAACAGACACTCTGGAGCTCGAAATCTCTCATTGCCGATAGTTATCACAGACCCGTCTGGCAGCTCGTATTCCTTCTCAATGGCACTGGACTGTGAAGCTGCCACCATCTCCCCCTCGAAGTCCAGGGGAGCATAGCAGAGTTTCTCCTTGATGTCTCGAACTATCTCCTTCTCAGCTGCAAACACATCATATGAATATATCACCGAGTGCTGATATATACGAACTGTAGTCTTCATAGGCGCGTTCAAAACGTATTGAGGGAGCAATATTGAATTCAAGTAAGACTTGAGTTGACATGATGTATACTGTTCTGTGTATAAGTAATCAGTTTGAATCGGTCAGCAATTGTGTGACAACTCACATGATGTAGTAAAGTTGTATCCTCTCTCGTGTAGAATCCTGCTGAGGTAGGAGGTCAGGTGACGACCAGCCAGGTCCATTCTCCGGACAGCGTGGGGCAGGGCGTATCCTGAGATTATCAGAAATCAGGTTACACAAAAAATATCATTTTACTGAAAGAAGCAAATGTTACGTGGAACTTAAAACCATGTGAGTAAGCATTAATACATTGCAGAATATTGTGAAAAATCCGGTTTTGTCTCACCTTCATATATGGGCACAACGTGCGAGACACCATCTCCCGAGTCCAGGACGACGCCAGTGGTTCTCCCCGAGGCGTACAACGACAACACCGCCTGGATACTCACATAGAAGGCGGGAGTGTTGAATGTCTCAAACATGATCTGAAATAAAGACATAATTATATTACTAACTTTTAAATTAAAACAACAAAATCATATCCATATCAGAAAAACCTGCAACACGCCGAGACCGCTGTACTATTCCGACTATGGAATATGTAAGACAATTGTATTTTTTATGAATCACTATCAATACGGGATGTTAATTGGTGTCCGCGAAAAGGTGATTGTATCCCGCCCCGCCTTGGCGCTGGTCATAAACACATACAAAGGCAAGGCAAGTGTTCACGGTACCATATATTAAAAGTGACTGTCCAAATAGTGAATTGCATCGGACATCATCTCCTCCGTATGTCTACCTTAAACCCTTGTTTCTTGATTAAGCATATTCTCATATTCTCGTCCAGATCATCATAATCCTATTGCAAATAACTATATGTATGCTATTTCAATCAAAGATCAGTATTACATTTTCAGATTATATCTCTGTTTCCTTGTAACGGCGCCCCCTACCTGCACCATCGTCTCTCTGTTAGACTTGGGGTTGAGTGGTGCCTCCGTCAGAAGTACTGGGTGCTCCTCGGGTGCCACTCTCAGTTCGTTGTAGTAGGTGTGATGCCACACACGTTCCATGTCGTCCCAGTTGTTGACGATGCCGTTCTCTACAGGATATTTCAGACTGAGGATCCCTCTCTTACTTTGTGCCTCGTCCCCTATATAGCAGTCCTTGTTCCCCATGCCTGCCATGTAGATCTGTAAGATATAATAAATAATACCGGCTAAGCAAGCATATTCCCCTTCGCTGTAGATTCAGCTATCAGACTGCAGACAACTGATTAAAAAAAATATATATAGCGGCGAAGGCACAAGTTTTCTCCTATCAGATGGCAGACAGCTATGCATATGACAGGGACACCACTATAACGTCCTCCGGCAGCTCTAATTGGTCTGTTGAAGACATGATCACAGTTTTTGTATTTGTTTTACATCGATACGCTTAAAAAGCTATATTCAAATATTCAAGGAACCATATTGTCCAGTTATAATAACTAAAAACCGCTATTACCTTTCACAATTTATTTTTCTCACTCAAACATGTTATCGCTCTTAAGACTGAACTTAAATGTACGTTTTTATATCTATATTAACTATTAGCGACGACACAGAACGAATATTGTTAGACCTAAAGGTAACGACAAACTACCAATGACTAAAAGGGTTTATATTCGTGAAGACATTGTGTCTACTCACGTCGTACTTGGGTCTACCAGTGATAGCTGGAAACACAGCACGTGGGGCGTCATCCCCAGCAAAGCCGGCTTTACACATCCCAGATCCGTTGTCAATGACAACAGCAGCAATATCCGTATCGTACTCAGACATGATGTATTGATGGCTGTACTGTTTGGCTTAGTAAAAACTTCTGAAAAAAAGTAAAATATCGTACTTGCGGTTAGTGCTTGAGAGGATACCCTGGCAAAACTAACAGCTGAACGATTACAAACGTACAATTACATGTATAGGTCCATATCCCTCCCCGAGAAAGCATAGCCAAGTAATTGAAGAGACGAATTCTGATGAAATTAATGACTATCCAAAAGTACCAGTGCAGCTCGATTTTTTTTATTTCAAAATGGCTTATCAGACAAGAGTTTAAGCACTAGTACAATGGAACAATTTGTGGATGAATTATTTTATAATAACGAGCTCCGAGAATGTTCCACAACGCTCCTGTCTATCAAACTGGCCATTTGTACCCCGTCCCTTCCTGGTTTTGTGATCAATCGTTTCCTACTGTGTTCATTGTACACTGTATATGGTGGATACATGGTGCATGGTCACTACACACAAACTTAATCTTAGTCACACTAAGTAGAAGATATGACACTTGTAAATACAGTGACATAACTCTTTACATATATAATAGAAATCTCTGCATACAGCAGAGTCGATTGTGCAATTCCGACTATATCATGAGCATGTGTTTAAGAATCACTATCAAATAGTAATGATACCAGGTGTTCGCGAAGAGGTGAGCGTATCCTCCCCTACCGGTGGCACTCGTCACAAACACATGCAAAGACAAGTCAATTATTCACCTGAAAATATGACTTTAAATATTCATTCAATAACATATATGAATTACTGCTATGTTATTGGACTAAAATAAATCACCTACCTGTAGCAACCTCACTAGTTTCCAGTGTCGAGATGTCTTTGATTCCTCCACTCCGGTAAACTGCTGGGTATTTATACCCGTGTACCGACCTATTTCCTGGAATCCTCATATCGATTATTCATGTTTTTTCTCCTTGTATGGAAGGGAATCCCCGATAAATATAGAAGTCGGCTTATTTCCAAGAAGACAGGTGAATCCTGAGCTATAAATAGATGTAAGTTGTCCCAGGTAGCAGGGCGTCGCATATCGCCGACAGTGGACAAATGTACGAGATACTATATATGGAGGTAAACATCAGCCTGACCTGTATTGGTTAGATAAGTGCCATGTCACGATATTCGCTCAAATTAATAAAATATTCATAACGAACAACCATGCTTACATACTACGTATGTTTGCAAATATATAATTATTTGAAACGCACTGTTTTTGTAATCCAAAGTGAAAACAAAATCCACAGATCATTCCTCTTTCTTTAATCTTGCATCAAGACTTTAATATGACTATGTATTTCATTTCTTGTCCACACAGTTAGGTGGAATCAACATTATTATTATTATTATTATTATTATTATTATTGTTGTTGTTGTTGTTGTTGTTGTTGTTGTTGTTGTTGCTGCTGCTGCTGCTGTTGTGTTGTTGTTGTGTTGTTGTTATTATTATTATTATTTATATATTTATTTTTATTATTATGCATTAGTTTGTTTTCCTAGGCATGTGCCTAAACGTACTATTGATTTTAGAATGAGACGCGTGTGTAAACATAAGCACATTGGTTCATTCAGCTTTTGAATATCAACGCGAAGTGATTATTAATCAGCTCCTTCCACCTTGAGTATTACTTCACCAGTGACTGAATAACTATAAATAGAAATTGTCAACGCGTGAGGGCTCGTTGCTTGGTAGATCACTAATATGGGGACATTCTCAAAGAAACCATGACTTGCCGTTAATAATACAGTTCATTTCTATGAAAATTCAAACTTAATATTCGAAAGCACATAACATAATATACTCGAAATCGAAATCTTGTGCGGCAATACAACGATTGTGCCCCCAAAGCGATATCTAGTTTTGAATTGCGTGTTTTCGTCAAGTGCGCAGTAATAACACGCCACGACGGTTAGTATACGACCCCTGTTATAGTTATTGCCCGTATAAGGTACGTAGCTCAGTCGCTGGATGACAAGGTCGTGAACTGGCTATGTGTTGTCAATACTACAACGCATAATAACAGCTATCATGTGTGAGTGTATACAAACTCGATGTGTTCACAAAGATTGTTCAATAATAGATAAGGGCGGTACTAAAACCATTTAGATTGTAAACATTCTGTGTGATATTGTATATAACATAAATTTAGAGTAGTTTACGTATAATTGTGAAGCAATTAAATATGAAATGCGGTACATGTAATTATTAATAAATAAACATTCATTCATTACTCCTGAACATGATAATATATGTAAGTACTAGTTTTTACTTGCTTCTAATATAAGTACTTTTAACATCTCTTTTATTTAGTCTATCTGTCCAAGTAAGGCACAATAAAAAATTATTCACAGTGTAAACAGTTTCGCTTTAAAATGTAATTAATAGAATTAAACTTCTTAGAATAATTAACCAATAATAATAATTAACTGCATGAAACACTTATTTATGAGAAAAAATCATAACATCTGTATGTTAGTGAGCTATACGTGCAGCAATATATTCCATTGATGACATACACAATGCTATGACGTCACCAAATAAGATTATATTACATTTCAGTGTTAAATCCGTAGTTTAAAGACCACTGCGGCACCTGTCCCATTCGTTAATGCCGTAAGCAATATAACACCTGGGAATGTGTTGCCTTTCTGTTTGATATAAAACGCCGTATCTTTGATGAGTTGATCTTTAGTTTATGATTCTTGAAGTCGCCGCTTCATAGTAGCGATAGATTGAATTCCATTCTATCGTTAAAACACATTCGTAATGAGTTGCGCAATGATAACTTTGGGCCCACTTGCACAAAGCGGCCTTAGCCCTACGACTATTACAATTCCCATACTTAAACCTAAGCTGGATAATGTAATTATTCATGTAGGTATGCCCTTACGTAAGCTTTTCATTTTAGAACGAAACCTTGTTTAGGATATACATGTAAATATTTTGTTTTGTAAGATTTGCGTGGAGCTGTGCTGATGGATTTACGACAATTCCATTTGAACACGCCGCTCAAGCCCAAGCAACATATTTCATTCATGTTTATGATTGTATATTTAATGTTAATAGGTAAAATTTACACCCGTTCCTCCATGTTAATGACGAAAAAGATATTTCCATAATGAGTGGATACATAGAGTGATGAGATTCAAATATTAAAGTTATGTTATGATCATTCGACAACACCTTTTAACAATCAGAGAATAGAAAATACCTACTTTCACGTCAAATGTCATATTTGGATGATAAATGAATGCGATAACAGAAAGTAAAACCTTATCTCTTTACTTATCACAGTTAACATTCTGTTGTTTTTCTTTAAATAAATAATAATTTGATTTAACTTGTTACAGTCTTTGAACAACGGATTTAGACTTGAAACATCAATGGAAATTGGAGGGGGGAGGGGGGCGGGTAAAGTATGGCGTGTAAAACAATAAGAATCAAAGAATCAAGAGCGTTTATTTTATCAGTATCTTCACTTTGATATACATGATATCCTTGGAAAAGGATTTGTTGCTTTTATTGGGCATGTTAGAGGTACAATAGCAGTTATTGTGGTAAATCAAACACATAATCAAATATATAAAACGCTTTCTCAGAAAACAAAATGCAGAATGAAGTTAGCTGGATTCACACGATGGATTTGCGTTTGAGCTATGTCTCATGTATTTTGCCCAAATATGCATAGATATTGGGTTATACAATCAAACACAACACCTACAGTTTTTGTAGCAAAGATATAGTTTAAATTTTACAGAATTATTTAATCATTTTTAAACGTGTCAAGTGTTTTCTTCAATCAGATAAAAAACAACAACTAATGTATGTGTTTCTTCCAGTACGAAGTGCCACCTCTGCCGGAAATGCCTGTGGCTGCGCATATGGTGTGTTCTTGAAATCTCAGTTCATTACACATCTCATACAATTAACTGTCGTAGTTTGAATCAAAATAATTTAATACTATTTCAATCTAAATTTTCTAATCCAACAAATATGATAGGAAGTAGGAACATATTGACAATGTACTAGTAACTTTCAAACCTCGGTCTCAAGCTGTAATATCAAGTGGGTAGAGCGCAAGGTCTGTGGCGTGGCATTTTTTTTAACCAAAACCAATCTAGATTATGAGAATATATAAATGACTGTTCAGGGCGGTCGGATAGCCTAGAAGTTTAAGCGTTCGCTCGTCACGCCGAAGACCCGGGTTCGATTCCCGACATGGATACAACGTGTGAGGCCCATTTCTGGTATCCCCCACCATGATATTGCTTGAATATTGCTTTTAAATGGCGTAAAACCATACTCACTCACTCACTCTGGGCAGCGTCGGGATGTTGATGGTGATTGTACGTACTTTTGTCTTTAACATAACAGAGTACGTAAAATCAGCCATAAGCTAATTTTTGCACTTGTTGGAAACGTTTTGAAAACAGAAAGGATCAGTGGGTTGGGACTATAAAACCGGTACAAGTCAGGACTGCTACAAGAAGCCACACACACACACACACACACACACACACACACACACACACACACACACACACACACACACACACACACACACACACACACACGTGCATGCGCGTCGCTATAAAAGTGAAATATATAATTTTGAACGCGACGTTACACCCAGTTTCACCTCACCTCATCAACTGTAATAGGCTTTCCCATTGCCTCTGGAACAATTGGTCAAGAGTCAGTCTTTCAAACCGTTGACATTCATTTGATGCCAGCTCGATAAGTACTGACATCATAGACACAATACGACGACAAATCAGCTGATGGTCATAGAGAATCTGTCGATCGCAGTAAACGGGGCCGGCGGACGTGTTGCTTGCGGAATGTACTACACGGGCAGGTTTGTGGTGCGACAGGAAAGGGGTTTGGCACAGGTAATTTAGCGTCTATATTCTTTGATGTAGAATCATCTTATGTGTGTACTCTACGGCCGTCTGTAGATTTAGTGATTGTATCCTGCTATGTCTTGTTATTCGATATGATGTCAAAGTCGATGTTGGTGGTGAATTGATGGGCTTATATCTTGAACGTCATAGACAACCCAGAACTAGCCAAAAGGTCATCTTTGCATTCGTTCGAACCTTTTAGAAAACTGAGAGGATATTTGATTAACCTTATCAGAGACCATGAATGTCAAATATCATTGATTCTATTCTTTGTACAATCATCATACATCATATGATCTTTGTCGATACGCTGTCAAACTGACAAAACCAATCTGGTAAAAAACATTTATTCAAGTCACATACACAGAAATGATATGTTGTCATATGTACAGATGGATTGATACACGTGTGATATGTATGGATTGAATAATACATGTGTGATATGTATGGATAAAGTTATAATTTGTGATATGTACAAACGGATTTATATATGTTTGATATGTACAGATGGGAAAAGGAACATGTAAATATACAAAATACTTGGAAACATTAATGCCATTTTTAAAGACTTCAGACAGGACGTCTTCAACGACGCGCAATGATATTTACAGGTTTCATGATATTGCACATGTATGTTACATACAGATGAACGTGAAGTATGTATCACATAATGATGAAAGAGTATGAATATTGACATAAGAAAATATTTTGTGGAAACGATCTGTTTTGTTCGAGATTCCAAAGTGACCGCATCGAGCTGATGGTTACTAGAATGTAATTGAACACTCTCATTCCATCCAAAGACGTATAGCTTGCGCCCTCCCCTTCCCCAACTTTTATCCCAGGGTGGTGTTCAGAAACACTTCCTGTGTACAATGCTAGGTCCACATTCATCATACTCCTGCTTGGAAATCCAATTCTCTTGGAAGGTCGAAAGCGAGGCCAAGATGGAGCCACCTATCCACACCGAGTACTTCCGTTCTGGTGGAGAAATGACTTTGACCTTGATTGTGGATGGCACGATGTTGGTAAGTTCCTTCATCATACGATCTGCCAGACCTGAAGAGAAAAACAATGGCATTAATATATTGATATCACACCACACAAAAGGAGAAATACTGAGCTAAATTGAATACATGTATGTATGTGAAACATAAAAAGAATCAGTTCTTTTCTTCAAACAAAGAAGCCTTCAGATATCAAGTACCATGTATTCGGTTATACACTGCAAGTTAACTCTAATGACGATCATAATACATATTAACTATAATATCACATCCTTTAGCTATGTCATTGGGAGATTGCTCGGGTGTGTAAATGTCCTAAATGACATTCGATTCGGCAACATAGTCAAACTTTAATATGCTACAGTTGTTACACAATGGCTGATTCCAAGCGGGGATATTGTCACCAGGAGCTGCAACTCACCTGGATACATTGTTGATCCTCCTGACAGAACCACGTTGCTGTACAGATCCTTCCTGATGTCAATGTCACAGTTCATTACTGAGTTGTTCAGCATCTCGTGGACGCCCACACTCTCCATACCTGGAAGGAAGACATATATAACTTACAACAAGGGACAAAACAATGAATGCAGCATTGATCAGTAGGTAATGTTATCACTGGATGCTATCGATGGTCACCCGTGACTAAATATACGGGTATATAGAATAATGCGTGGCGTCAATAATATCTAACCGTTTCAATATAGCAACGGACAACATCATATATATTTAATATACATGGATCATAATATCATTTTCCTGAATGCTAGAAGACTACAATTAATTTGATCATCGTCGTTAGTCACAATGATCACGACATGTGGAGACAATCATCATGTTTGTACACTATCAACAGTAAGGGCCTAATACACCTGGCTGTGAACGATTACTAGGATTTGAACTTTTGGCGAGCGGATCCTGTCGCCTCAAAAGGACGAACTCTGCACAGCGTGTTGTTGTGCCCTGGACAGTGGGAGTGGTAGATCTTAATATTTTAGCATAAACCTCTTAAAGTGGCGGTTCGAAAATGTGTTGGCTGATACCGGAATGGTTGGTTTTGGGTTTAATGTTAAGAATGGACGTCACGAGACTGCTATTGTATCTTTCTGAATGTGTTTTGATGTGGTAAAATGTTGGTATCCTATAGACTTTGTTTAGAATATTGTTGTCATTTACCCATGAAGCTTGGCTGGAACAGACACTCTGGAGCTCGGAACCTCTCATTGCCGATAGTTATCACAGACCCGTCTGGCAGCTCGTATTCCTTCTCGATGGCGCTGGACTGTGAAGCTGCCACCATCTCCGCCTCGAAGTCCAGGGGAGCATAGCACAGTTTCTCCTTGATGTCTCGCACTATCTCCTTCTCAGCTGCAAACACATCACATGAATATATTACTAAGTGTTGCTATTTACCATCTGTAGTCTTCATAGGAACGTTCAGAACATGTGTTGAAAGAGAGATATTGAGTTCAAGTAATATTTCAAGTTTCTTTGAGTTGACATGATATATACTCTTTTGTATATAGTTGTAAGGTGTATTTGTAAAACTGTTGTTACTTTGAGTTATCATGATGTGTACGGTTTGGGGTATATGTAATAAATGTGTAAATGTCAGCAATTGTCAGCTGCAAACACATCACATGAATATATCACTAAGTACATGTTGATATTTACCAGGTGTAGTCTTCATAGGTACCTTCGGAATATGTGATGAGAGAGCAATATTGACATGATGTATACTGTTTTGTGTATAAGTAATAAATGTGTATATGTCAGCAATTGTGTGACAACTCACATGATGTAGTAAAGTTGTATCCTCTCTCGTGTAGAATCCTGCTGAGGTAGGAGGTCAGGTGACGGCCAGCAAGGTCCATTCTCCGGACAGCGTGGGGCAGGGCGTATCCTGAGATTACACAACAGAAATATTACACAACATATAAAATAACTTCTATTATGATTTCTATAATACGAACTAGTCCCCCGGAAAGAGAACTTACATGAAAACGTTTTCTGATTTCCCCTCACCTTCATATATGGGCACGACGTGCGAGACACCATCTCCCGAGTCCAGGACGACGCCAGTGGTTCTTCCCGAGGCGTACAACGACAACACCGCCTGGATACTCACATAGAAGGCAGGTGTGTTGAATGTCTCAAACATGATCTGAAATAATGAAACGAAATTCCTAACTCAAAGGTTCATTAATGGTGGACGTCAAGCACCAGATTAGTCTGATCAAAACGATGATCTTGTCAAACCTATCTAAGGATGCGGAGCACAGGTTTGTAATGGCAAAGATCTTATGGCTCTTTACGATGGCATCTTTCGTCCATGTAATAAATATATAACGTCAGCGCTAGAGATTAGCCAGTCTCTATTATCCTCCGAAACCTATTCAATTGGGCGTTAAAGGCAAAATAGCGCTGAACATTATGTGTATGGATCACCGAAAATCAGTGATAACACCAGGTGTTCGCGAAAAGAGTAGGCATGTCCTGCTCTAACGGCACCACCTGTTCCCCTATCCCTCATTATAAAGAGGGATATTTTTGTCACAGGAGCAACAAACATTTCAAATGGCCATGCTAGGTTCATAATCAAGAATGAACATACACAATTGTCAATAAAACCATTTGATCGAGTTTGGAGACTCGACATGACATGATTGATTTCATTCGTTTTCCTTTAGTCGATCCTCAGGTTTGCGAATGATAAGTGCTACATCCAGACTTCACTGGCAAAGCTGGTAATTAAATACCTGTGATATCTCAACCAAAGAAGATACAAGTCTTCGATAAGTATTGCATTTTTAGATCAAATCTATGTTGTCTGGTAACATGCCACCTACCTGAACCATCTTCTCTCTGTTAGACTTGGGGTTGAGTGGTGCCTCCGTCAAAAGTACTGGGTGCTCCTCGGGTGCCACTCTCAGCTCGTTGTAGTAGGTGTGATGCCACACACGTTCCATGTCGTCCCAGTTGTTTACGATGCCGTTCTCTACGGGATATTTCAGCCTGAGGATTCCTCTCTTACTTTGTGCCTCGTCCCCGATATAGCAGTCCTTGCTTCCCATGCCGGCCATGTAGACCTGTAAGACATAATTAATAATACCAGCTAAGCAAGCATATTGCCCTTCTCTGAAGATTGAGCTATCCGATTGCAGACAACTAATTAAAAATATGTAATTTAAAAATAGCATCATAAATGCCACACTCCATGCACCAAGTGAATGCTCAAGGTGCTTCATAATTAACACGTCAGTCTTTTAAATTGAGCCGATGAAGGCTTCATCACAGTTTCTTTTTCCATTATTTTCCTACTAGTAATAATTCGAGAGAGAAACTAATGTACCCAGGACAGATGGTTTTTTGTCTACACAAGTCGAGACAATAAAAATCCCCTGTTACTTTACAGAGTTTTCATAAATCTTGAATCCAAAAGTATCATGTTATACATAAATTCACAACTGGCGTAGATGTGGAATCATTTTTGTCAGAACTAAAGGTAGCGATAAAACACCAATTACTAAACGTGTTTATATTCATGAAGACATTGTGTCTACTCACGTCGTACTTGGGTCTACCAGTGATAGCTGGAAACACAGCACATGGGGCGTCATCCCCAGCAAAGCCGGCTTTACACATCCCAGATCCGTTGTCAATGACAACAGCAGCAATATCCGTATCGTACTCAGACATGATGTATTGATGGCTGTACTGTTTGGCTTGGTAAAAACTTCTGAAAAAAAATGTAAAATATCGTACTTGCAGTTAGTTCTTGAGAGGATACCCTGGCAAAAGTGACAGCTGAATGGAGGAAATAAAGATCATTCATTCATTCATTCATTATCCCTCCCCGAGAAAGCATAGCCAAGTAATTGCAGCAATAGCAGCAATATCCGTTTCGTACTCAGACATGATGTATTGATGGTTGCAGTATATGTATTCTGAAGTAAAATATTGTACATATATCTTTGATTGATATAATGTCTGTCTTCGGACAAAATAAATATCTACAACAAAGTACATGCTGTTTTATGTTAAAGCTTGTGCCAGTATCGAAAGTACTTAGACACATCCCTCTACTTGGGGGAAGTCATACCGAAGTATATACACAGAGACTCTAATGAACATAAAGGCCTATATTGTATTACCAGATAAAAGTACCCCTGCTGCTATATTCCCATTGGCTTGACGTACATGAGTTAAATCACTAGAACAACGGAGAACGATATGTCAATAAATGTAACAAATAATTCAACATAACAATGAGCTCAGACGACTATCAAATGTTTCATGAAGTGCCTGTCTATTCAAACTAGAGATGTGTACCTCTATAGTCCCTTCAGGTTTTGTGAGTACTCGTTTCCCACTGTGTTCATTGTACATTTTTCTGTATTATATATGGACAAATGATGCATGATCACTTCACCCGGAATCATACTTCGTCCCACGAGTTGAGGATATGTGACTTATAAATATTAATATGAAGGATCAAGTCACTTTAAAGAATGATTTATCCAAGAACACATGCGTACTACTTTTCCAATTCGGCAAACATGGAAATAACAGTGTTTTACAATGAGTTTCACCTACCTGTAGTAACTTGACTGTTTCCAGTGTCCAGATGTCTTTGATTCCTCCACTCGGGTAAACTGCTGGGTATTTATACCCGTGTACCGACCTATTTCCCGGAAACCTCATATCGATTATTCATGTTTTTCTCCTTGTAGGGAAGGGAAACCCCGATAAATATAGAAGTCGGCTAAGACAGGTGAATCCTGAGCTATGAATAGATGTGATTTGTTCCAGGTAGCAGGGCGTCGCATATCGCCGACAGTGGTAAGTGTACGAGATACTATATATGAAGGTAAACATATTGGTTGTTGACAAGTCACGAAATTTCGTCAAATTGACAAAAATAATTAATATACAGCCATTCAGAGTATCTGTCTGTAGATACGTTTGTACATCATGTTTACAATTTTTGTTTGTTGTTGGAAATTCAGCAAGGAGGTTTCTGTATATATTCTGTATCCTACTATATATATTCCGTACTATGTCCTTCATTCAGTCTTGCTTGACAGCGGTATAAGGATATATACCGAAACGTCGCTTCTTATAGTATCAAAGAAGTTGTTATCCATATAATTGTGTCTACCTTGCTATCCGTCAACTTCTAAGTAATGCCTCTCAAACAATTTAAGGAGGCTTCTGCTTTGCATACGCTTTTCACAAAATTGTCTATTTTTCTCATTTTGAATAGCATGGATGAGACATATAGATATATACATTACATTATTACACAATGTCAAGTGGGATACATATAATGTCATGAATTTCAGGCCATATACACATGTATTTCATGTTGGTGTATTTGCTGTGTTAGTAGTAGTAGAAAGTACTATTCGTTATACACCCAGTGTGAAGATAACAGTTTATTCATTCAGGTCTAGCATCAATGTGAGCTGATGATTAAGCATGATGAGTACTTTTACCAGTGACACTGAATAACTATAAATAGCAACTGACAACGGATGAGAGTTAAGCCCCTTGGTAGATCGTTGAAAGGGGGACACTCTCAAATCCACTTTAGCTTATCTCCTAAAATGCTTCGTTCATTGGAAAACCTAACTCTTTGAAAGTACATTTAACTTTATATTCATATTCTTATTATGTTCCACATAAAGGGATACTTTGTTTTGAAATGTCTTATAATAATGAGCGCAGCAATAATAAGCCACGGCCTTTAGTATACCACCCCTGTTATTGTTATTGCCTGTATAAGGTAGGTCGCCCAGTCAATGTGTGATCAGCTTGTGAACTGGCTCTGTGTTGTCAATACTGCGTCGCTAAAAAAGCAGCCACTATATATGGGTGTATATAAATAGTGGGACTAGATGTGCACACATAGAATCAATAAAGGCTGGTCAGCAATAGATTTTTTCTTTAGAATAATTTTAATTTTATTGTTATCAATTTTTCAAATTGTTATTGAAACATATGGCTGTTATTACAGAAATGAAACTAATGTCTCATGCTTATCATATTAAATTTTCTGATGTGTTTTTTCAATGACGGATCATTTCATATATCTTGTGACGCAATATTTACACAAGTGTTTACGATTTGGAGAACCATTAAAAAATAATGTTCTTTGAAAACTTTGTGTGTAGGATGTGACATAGTAAAACTTTAATAGTGTATGTCACGGACCACACATTGTAGCCAAGTGCTTGAATGTGTGTCATCACCTTCACTGTGACATACATTGCTTTTTTAGAGGTACAATTGTAGCAAGTTCAAAGAAATTTCTCATGAAAATAAATATAAAAAAGTCAGTATTTTCCAAAACATTAAATTGGAGGAAAGAAGTTTAGACTCAGTTCACACTACGACTGATGTTTTGCCGAATGTATTTGTATGTAGACCGAAAACACCCCAAACACCGCTGTTTGAACGCGATCCGGTCAGATCGGTTGGAGATTGATATAAAAAAAAACGCAGATAGAATTTCATTCATGACGTTACGGGGGGAATGAGAGATTTATTCTCCTGCCATGAAATCCACATGCAGCCTGCCTTCTTCGTGGCGGGGTATAAGGGATTTATTCTCCCGCTCAGAAATTTATATCCCCCCCCCCCCCTCCCCCCAAGCGGGATACATAGTGTTTTATCACGATCAAGTGTACCAATCAGATATCATCATTCTGACATGGGGGTATGATAACAACATTTGTAGCATTAAGATACTATGCATGTTTATCTTAACAGGAATGTATTTTAAGTGAAGGGTTTGACGTTTTTCACAAATATATAACATATGACTTTTATCTTCTATGCATCGCAGGTTAAAAGATCAACATTTGTAGTTTTATGTAATTATTGATCTTAGAAATCTGTAGAGAGTTTCTAATTTTACAAATTAACATAACTTGAATATGAATGCCTGGACGAGAAGAGAGCAGTTCTAAAACAGAAAGTATAACTTGTGTAACCGGCGGGATGTGGCCAGATCATTTTTTTGCACAGGAAATATTTGCTACAGTATTTAATTTTTTATGAGGGCCCATACTACTTTGACGATTGATTCAAATACTGATAGACATTTCTCTAAAACTGCCAGTGGTCGCTTGTTGCTAGTGATCAATCTGAATTAGACAAAGGGGATATATCTGTCTCATTGACTGGTTTTGCAGAATGTAGTTGGCTAGATTCACACGATGGATTTGTGTTTGAGCTTTTGTCTCTCTCATTGTGTCCAAATATGCATATATGTTGTTCTGTATGTTCAAACAGAAGAAACTGGTTAAAGATTTCTTATGCACTCTGTTTGTACGCCCCGCAAATTGAAACGCAATATCCGTTTGTGACGCCATATCTCAGACGTAAGATGAGGTCTTCACCACATGTCACGTATACCAGAACATATATACGTGTTGTTTATTCTTTTCAGTTACCGTTATGTAACATGCGGGTACCTTATGGTGACTTCAGGATTAATTTGTGCAAAGATTTAGTTTTTTAGTTTCACAGATATATATGCATTATATTTACACATCTTCAATGTTTTCTTCTGTCAGATCAAACTAGTGCATTTGTTTCACAACTACATGTACTTCACCTTCACCGCAAATGCAAGTCACTGTGCACATGGTGCGTTCTTGAAATCATTACGGATCTCACAAAATTAACCTAGACTCTATTCATTCGCATCAGGGAAAGAAATGTATTGTGTAACACTAAATGTTAATCTAATCGTCTCCATTTTAGATCGTGTCATGATATATCAGTTGGCTATAATTATAAGGCCGACATAAATCCGGACACGTTCAAGCATCCATACACAGACATGTGCACTATATAAGTGCAATATATAATGTTTTACCTATCCCATCGCCTATGTAAAGATAGATCAAGAGTCAATCTGTCAAACCATGTAGTGAACTTGGCATTTCAATCATGCTAAATAAATTCAGGTGCTAACAAAGGGCTTTACGACCTGCATGTAGATGTGGGAACTATCTTACTGTGAACGCAGCCGGCGGACGTGTTGTTTACTGAGTGTACTACTTATTGTGTACACACTAAGTACTGACATCACTGACAAAATACGTCAACAACCAGCTGATGGTCGTACAGAATCAGTCTATCGGCAGTGTACACGTCCGTTGATTGTGTAGCTTGCGAGGTGTACGACAAAAGGAGATTTTTGGTGCGAGAGGCTTGGAGTTTGGTGTGGGTAGGTGAGCGCAGATATTCTTGGATGTGAAATCATTTCTATTTAATATTCAAAGAACGCACAGGCGATAAACACTGACATGTCGACACCACGGACCACTCACTGTGTAGATTTTGGTTTCGTTGTATCTGGCTGTGTCTTGTTATTCAACATGTACAAAGGAAGCTGTTCTGGACACCTTCGGGATGATGGTAGTGAATGAACGTATTATTAAGTTCAACATAACAGAGACCGTAGAACGAGGTATAAGTTCATATTTGCATTTGTTGGAAACGTTTTAAAAATGAAGAGAATATTTGATTAATCTTTTGAATAACATTGATTCTACTGTTTGTAGAGCCACCGTACATAATATAATCTATGTCGATACTCTCTCAAACTGACAAAGCCAATCTCGTAGGAACATTTATTCAAGTCACATTAAGTATATACAGGAATGATTCGTTGTCATATGTACAGATGGACTGATAAACGTGTGGTATGTATAAATGGAATTATACATTTGTGATATCTACAGATGGGATAAGGAACATAAAATTATACAAAATACTTGGTAACATTAATACTATTTGTAAATACTTCAGACAGGACGCTTTCAGTGAGGCGCAATGGTACATATATTTACAGGTTTCATGATATTGCACAATATGTGTTACATACAGATGAAAGTGAAGTATTTTCCATAAAAAGAAGAAAGAGTATGAATATGGACATAAAAAGCATTTACGGAAATGATCTGTTTTGTTCGAGATTCCAAAGTGAACGCATCGAGCTGATGATAACAGGAATGTAGTTGATAACGAAGATGAACACCTCAAAGATTTATATCTTGTCCCCTTCCCTTCCCCTACTTTGGTCCCAGGATGGTGTTCAGAAAGAATGCAGTTGATAACGAAGATGAACACCTCATTCCGTTCAAAGACATATAGCTTGGCCCCTCCAGCTTCCCAACTTTCTGTCCCAACGTGGGGCTCAGAAACACTTCCTGTGAACAATGCTAGGTCCACATTCATCATACTCCTGCTTGGAAATCCAATTCTCTTGGAAGGTCGAAAGCGAGGCCAAAATGGAGCCACCTATCCACACCGAGTACTTCCGTTCTGGTGGAGAAATGACTTTGACCTTGATTGTGGATGGCACAATGTTGGTAAGTTCCTTCATCATACGATCAGCCAGACCTGGAGAGACAAATAATTGCATTCTTATTTTTCTACTATACTGCACAAAAGGAAATATACTGAACTAAAACGTATAGGTGGTAATTTTAATATAGGATGAAAAAAGACGAAGCAGGGGGCCAAATACCAAGTTGGGGACAATAAAGTGTTTAATTTTGTTTTGAAAGTTAATTCTAATGACAATCATATTACCTATTTTTTATAATAACATACATTTGAGCTTTATCATTGGGAGATTGCTGGGGCGTGTAAATATCCTAAATGACCAATTCGGTTGTACCATGGATGATCTAGACATGGTCACTGGGTCCAAGAGCTGCAACTCACCTGGATACATTGTTGATCCTCCTGACAGAACCACGTTGCTGTACAGATCCTTCCTGATGTCAATGTCACAGTTCATTACTGAGTTGTTCAGCATCTCGTGGACGCCCACACTCTCCATACCTGGAAGGACCACACAGATAACTTACAACAGTTGACACGATAATGTGTACATTATGTAATGTTATCACTGAATAATATCGATGGTCACCCGTGACTTAATACAAAGGTCGTATCCCACGAAAGCTCAATAAGAACCAACTTCACAACTGAACGCCCACACTCTCAATACTTGGAAGAGTAGATATATTAATGCATGGCTTAAACCATATCTTACCATTATCATATAACAGCGGATAACATCATATATGCTTGATATACGTGGATGATATATATATATCATTTCATTATCCTCAATGCTGGGATAATATCATTAATTTGATCATCGTCGTTAGCCCCAGTCATCACACGTACAGACAATCATCATGTGTGTACACTATCAACAGTAAGGGCCTAGTACACTTGACTGTGGACGATAAATGGAATTTGAACACTTGGAGAGCGGATCCTGTCACCGCAAAAGGACGAACATTGCACAGCTAGTTGCTGTGCCCTGTCAGTGGGAGTGGTAGATCTTAATATTTTAGCATAAGCCCCTTGAAGTTGCGTTTCGAAAATGTGTAGGCTGATACCAGGGATGGTTGGGGTAGATTTTAATGTTTAGCATGGATGTCACGAGACTCTGAACTGCGATTGTATCTTTCTGAATGTGTTTTGATGTAAAATTTTGGTATCCTATAGACTTCAAAAATTGTTATCATTTACCCATGAAGCTTGGCTGGAACAGACACTCTGGAGCTCGGAACCTCTCATTGCCGATAGTTATCACAGACCCGTCTGGCAGCTCGTATTCCTTCTCAATGGCGCTGGACTGTGAAGCTGCCACCATCTCCGCCTCGAAGTCCAGGGGAGCATAGCACAGTTTTTCCTTGATGTCTCGAACTATCTCTTTCTCAGCTGCAAACACATCACATGAATATATCACTAAGTACATGTTGATATTTACCAGATGTAGTCTTCAAATGTACCTTCACAATGTGTGATGAGAGAGCAAAATTGAGTTCAAGTAAAACTGTTGTTACTATGAGTTGAAATCATGTCTACGGTTTTTGGTATAAGTAATAAATGTGTATATGTCAGCAATTGTATGACAACTCACATGATGTAGTAAAGTTGTATCCTCTCTCGTGTAGAATCCTGCTGAGGTAGGAGGTCAGGTGACGCCCAGCCAGGTCCATTCTCCGGACAGCGTGGGGCAGGGCGTATCCTGAGATTACACAAAAGAAATATCACACAACGTATAAAATTACTTTTATTAGGATCTGTATAATGAGCACTAGTCCCCCATAAAGAGAACTTACATGCAAACGTTTTCTGATTTCTCCTCACCTTCATATATGGGCACGACGTGCGAGACACCATCTCCCGAGTCCAGGACGACGCCAGTGGTTCTCCCCGAGGCGTACAACGACAACACCGCCTGGATACTCACATAGAAGGCAGGGGTGTTGAATGTCTCAAACATGATCTGTAATGATGAAACGCAATTCTTAGTTCATTAATGCTGGACGGCAGGAACGAGACTAGTCTGATCTGATGTGTCAAGATCGTAGAACTGTCAAAACTATGCTCTGCATGCATTGACATCAAAACTTTGATTGATCAATTTAAAGTTAAGGGCCATACTGCTCTTGGCTGTGGCCTCTTTTGCCCATGTAGTAATGGTAAGAAAAATCATTTAATCGGGTTTGGAAATAGGATCCCTCTAGTTGATGCACTGGGTAGAGAATGATTATTTCTTACATCCAGACTTCATTCCTTGTAATTAAATACCTGTAATATCTCAATAAAAGGAAGATACAAGTCTTGGATAAGTATTGCATTTTCAGATCATATCATGTTTCCTAGTAACGTGTCCCCTACCTGAACCATCTTCTCTCTGTTTGACTTGGGGTTGAGTGGTGCCTCCGTCAAAAGTACTGGGTGCTCCTCGGGTGCCACTCTCAGCTCGTTGTAGTAGGTGTGATGCCACACACGTTCCATGTCGTCCCAGTTGTTGACGATGCCGTTCTCTACAGGATATTTCAGACTGAGGATTCCTCTCTTACTTTGTGCCTCGTCCCCGATATAGCAGTCCTTGCTTCCCATGCCGGCCATGTAGACCTGTAAGATATAATAAATAATACCGGCTAAGCAAGTACACTCTCCTTCGCTGTACATTTAGCTATCAGATTGCAGACAACTAATTAAAAATTAAAAATTAAATGCATTTACAGTTCCTCAATCTATTCACCAAGTGAATGTTCAAGGCGCTACAGTATTAATATGATGAAGGGTTGATACAGTTTTCTATTTCATGTTTACTACACCAGCAATAATTCGAGAGAAAACTAATTCAATGTACCCAGGACCCAGGACCCTTGTCGAGACAATGAGCAATCTTTAAAGCCATATTTTGTATGAGAAATCACCGGTTACCTTGCAAACGTTTCCTCAAGTCCTACATCCAAACGTACTATGTTATTCATAAATTCACAACGGGCAACGAAGAAGAACAATTTTCATGAGAACTAAAGCGACAAATCACCAATTATGAAGAATGTTTATAATTATAAAGACACAGTTTCAACTCACGTCGTACTTGGGTCTGCCAGTGATAGCTGGAAACACAGCACGTGGGGCGTCATCCCCAGCAAAGCCGGCTTTACACATCCCAGATCCGTTGTCAATGACAACAGCAGCAATATCCGTATCGTACTCAGACATGATGGTTGTATTGTTTGTATTCTGAAATAAGGTAATGTACATCTATATTTGATTGATATAATGTCCGTCTTTGGACAAATGGGGGCGGTCGGGTAGCTTAGTGGTTAAAGCGTTCGCTCGTCACGCCGAAGACCCGGGTTCGAGTCCCGACACGAGTACAATATGTGAAGCCCATTTCTGGTGTCCCCCGTCGTGATATTGTGGAATATTGCTAAAGGCGGCGCAGAACCATACTCACTCACTCACTCACTCACTTTGGAAAAATGAGTAAACAACGTACATGCAGTTTTTATGTTAAAACTTGTTACATGTACATAGCCACGTCCCTCAACCTGGGGTAAGTCAGAACAGAGTAAAGGCAGAGATGAACTCTAATGAATATAGAGCGTACCCGTCCAGCAATAACACGATTCTATTTCAAATGGTTTATCGTACATGAATTAAGCTCTAGAACAACTGAGAACAATATGTCAATAAAGGTAATGAATAATTCATCCAAACGAGTTCTCAGAACTATTAAATGTTAAATAAAATACCTGTCTATTCAAACTCCAATTTGTATCTGTATAGTCCCTTAATGGGTGTGGGATTAATCCCACTGTGTTCATTTTACACTGTATTTTTCTCTACTCAGTGCTGGCCTTATGATGCATGGTTACAACATCCCAAATCAAACTTAGTCACAATGAGTGGAAGACATGTTACTTGTAAAGTCACTTTAAATATTTATCAAATAAAATATGTGTACTACTTTTTGTATTTGGAAAACATGAAAATTACACCTTTTTTCACCTACCTTAGACACACCCCTCTACTTGGGGGAAGTCATACCAAAGTATACACAGATACTCTAATGAACATAAAGGCCTATATTGTATTACCAGATAAAAGTACCCCTGCTGCTATATTACGATTCTATTCCCATTGGCTTGACGTACATGAGTTAAATCACTAGAACAACGGAGAACGATATGACAATAAATGTAACAAATAATTCAACACAACAATGAGCTCAGACGACTATCAAATGTTTCATGAAGTGCCTGTCTATTCAAACTAGAGATGTGTTCCTCTATAGTCCCTTCAGGTTTTGTGTGTACTCGTTTTCCACTGTGTTCATTGTACATTTTTCTGTATTATATATGGACAAATGATGCATGATCACTTCACCCAGAATCAAACTTCGTCCCATGAGTTGAGGATATGTGACTTATAAATATTAATATAAAGGATCAAGTCACTTTAGAGAATGATTTATCCAAGAACACATGTGTACTACTTTTCAAATTCGGCAAACATGAAAATAACAGTGTTTTACAATGAGTTTCACCTACCTGTAGTAACTTGACTGTTTCCAGTGTCCAGATGTCGTTGATTCCTCAACTCGGGTAAACTGCTGGGTATTTATACCCGTGTACCGACCTATTTCCTCGAATCCTCATATCGATTATTCATGTTTTTCTCCTTGTATGGAAGGGAAACCCTGATAAATATAGAAGTCGGCTAAGACAGGTGAATCCTGAGCTATGAATAGATGTGATTTGTCCCAGGTAGCTGGGCGTCGCATATCGCCGACAGCGGTAAGTGTACGAGATACTATATATGGAGGTAAACATCACCCTGACCTATATTGGTTGTTGACAAGTCACGAAATTTCGTCAAATTGACAAAAATAATTAATATTCAGCCATTCAGAGTATCTGTCTGTAAATACGTTTGTACATCATGATAACAATTTTTGTTTGTTGGAAATTTAGCAAGGAGGTTTCTGTATATATTCTGTATCCTACTATATATATTCCGTACGATGTCCTTCTTTCAGTCTTGCTTGACAGCGGTATAAGGATATATACCGAAACGTCGCTTCTTATAGTATCAAAGAAGTTGTTATCCATGTAATTGTGTCTACCTTGCTATCCGTCAACTTCTAAGTAATGCCTCTCAAACAATTTAAGGAGGTTTCTGCTTTGCATACTCTTTTCACAAAATTGTCTATTTTTCTCATTTTGAATAGCATGGATGAGACATATAGATATATACATTACATTATTACACAATGTCAAGTGGGATATATATGATGTCATGAATTTCAGGCCATATACACATGTATTTCATGTTGGTGTATTTGCTGTGTTTGTAGTAGTAGAAAGTACTATTCGTTATACACCCAGTGTAAAGATAACAGTTTATTCATTCAGGTCTAGCATCAATGTGAGCTGATGATTAAGCATGATTAGTACTTCTACCAGTGACACTGAATAACTATAAATAGCAACTGACAACGGATGAGAGTTAAGCCCCTTGGTAGATCGTTGAAAGGGGGACACTCTCAAATCCACTTTAGCTTATCTCCTAAAATGCTTCGTTCATTGGAAAACCTAACTCTTTGAAAGTACATTTAACTTTATATTCATATTCTTATTATGTTCCACATAAAGGGATACTTTGTTTTGAAATGTCTTATCATAATGAGCGCAGCAATAATAAGCCACGGCCTTTAGTATACCACCCCTGTTATTGTTATTGCCTGTATAAGGTAGGTCGCCCAGTCACTGCGTGATCAGCTTGTGAACTGGCTCTGTGTTGTCAACACTGCGTCGCTAAAAAAGCAGCCACTATATATGGGTGTATATAAATAGTGGGACTAGATGTGCACACATAGAATCAATAAAGGCTGGTCAGTAATAGATATTTTCTTTAGAATCATTTTAATTTTATTGTTATCAATTTTTCAAATTGTTATTGAAACATATGGCTGTTATTACAGAAATGAAACTAATGTCTCATGCTTATCATATTAAATTTTCTGATGTGTTTTTTCAATGACGGATCATTTCATATATCTTGTGACGCAATATTTACACAAGTGTTTACGATTTGGAGAACCATTAAAAAATAATGTTCTTTGAAAACTTTGTGTGTAGGATGTGACATAGTAAAACTTTAATAGTGTATGTCACGGACCACACATTGTAGCCAAGTGCTTGAATGTGTGTCATCACCTTCACTGTGACATACATTGCTTTTTTAGAGGTACAATTGTAGCAAGTTCAAAGAAATTTCTTATGAAAATAAATATTAAAAAGTCAGTATTTTCCAAAACATTAAATTGGAGGAAAGAAGTTTAGACTCAGTTCACACTACGACTGATGTTTTGCCGAATGTATTTGTATGTAGACCGAAAACACCCCAAACACCGCTGTTTGAACGCGATTCGGTCAGATCGGTTGGAGATTGATATAAAAAAAACGCAGAGAGAATTTCATTCATGACGTTACGGGGAGTATGACAGATTTATTCTCCTGCCAAGAAATCCACATGCAGCCTGCCTTCTTCGTGGCGGGGTATAAGGGATTTATTCTCCCGCTCAGAAATTTATATTCCCGCCCCAAGCGGGATACATAGTGTTTTATCACGATCAAGTGTACCAATCAGATATCATCATTCTGACATGGGGGTATGATAACAACATTTGTAGCATTAAGATACTATGCATGTTTATCTTAACAGGAATGTATTTTCAGTGGAGGGTTTGACGTTTTTCACAAATATATAACATATGACTTTCATCTTCTATGCATCGCAGGTTAAAAGATCAACATTTGTAGTTTTATGTAATTATTGATCTTAGAAATCTGTAGAGAGTTTCTAATTTTACAAATTAACATAACTTGAATGTGAATGCCTGGACGACAAGAGAGCAGTTCTAAAACAGAAAGTATAACTTGTGTTACCGGCGGGATGTGGCCAGATCATTTTTTTTGCACAGGAAATATTTACTACAGTATTTAATTTTTTATGAGGGCCCATACTACTATGACGATTCATTCAAATACTGATAGACATTTCTCTAAAACTGCCAGTGGTCGCTTGTTGCTAGTGATCAATCTGAATTCGACAAAGGGGATATATCTGTCTCATTGACTGGTTTTGCAGAATGTAGTTGGCTAGATTCACACGATGGATTTGTGTTTGAGCCTTTGTCTCTCGCATTGTGTCCAAATATGCATATATGTTGTTCTATATATTCAAACAGAAGAAACTGGTTAAAGATTTCTTATGCACTCTGTTTGTACGCCCCGCAAATTGAAACGCAATATCCATCTCCCACGTAAGATGAGGTCTTCACCACATGTCACGTATACCAGAACATATATACGTGTTGTTTATTCTTTTTAGTTGCCGTTATGTAACATGCGGGTACTTTCGGTGACTTCATGATTATTTTGTGCAAAGATTTAGTTTTTTAGTTTCACAGAAATAAATGAATTATATTTACACATGTTAAATGTTTTCTTCTGTCAAATTAAACTAATGCATTTGTTTCACAACTACTTCACCTTCACCGCAAATGCAAGTCACTGTGCATTTGGTGCGTTCTTGAAATCATTACGCATCTCACAAAATTAACCTAGACAGCTCTATTCATTAGCATCAGGGAAAGAAGTGTATTGTGTTATACAAGATTTTATAGACTAAATGTTAATCTAATGGTCTCCATTCTAGATCGTGTCATGATATATCAGTGGGCTACAATTATAAGACCGGCATAAATCCGGACACGTTCAAGTATCCATACCCACACATATGCACTATATAAGTGCAATATATAATGTTTTACCTCACCCACAACAATAGGCTATCCCATTGCCTATGTAAAGATTGATCAAGAGTCAATCTGTCAAACCCGGTAGTGAACTTGCCATTTCAATCATACTAAATAAATTCAGGTGCCAACAAAGGGCTTTACAACCCGCATGTAGACGTGGGAACTATCTTATGTGTACGCAGCCGGCGGACGTGTTGTTTACTGAGTGTACTACTTATTGTGTACACACTAAGTACAGACATCACTGACAAAATACGTCAACAACCAGCTGATGGTCGTAGAGAATCAGTCAATCGACAGTGTACACGTTCGTTGATTGTGTAGCTTGCGAGGTGTACGACAAAGGGAGATTTTTGGTGCGACAGGATTGGAGTTTGGTGTGGGTAGGTGAGCGCAGATATTCTTGGATGTGAAATCATTTCTATTTAATATTCAAAGAACGCACAGGCGATAAACACTGACATGTCGACACCACGGACCACTCACTGTGTAGATTTTGGTTTTGTTGTATCTGGCTGTGTCTTGTTATTCAACATGTACAAAGGAAGCTGTTCTGGACACCTTCGGGATGATGGTAGTGAATGAACGTATTATTAAGTTCAACATAACAGAGACCGTAGAACGAGTAATAAGTTCATATTTGCATTTGTTGGAAACGTTTTGAAAATGAAGAGAATATTGATTAATCTTTTGAATAACATTGATTCTACTGTTTGTACAGCCACCGAACATAATATAATCTATGTCGATACTCTCTCAAACTGACAAAGCCAATCTCGTAGGAACATTTATTCAAGTCACATTAAGTATATACAGGAATGATTCGTTGTCATATGTACAGATGGATTGATAAACGTGTGGTATGTATAAATGGAATAATACATTTGTGATATCTACAGATGGGATAAGGAACATAAAGTTATACAAAATACTTGGTAACATTAATACTATTTGTAAATACTTCAGACAGGACGCTTTCAGTGAGGCGCAATGGTACATATATTTACAGGTTTCATGATATTGCACAATATGTGTTACATACAGATGAAAGTGAAGTATTTTCCATAAAAAGAAGAAAGAGTATGAATATGGACATAAAAAGCATTTACGGAAATGATCTGTTTTGTTCGAGATTCCAAAGTGAACGCATCGAGCTGATGATAACAGGAATGTAGTTGATAACGAAGATGAACACCTCAAAGATTTATAGCTTGTCCACTTCCCTTCCCCTACTTTGGTCCCAGGATGGTGTTCAGAAAGAATGCAGTTGATAACGAAGATGAACACCTCATTCCGTTCAAAGACATATAGCTTGGCCCCTCCAGCTTCCCAACTTTCTGTCCCAACGTGGGGCTCAGAAACACTTCCTGTGTACAATGCTAGGTCCACATTCATCATACTCCTGCTTGGAAATCCAATTCTCTTGGAAGGTCGAAAGCGATGCCAAAATGGAGCCACCTATCCACACCGAGTACTTCCGTTCTGGTGGAGAAATGACTTTGACCTTGATTGTGGATGGCACAATGTTGGTAAGTTCCTTCATCATACGATCTGCCAAACCTGGAGAGACAAATAATTGCATTCTTATTTTTATACTATACTGCACAAAATGAGAAATACTGAACTAAAACGTATAGGTGGTAATTTCAAAATAGGATGAAAAAAGACGAAGCAGGGGGCCATTTCTTCACAAAAGAAACATTCAAATACCAAGTTGGGGACAATAAAATGTTTAATTTTGGTTTGAAAGTTAATTCTAATGACAATCATATTACCTATTTTTTATAATAACATACATTTGAGCTTTATCATTGGGAGATTGCTGGGGCGTGTAAATATCCTAAATAACCAATGCGGTTGTACCATGGATGATCTAGACATGGTCACTGGGTCCAAGAGCTGCAACTCACCTGGATACATTGTTGATCCTCCTGACAGAACCACGTTGCTGTACAGATCCTTCCTGATGTCAATGTCACAGTTCATTACTGAGTTGTTCAGCATCTCGTGGACGCCCACACTCTCCATACCTGGAAGGACCACACAGGTAACTTACAACAGTTGACACGATAATGTGTACATTATGTAATGTTATCACTGAATAATATCGATGGTCACCCGTGACTTAGTACAAAGGTCGTATCCCACGAAAGCTCAATAAGAACCAACTTCACAACTGAACGCCCACACTCTCAATACTTGGAAGAGTAGATATATTAATGCATGGCTTAAACCATATCTTACCATTATCATATAACAGCGGATAACATCATATATGCTTGATATACGTGGATGATATATATATATATATCATTTCATTATCCTCAATGCTGGAATAATATCATTAATTTGATCATCGTCATCGCATGTACAGACAATTATCATGTGTGTAGACTATCAACAGTAAGGGCCTAGTACACTTGACTGTTGACAATTACTGGGATTTGAACACTTGGAGAGCGGATCCTGTCACCGCAAAAGGACGAACACTGCACAGCTAGTTGCTGTGCCCTGTCAGTGGGGGTGGTAGATCTTAATATTTTAGCATAAGCCCCTTGAAGTGCCGTTTCGAAAATGTGTAGGCTGATACCAGGGATGGTTGGGGTAGGTTTTAATGTTTAGCATGGACGTCACGAGCCTCTGAACTGCGATTGTATCTTTCTGAATGTGTTTTGATGTAAAATTTTGGTATCCTATAGACTTCGAAAATTGTTATCATTTACCCATGAAGCTTGGCTGGAACAGACACTCTGGAGCTCGGAACCTCTCATTGCCGATAGTTATCACAGACCCGTCTGGCAGCTCGTATTCCTTCTCAATGGCACTGGACTGTGAAGCTGCCACCATCTCCGCCTCGAAGTCCAGGGGAGCATAGCACAGTTTCTCCTTGATGTCTCGAACTATCTCCTTCTCAGCTGCAAACACATCACATGAATATATCACCAAGTACATGTTGATATTTACCAGATGTAGTCTTCAAATGTACCTTCACAATGTGTGATGAGAGAGCAAAATTGAATTCAAGTAAAACTGTTGTTACTATGAGTTGACATGATGTGTACGGTTTTTGGTATAAGTAATAAATGTGTATATGTCAGCAATTGTATGACAACTCACATGATGTAGTAAAGTTGTATCCTCTCTCGTGTAGAATCCTGCTGAGGTAGGAGGTCAGGTGACGGCCAGCAAGGTCCACTCTCCGGACGGCGTGGGGCAGGGCGTATCCTGAGATTACACACAAGAAATATCACACAACGTATAAAATCACTTTTATTAGGATCTGTATAATGAGCACTAGTCCCCCATAAAGAGAACTTACATGCAAACGTTTTCTGATTTCTCCTCACCTTCATATATGGGCACGACGTGCGAGACACCATCTCCCGAGTCCAGGACGACGCCAGTGGTTCTCCCCGAGGCGTACAACGACAACACCGCCTGGATACTCACATAGAAGGCGGGTGTGTTGAATGTCTCAAACATGATCTGTAATGATGAAACGCAATTCTTAGTTCATTAATGCTGGACGGCAGGAACGAGACTAGTCTGATCTGATGTGTCAAGATCGTAGAACTGTCAAAACTATGCTCTGCATGCATTGACATCAAAACTTTGATTGATCAATTTAAAGTCAAGGGCCATACTGCTCTTGTCTGTGGCCTCTTTTGCCCATGTAGTAATTTATATGTGTATGGTAAGAAAAAACGTTTAATCGGGTTTGGAAATAGGATCCCTCTAGTTGATGCACTGGGTAGAGAATGATTATTTCTTTCATCCAGACTTCATTCCTTGTAATTAAATACCTGTAATATCTCAATAAAAGGAAGATACAAGTCTTGGATAAGTATTGAATTTTCAGATCATATCATGTTTTCTAGTAACGTGTCCCCTACCTGCACCATCTTCTCTCTGTTAGACTTGGGGTTGAGTGGTGCCTCCGTCAGAAGTACTGGGTGCTCCTCGGGTGCCACTCTCAGCTCGTTGTAGTAGGTGTGGTGCCACACACGTTCCATGTCGTCCCAGTTGTTGACGATGCCGTTCTCTACGGGATATTTCAGACTGAGGATTCCTCTCTTACTCTGTGCCTCGTCCCCTATATAGCAGTCCTTGCTCCCCATGCCGGGCATGTAGAGCTGTAAGACATAATGAATAATACCGGCTAAGCAAGTACATTCTCCTTCGCTGTACATTTAACTATCAGATTGCAGACAACTAATTAAAAATTAAAAATTAAATGCATTTACAGTTCCTCAGTCTATTCACCAAGTGAATGTTCAAGGCGCTACAGTATTAATATGATGAAGGGTTGATACAGTTTTCTATTTCATGTTTACTACACCAGCAATAATTCGAGAGAAAACTAATTCAATGTACCCAGGACCCAAGACCCTTGTCGAGACGATGAGCAATCTTTAAAGCCATATTTTGTATGAGAAATCACCAGTTACCTTGCAAACGTTTCCTCAAGTCCTACATCCAAACGTACTATGTTATTCATAAATTCACAACGGGCAACAAAAAAGAACAAATTTCGTGAGAACTAAAGCGACAAATCACCAATTATGAAGAATGTTTATATTCATGAAGACACTTTTTCAACATACGTCGTACTTGGGTCTGCCAGTGATAGCTGGAAACACAGCACGTGGGGCGTCATCCCCAGCAAAGCCGGCTTTACACATCCCAGATCCGTTGTCAATGACAACAGCAGCAATATCCGTATCGTACTCAGACATGATGGTTGTATTGTTTGTATTCTGAAATAAGGTAATGTACATCTATATTTGATTGATATAATGTCTGTCTTTGGAAAAATGGGGGCGGTCGGGTAGCTTAGTGGTTAAAGCGTTCGCTTGTCACGCTGAAGACCCGGGTTCGAGTCCCGACACGAGTATAATATGTGAAGCCCATTTCTGGTGTCCCCCGTCGTGATATTGTGGAATATTGCTAAAGGCGGCGCAGAACCATACTCACTCACTCACTCACTCACTTTGGAAAAATGAGTAAACAACGTACATGCAGTTTTAATGTTAAAGCTTGTTACATGTACATAGCCACGTCCCTCAACCTGGGGTAAGTCAGAACAGAGTAAAGGCAGAGATGAACTCTAATGAATATAGAGCGTACCCGTCCAGCAATAACACGATTCTATTTCAAATGGTTTATCGTACATGAATTAAGCTCTAGAACAACTGAGAACAATATGTCAATAAAGGTAATGAATAATTCATCCAAACGAGTTCTCAGAACTATTAAATGTTAAATAAAATACCTGTCTATTCAAACTCCAATTTGTATCTGTATAGTCCCTTAATGGGTGTGGGATTAATCCCACTGTGTTCATTTTACACTGTATTTTTCTCTACTCAGTGCTGGCCTTATGATGCATGGTTACAACATCCCAAATCAAACTTAGTCACAATGAGTGGAAGACATGTTACTTGTAAAGTCACTTTAAATATTTATCAAATAAAATATGTGTACTACTTTTTGTATTTGGAAAACATGAAAATTACACCTTTTTTCACCTACCTTAGACACACCCCTCTACTTGGGGGAAGTCATACCAAAGTATACACAGAGACTCTAATGAACATAAAGGCCTATATTGTATTACCAGATAAAGGTACCCCTGCTGCTATATTACGATTCTATTCCCAATGGCTTGACGTACATGAGTTAAATCACTAGAACAACGGAGAACGATATGTCAATAAATGTAACAAATAATTCAACACAACAATGAGCTCAGACGACTATCAAATGTTTCATGAAGTGCCTGTTTATTCAAACTAGAGATTTGTACCTCTATAGTCCCTTCAGGTTTTGTGAGTACTCGTTTCCCACTGTGTTCATTGTACATTTTTCTGTATTATATATGGACAAATGATGCATGATCACTTCACCCGGAATCATACTTCGTCCCACGAGTTGAGGATATGTGACTTATAAATATTAATATGAAGGATCAAGTCACTTTAAAGAATGATTTAACCAAGGACACATGTGTACTACTTTTCAAATTCGGCAAACATGAAAATAACAGTGTTTTACAATGAGTTTCGCCTACCTGTAGTAACTTGACTGTTTCCAGTGTCCAGATGTCTTTGATTCCTCCACTCATGTAAACTGCTGGGTATTTATACCCGTGTACCGACCTATTTCCTGGAATCCTCATATCGATTATTCATGTTTTTCTCCTTGTATGGAAGGGAAACCCCGATAAATATAGAAGTCGGCTAAGACAGGTGAATCCTGAGCTATAAATAGATGTGATTTGTCCCAGGTAACTGGGCGTCGCATGTCGCCGACAGTGGTAGGTGTGCGAGATACTATATATGAACGCAAACATCACCCTGACCTATATCGGCCAAATGGCAAGTCACGATAATCGCTCAAATTGACAAGTTCATATTCACCCACTCAGACATACTACGTATGTGTGTGTTAATCATTTTTTACATCATGATAACAATTTTCGTTTGTTGTTAAAAACTTAGCATGAAGGTTTCTACTATGCATATTGTTTCCACAAAATTGTCCACTTTTTCTAATTTTTGAATAACATGGACGAGACATATAGATAAATACATTACATTTCTATTACACAAAGTGAACTGGGATATATATTATATTATGACTTCAGGCCATATGCAAATGTATTTCATGTTTGTGTTTTTGCTGTGTAAGTAGAACTAGAAAGTACTATTCGTTATACACCTAGTGTAAAAAAAAACAGTTTATTCCATTCAGGTTCCAACATCAATGTAAACTGATGATTACGCAGTATCACACATGATGAGTCGAACTTCTACCAGTGACACTGATTAACTATAAATAGTACCTGACAACGCATGAGAGTTAAGCCCCTTGGTAGATCGTTGAAAGGGGGACACTCTCAAATACACTTTAGCTTGACCCCTAAAATGCTTCCAAAAGCATCCAAAATCTAACTATTTAAAAAGTACGTTTATAATAATATTCTAGATGTTCCCCAGAAAGGGATATTTTGTTTTAAAAATGTATTATCACAAAGTGCGCAGCAGTAATAAGCCACGGCGTTTAGTATACGACCCCTGTTATTGTTAGTGCCTGTATGAGGTTTGTAGTCCAGTCCCTGGATAAAGGCGTGAACTGGTTCTGTGTTGCCAATACTGCGTCGCTAAAAGAACAGCTACTCTATATGGGAGTATACAAATCGTAGGACGAGATGTGCACATAAAAATAAAAGACGGCTGCTGAAGAATAGATATTTTATTTTAGAGTAACCTTTTTTCTATTGTTATCGATTGTTTAAAATATTATTGAAACATATAACTGATCAACAATATATATCTTTATCTTAGAATAATCGTTATTTTTATAGTTATCAATTTTATAAGATATGGATGTTATTACAGAAATTACAATAAAATTTCTTACTTCAGATTTTTTTCTTATTGATCTTGTGACGCAACATTTGCAAAAGTGATGAAATATTGAAACATTAAACGTTTTTGAAAGTATTATTTTTGACATTGGCAGCAAAATGCACCAAATATATATAAAGACCGAAAACGCCCAAATACCGCAGCTGAATACGATCAGGGCAGATCGGTTTAAGGTTGACATAAAATGCACACAGAATTCCATTCATGACGTCATATTTTGTACTTGATATAAGGTCTTTCGCAAGTGCACGTGTCACGTGGATCGGAAGAATATGCGATGCACATCTGTGCAATATATAACAGTATTGGACTGGATAAAATGATGTCTTGAGAATTTTGAGCACGTATTAAGTCACGCATTTAACTATGCGTAATTTCCAAGTTCAGTGTTTTTCTTTCAGATGTCAATATTGCATTTGCTTCTTCGATTCTTTATGTCAGAGAGTTGAAAACATCACACGTTACATTGAACGGAACAGAACAGAATGAATTCAATATTTTAGGCCATATGACCTATAGTACAATTGGACTAGAACCCTTGAAAATGTCACATGACAGTGCCAAATAAAGAATAGATATTAACGTGGAGAAACGCATGTTTTAGATAAAAGCAACATTTCTCATTACATCAATATTTTAGTATTTAGAAGATTATACGTGTTAAGCTCAACAAGAAGATATCAATATTTTAAGGAGAGTAAGGAAATTCATCTTCTATGTTTCCCAGGATATATTATTTACACACTGCACTTGAAAGATCAACATTTGTAGTGTTATGGTAATTATTAATTTAAAACTTATGTTGCGAGATTCTAATCTTACATATTAACATGACTGTGATGATGACATGAGTGTAGGTCTAAAACAGAAGATGGCATTTGTTCAGCAGGGGGGGGGGGGGTTGGCCAGATCCTTCCTGCGCATGGCTGAAACTGCTTTTTTGGCGCTGTCAGCAACTATTTGCTTCAAGCAAGTTTGTTGGGATATGTTACGGCTTTGTCGCAAAATGTTCTTGGCAGTTGTCACGGTGTTTCCTGGTGTTTATAGTGAGTGAGTTATTATTTAACGTCACATGGGCAATATTTCAGCCATATCGTGACGAGAAGTTACATTTATGATACATTTATGATACATTTATGATACATATATTTAAACTGAATAAAAAGCTGTCAACGAAGGACAGTAGAATAACTAGAATATCACAGACTTGATTTAAAACTAGTTGAGAAGATTAAAAGGCAGTAAGCATTAATGAACACCATAATATAAAAATGGGCTAGAGATCGTCAGCAATTGAAGGGAGATCACCATACTGGGGACCATGGGGACGTACAGTACTTTTGCTTCCTGCATGGATCCCGGCAGGATTTATATCATCCCTTCAGTCACTGGCGACAGTGTACCAGTTAAGCCTTAGATTAAAAGAACGAAGATACTACGTTTAAAAGCCTAGTGTGCAGAAAAATACTTTGAATGATATAGAACTTACATACCCTCTTAGGGGGACAATAATTTTACGCTACTTCAACCCCCCTCAAGGGTACAGCCACTAACAATCTAAGTTATGAATTTCGCACTACCAATTTTTAAAACAATACATTGAACACATCAAAATTTATGAACAAGTTCTATTTCCTTTAAAAAACATAATATTAAACGAGAATTAACATCATTAAAAAATCCCTCATTGTTTTTACATTGAAATATTTAGCCCCTGTGATGGAAAAATCAACACAGTCAAGCAGGACATGCTTGACTGTGATTCTTTCATCACAAGGGATACAAAACGGAGGATCCTCACCTTTTAGTAAATATTCATGAGTATATCTGCTGTGGCCAATACGACATCGTCGCATAATGACCTCTTCAAATCTGGACTGACAGCCCAAGAAGGTATAACCGATATTTGGTTTAATTTCATGTAATTTATTGATACCTACTTGGGCGTCCCACTTCTGTTGCATAAGATCTCGGATGTAAGATCGAATCATGGGTTTAAAATCAGTGTATGGGATCAGAAGTGGTGTCACAGATTTGTTGAGCGCTGCTTTAGCAGCAGTATCGGCCATTTTGTTACCTTTGATACCAACATGGCTTGGTAACCAACAAAAGACGATGTCATATTGGCCAGTAGCAAGATCATTAAATAACTCAAGAATTTGGATTAAAAGTGGATGTTTTGATGACATATTTTTAATTGCCTGAAGGCATGAAAGAGAATCTGAAAACAGTATGAATTGTTTATGTTTAGATTGATTACTGATATATTTAAGTGCTGTAAAAATGGCGTTTGCTTCTGCAGTGAACATTGAACTGTTATCAGGTAAACGTGAAGAGATTGTTCTGGAGCCAATGACAGTGGCACTAGCAACTGCGCCACCATCCTTGGATCCATCTGTAAATATAGATTTATAAGTGTCATAATTGTTTCTTAGTTGATGGTATTCTTGTTGGTAAATTAATTGGTTAGTATCAGATTTCTTTAATTTTGTTAATGTAAGGTCTACCTCTGGCCGTACCATTTGCCAAGGAGGTGTTGAAAACAGTTGAATGGGAGCTATATCTTGCAGTTTAATATTGGAAGCAAACATGGCAGACTGGATTCTGATTCCGAGTGGTGGAACAAGAGATGACGTTTTATTGTAAATATCTTGGTAAAGAGGATTAAAGACGCAGTTACAAGCTGGATTGGACTGATTAAATATAATTTAGTGACATATTGTAAAGATAATTTTAGACGGCGTTGTTTAAGAGAAGGTTCATCCGCTTCTACATACAGACTGTGAATTGGAGACGTCCTGAAGGCACCAAGGCAAAGCCTCAGGCCCTGATGATGTATCGTATCAAGTTTTTTTAAATTATTTTTACAGGCTCCACCTGGTGTTTATAACAGAATTCGGTCAGCAGTATGAGGGCCCGCTTCTAAGACGCTTCATTCAACTAATGATAAACATATTTCTCTAAACACGTCAGTGGTCTCCCGGAGCTTCGCTTCCGTTGCGAGTGATCAATCGGCGTTCTTTGTTGTGTTTTTCTGTATTTTGTTTGCTATCTGTGGTAACTGTATGACAGAGAGCATCGTAATGGGTTTGCCAAAGGGGTCATATCTGTGTGACTGACCAGGACCATAAGGAGCGATGAAGGCAGGTTCGACAAACGGTCTAGAACGCAATGATAATGTCGCCAATCAGAAATCTGTGACGGCATTAATACAGCCGCGTCACTGTGACAAATGTACAATACACGCCATTCATAATGTAACGCATATAACGCACTGACAACCTGGAAACTATACTGTATGCGCATTATAACAGATTCTCTAAATATATATATATATATATATATATATATATATATATATATATATATATATATATATATATATATATATATATATGTGTAGTATTTGCTATGCTTGGAAAACGAAGCAGACAGCCACAGACGTAGATCTTTAACATAGACTGCTGTTAATATGCAGTCAGTGGTTGACTATATGGTTGAAGGAAGTAAGTTGGTCTATGTATAAGGCTTTGTCGCTACATCTTCTCGGCAGTTGTAGCGATGTTTCATTGCGTTTTTATGAAGTTTCAGTTGGAAGTTTGAGGAACCAATTCAATTACGCCTCATTCGACTTTAGATACGTTACATACGTTTGAAAATACACTCGTTGTTATGAGAGCTGCATCTAACGGGGCTCGTTTAGTAAGCATACCTACCTTAGTTCATGATTGTGAAAATACGTTCAACGGATGACATTCATTTATGACTATTTCTCATAATATTAGCATCATTTGCTGCAGATGATAATTTTCCCAGTGTCGATTCTTGCCTTACAAGTTATTGTTTTCTTTTTCACAGTTTAATAAACAGACACTTTACAGATGTGTATATTCTATAAACAATATAGTCTACATGCTCTTTTTTCAAAGTGCTTAATAAAAATTGCAGATTGACATTTTCTAAACAATATAAAGCTCTTCTCAACCAACAACATAAAAGTAGAATTTCGAGCGTGTACAAACTGTGGCATGACAAATACTATAATGGCCAACCAATGACCAGGCATTTGCACCATCCTTGGGTCATTTTGCAAATTGTCAATATGCATTTGTATTTGTAAATTCTGAGGGAAAATAAAAGTTTGATCAAACCAAGGATTTGATTGCTATTTTCCGATTTTAAAATAACTTTATAGATTTGCTTGTACAGTGAAACCTCGTTAAAGCGAAGTCCCTGGAAAAGTGAATACTAATATATATCTACTATACAAAGGGAGAGTCGATAATGGGACAACATGTCTGTATTGAAAAGAAATTGTCTTTCGAGACAAAGGCGTTAACACAAGGCAGCAGCAGGTCAAATAGGACGCTTATTACAAACATATCTTATCACAACGGAAATAACTGACTCCCAAATTATGGACGTGACATATTCGGAAACCAACACTCACGAGCACGAATCACTGACACCAGGTGTTCGGTGTCAAGAGAAAATGATTAAATTAATATTAGTATTCATAATAATAATAATAATATTAATTAGATGTAAGGATATAAAGTGGCAAAAGGACAAAACAAATCATTCAGAAACATTTATTGAAGTCAAAAGACGTATAAACATGGATGATACATATGTGATATATACAGATGGATTCCTTTATGCGTGATATGTACGTATTGGATATATATATATATATATATATACATATATATATATATATATATACATACATACATACATACATACATACATACATACATACATACATACATACATACATACATACATACATACATACATACATACATACATACATACATGATAAGTTGTACAGATGACCATATTGATTGATCACTGTGTGTTATATACAGATGGATCAGGTACATGAACATATACACAATGTTTAAAAACAGCAGTGTCCTTTTATTAACACGTTCTCGTGATATTGCATGGTGTTCTCTACTAACAGAACAACACATTATTCATTACACTCCAAGAATCAAAATCTCGCTGGGTGGTTAGAGATTTCCTTTGCAATGTCAATACATTGTCGTTACGGTTGCAATTGCAGATGCTGCGAAGAACACCTCATTTCCAATGAAAGACTTATAACTTGCTTCTTGCCCCTGAAATACTTTATGACCCCAAGTATCGCTCAGAAACACTTCCTGTGAACAATACTAGGTCCACATTCATCATACTCCTGCTTGGAGATCCACATCTGTTGGAAGGTTGAAAGCGAGGCCAAGATGGAGCCGCCGATCCACACCGAGTACTTCCGTTCTGGTGGAGAAATAACCTTGACCTTGATTGTAGACGGCACGACGGCGCTCAGTTCCTTTACCATTCGGTCTGCCAGACCTGTATTGATGGAATAACGTTATTATTCACATGTTATACAACACAAAATGGTACATATATGAATCGGGAACAAAATGCAATGCAAAGACGTGAAATACAGACTACATTCAAAAACAGTTTTCAGACGACTCTAGCCCACAAAGAAGCAACTAAATGGGACGGAAATATCTGCCTGAGAACAATTGTATTATAATGGGTGCAGTTAGTAAGGATGAGTCAGTGATTAACTTTGTTCAAAGAGTCAAGACTAAAGGACTTACAACGCAAATGAGGTAAATAAATCGATGTGGTATAAAAATGACACGGTTATTAAACCATGCCGATTCTATACAGGGTTATTGCCATCAGGAGATGCAACGCACCTGGATACATTGTTGATCCTCCTGACAGAACCACGTTGCTGTACAGATCCTTCCTGATGTCAATGTCACAGTTCATTACTGAGCTGTTCAACATCTCGTGGACGCCTGCACTCTCCATACCTGGAAGTACGACATGTGTGTTAGTACAGGGCCTCGGAATATATTACAGTTCATCATGTAGTAGGGGATAACATCAAGTATCCGTGTTTATCACAGAATACTATCGATGATCACCAGAGTTCAAAAGGGACCTATCAATATATAAACTGAAGGGCAAAAGAAAGAATAAACTTCAAAATTGGGTTTTACCAAATATTATACAAAAGTTATCAAAATGTTACTTGGGAAAACTGTCGCCGAAACACTGCAAACTTAAGGTCCAAAACACAACTATGATACCTCATCAAATACATCATTTTCTTTTGCCTGGCCCCTTATGTTCACTACCAAAGACAGTAGCGTTAGAATTATTATTCACCATTTTAAAAAGTGTCCTATAATATACTATTTACCCATGAAACTTGGCTGGAACAGACACTCTGGAGCTCGGAACCTCTCATTGCCAATAGTTATCACAGACCCGTCTGGCAGCTCGTATTCCTTCTCAATGGCGCTGGACTGTGAAGCTGCCACCATCTCCCCCTCGAAGTCCAGAGCAGCATAGCAGAGTTTCTCCTTGATGTCTCGCACTATCTCCTTCTCAGCTGCAAACACAACATTTCAGCTTATCACAAATGTATCACGCGGACAAAAGTAACTGTAATCATATAGATTTATTGATAACTGAATGTAAATAATAATTGTGGTGATATGGACTTGATGACCTCACAGATGGGTCAATATTCTGTGGCAAAAACAAACCCCTCATCTTGGAAGACCAAGATAATTTTACACATTGGTATGCGTAGTAGAGTCAAAAGGAAAGTCACATCTAAATTTGTCATACTTCACCATAATTTGTGCTTGGATGAAATGAATGCAAGGCAGATTCTTCCTTATTTATTGTAATTATTTACAGTACAGTAAACTACGATTATAACGAACACGCTTATAACGAACTGAAGGATATAACGAACCTCCTTTTTTGTCCCGACTATTTGCTTTTGTTATGCTGTATATATGCTTTTAACGAACAGCGGTTTTAACGAACTAAAATTAGAGGTCCCTTTGAGTTCGTTATAACGGTAGTTTACTGTATTTTATTTCATAAATATAACTTGTTTGGAAAGTTTATTGGTCCCACTTCGGCCAACTTAAACCAACGAAAACTTTAAATCCTCAGTGGATTTTTTTCTTCTTGAATATTACAAGACCCTTTTGATTGTTTTGGTGTTCACGGAGATTTGTGTTCGAAGAGGATGTTGGAGAAAGTTATGGTTGTCAGGAAAGACTATCACGATCGAAAATATTAGTTTATATGAAGGGAACTTGTTTGATATCATACTAGTACGTATTGTGCAGGTACATGTAGACCATGTGAGATGATGTTGGACGACTCACATGATGTAGTAAAGTTATATCCTCTCTCGTGTAGAATCCTGCTGAGGTAGGAGGTCAGGTGGCGGCCAGCCAGGTCCATTCTCCGGACAGCGTGGGGCAGGGCGTATCCTGAGATTATCAGAAATCAGGTTGTATATCAAGTATAACATTGATAAAAGAAGCAAATATTAGTGGAACTTCACGCCATGAGAGTATGCATAAAAACTTTACGGTATATTATGAAAAATCCGGTTTTGTCTCACCTTCATATATGGGCACGACGTGCGAGACACCATCTCCCGAGTCCAGGACGACGCCAGTGGTTCTCCCCGAGGCGTACAGCGACAACACCGCCTGGATACTCACATAGAAGGCGGGGGTGTTGAATGTCTCAAACATGATCTGAAATAATGAAACAATTACTCATATCAGTTACACAAAGACATCATTTAATGGTACTCGTGTATGCTACAGTAACTACTGTTTTAAAACAATGAATAATTATTGCTTCATTAACAACCTACGAGTAACAACCACACGGCCTCACGGGGTGGGGCGATGGGGTGCAAGTAACCGAAGTTAACCCTTAAATCTGTTGAAAATAATTATTAAATATTTAGGGTTGATGTTTGTATATGTCACGGTATATGATTTAAATGATGTATATGATTTAAACAATGTGACCGCTCCCTGGTCAGATCACCTTAATAACGTAACCCTACCTGAACCATCTTCTCTCTGTTAGATTTGGGGTTGAGTGGTGCCTCCGTCAGAAGTACTGGGTGCTCCTCGGGTGCCACTCTCAGCTCGTTGTAGTAGGTGTGATGCCACACACGCTCCATGTCGTCCCAGTTGTTTACGATGCCGTTCTCTACGGGATATTTCAGACTGAGGATTCCTCTCTTACTTTGTGCCTCGTCCCCGATATAGCAGTCCTTGCTTCCCATGCCGGCCATGAAGATCTGTAAATAAATCAAAGGCTTACGCTTTAACTTACACTGTCTTCTCCATCCGTCCTTGGAGACCAGTAGGAGTGATTTCAGTGGATAAGGCACACACGTTGATATATAATGTTCATGTGGCGCACCAAGACTCCTTCTACATATGTAATCATCGTGCATGGTTCAATCTCACGTTGGCGTGCATTAGTACGCCCTTGTTCTTTAACGCTTCCTCAAACATTTGGCTTAAAGTTTTCTCATTCCGGTTTCTGCTAACATGAACATACAGTACACCTGGAAACACTATACGATTGTACATCATCAATCTATTATTTTAAATTCACGCGACACGGTGTATACTCACGTCGTATTTAGGTCTGCCAGTGAGAGCTGGAAACACAGCACGTGGGGCGTCATCCCCAGCAAAGCCGGCTTTACACATCCCAGATCCGTTGTCAATGACAACAGCAGCAATATCCGTATCGTACTCAGACATGATGTATTGATGGCTGTACTCTTTGTCTTGGTGAAAATTTCTGAAATAAAGTGGTCGAGTTACTAGCACTGTGCACAATGAGAGTACAATACCAGTTTATTAGAGGAAAAATGCATAATTGTCAAGTATCTATTGGTATCGTTTCAAATATTCTTATATTTATGATATAACAAATTCATTTCTTAAATCTCAACGTTGCAACTATGTTATCTAGGAACATTTTATAATAAATGTTTTAGTGACATCTCAAAATATTAAATAGTAGTAAAACATGAGCTATACACATTGTTGTTTATCTCGATAATGGCAATTAAAGTCCAAACGTAAGTTGGCAAATGTGTCGATGTATAAAACAATATCTTAAAATATAACGCGAGCGGGTAAAAAGTCAAAACAACTATACACAAACACGTTTATGCAAAGGGATGTATTGATCAACAGTCCCGTGAGGTTACTGGATCAGAAGTGACCACCAATGCATCATACTCATCGTAAGAGCGGACTAAAATAGGGGATCGGGTGGACTAAAAGAGGGGATTGGGTTGGCAGGCTCACTGACGTAGCTAACTACATCGAAGTCGATCGTTGCTAATGGTTTCAGGCACTTGTTAAATCTGGCCAAGAATCGATAATTTACGGGCCGTCGATTGATGAAGCATAATGCTGACTGCGGCGCTAAACAACATTCACTCACAAGAAGTGAAATCACAATAGCACACAGTAAGTGTGCAAGTTTGCTACAATGTCCCCGAGACATAAGTCGTAATGTCAGTATAAGAGAATTAACATTAAGTTTCACGTACCTGTAGTAATTTGACTGTTTCCAGTGTCCAGATGTCTTTGATTCCTCCACTCGGGTAAACTGCTGGGTATTTATACCCTTGTACCGACCTATTTCCTGGAATCCTCACATCGATTATTCATATTTTTCTCCTTGTATGGAAAGGAAATCCCGATAAATATAGAAGTCGATTTACTTCCAAGAAAACAGGTGAATACAACCTATAAATAGATGTGACTTATCCGAGGTTGCAGGGCGTCGCATATCGCCGACAGTGGATAGATGCACGAGATACTATATATGTATGTAAACATCAACCTTACTTTTATTCCTCAACTTGAATTTTGCAACATCACATTGTTTACATGTTGACATGGAATATGCAGCTTAACCTTGTTTTTCTGACTATTTTTTTTTAATTTAAATTTATAAATATCTCAAGGAAACAAGATCGGCACCTTATTTATTTTTTCTTGCAAGGAATGAATGCACAGCATGCTGGCATGAATTTAAATATTTGCCCTAGTTATGAATGTTAACTCACCCAACGTTGAGATTCAGTCAAACATTTTAAGACAGATTATGAACTATTCGTTCACATATATTACATATACAAGCGTATTTTAAAAAAAATGTTTTCTGAATGTTTAAAATATTTTGTAAAATGTTACTGTTGTTTTGTGCATAGTTGTCATAAACAACGCCAATTTTCATTCCGCATATTTGAAAATACGTCCCAGTAACACAATACAATACTTTACGTAGGGACACAATTTATAAAAACAAATATGCTCGTTAATGTTATGTGGTTCGTCGTTTAATCGCATTTAGTACATTCCTAAAGAGTATAGAACTAAACATCAGATTTTAGTAGAGTAGAAATGATGAACACTCGCAGTGACACCACCCACATATATAGTAACTGACACAGCGCAAACATGAAACGATATGAGAGTTACCTCCCTTGGTACTTACACATCTCGATCTATACAGGGACACCCTCAAACAACCTTGGGCTATTTGTAATCTATCACGTAAGGCAGTTCCCTTTCAAAGTCGACCAAGTACAGTATTAATTACAAATATAGTGTATGTTCTGAAATATATCCAGAAAAATGTAAGAAACTGCAGGATCTTGAAAATAAAACGTTCAGCATAATGGTAAATAAATGCTACTTTGGTTGATATACGGCCCCTCATATTGTTATTGCCTGTATAAGGCGCGTGGCTGCCACTGCTTGATATGGTAGTAAACAAGCTGTGTGTCGGCAATCAATACTGTATCGCCAAACAACCATGTATGGCTGAAAACGAGGGTTACAATGGCAGCATTTCCAAATATGGATAACGTTAGCAGTTACTACTGTATTTAAAACACGACTATCCAGAGACCATATTGGTGCATGATCTCTGCACAAACCAAGAATACATTTAGCCATATTAATTCTATTATACGTCTTTGATTACATACTCTCATTTACACAGTAAAAAATAATTGCTTTTATGTTTATCATGGAGTGGACGTATATAAGATTATATCTTAGGAGACTGCCAGAAATTTGGGTGATGTTTCATTTTGTGGTAATTCTTCTGTGAGTATATGTATTGGTAAATGAATTCGAAATTGTCTGAGTCTTATATTTTGTGAACACAAATGCCAGGCCTGTACAAACTTTCTGTGTAAAGATAAAGTTTAGTTGCAAGGTAAATCTCATGTTTTATTTTTGACAGGTCAAATAACAAAATACCAGATTCGTGTAACTAACCTACATTTGCTCATGACAATATTTGAAGCATAATGCTGTTTAAACTTCTTTTATACAGTAAATTACGGTTATAGCGAACACGCTTATAAAGAACTGACGGATATAACGAACTTACATTTTTGGTCCGAATAGTTGCTGTAGTTATGCTGTATATATGTTTATAACGAACTGAAATTAGTGGTCCTTTGAGTTCGTTATAACCGTAGTTTACTGTATACCAATCCGATTCAAGCAATCACGGTAGACCGGAAATGATATCCATACAGTGGAGTGAGTGAGTATGGTTTTACTGTGCTTTTAGTAATATTTCAGCACTATCACCGAGGGGGGCACCAGAAATGGGCTTCACACAAAGTACCCATGTCGAGATTTGAACCTGCGCAATGTTGTAAGAACAACAAAAGTATTGGGATAACAAAAGGTGGAAACATAACAAGGCATCCATTGTCTATTGCTAATCACCTATCAGCGCCAATTATCTGTTGGCTTCCCTTGTTAAGTTTCCACCTTTTGTTATCTTATTACTTTTGTTGCTCTTACATGCACATATATATGCTCTCTGCCTCAAAGCATCCATTCACCTGATGAAGGAGTAAGCCTATACTCCGAAACGTTGTGTTCCTCATAATAAAGAAGTTGACAACCATAAATTCTCTTCCTTACATATCCAGTTGATAGTTATTTTGCCCTTCAATACATACATAGTCCATGCATTCAATGTCAGAATCTATCTACAATACAGTTCAGAATAATCATTTACATAAAATGCCTGCTGTTGTGTTTAGTCCCTGCAGGACCTGCAAATTGAACAGAAAGGTTGACAGTGTGGACTTAATTTATTGAATGATATGCGACTTAACATTGCGAGATTCTAGCTTTAATCATTCCAATGCGTGCCAACCATCAACATTTGATAACAGTGCCATTTGAACTTGACTTATAAATCTATCACCGTAGTACCCTATAATACATTAGATTCCCGACAACCTCGGGTAAACCTGGTAACCAGCTCATATCCCAAGCCCAGGTTTTGAAGCGGTTCCCTTCCAAACCTTGGTTTTTTAAATAGATCACTTCTGAACCTGCTTTGAAGTTTTACATTTCATTTGTAATACCTAGGTTTTACAATTAACGTTTCAAAAACTTGCCTTTTGGTGTGAACACAATTCTGTTTGATGATTGGCTAAAAGTCACAATTCTTTTTTACAGGAAAATTCCTTGACGTGACTCCAACCTGCAACCCACATATCATGTCAAGTTTTGTAACCCACTGAGCTCCCGAGGCAGGCGATGAGCAGTTGTTAAATTTATCATGTCATGACTCCAGCTTGTCCATACTGCACATGGTTTTTCTCTCCCAAGCTTCAAGCGAATTTCTTTTATATCTTGATACACTGTTTTGTTTCATTATAAGGTATGTCAATGTTTTCTTTATTTTTTCTGGTATTTCTTGGATTTAGACGGTTCATAAGTTGAATAAAACACGTCTCCTCCGTTTTGGTTGAAAATGTAAAACCTGTATAAGACGCGTGGCTGCCACTGCTTGATATGGTAGTAAACAAGCTGTGTGTCGGCAATCAATACTGTATCGCCAAACAACCATGTATGGGTGAAAACAAGGGTTACATTTACAATGACAGTATTGAAAAACCTTGAGCTCGGGAAAGCCCTTAGGTTTTTCCTTCGCTCACGGTTTTACATCTTCAACCAAAAACGAGGAGGCATGCTTTGTACAAAGTGTCTTTTTCTAGTTTGCAAGAAAGTAACAATGGAACTAAAGAAGTAAAGGTACACAATACAAGAAAGTGTCTGATTCATCAAAGAAATGTGTGATTTTCATGCATTGTAACATAGAATGGCAGTGTTTGAATGCACCGTCTTTATCAGTTCTGAATAACATGAATCCCAAAGTCACAATTGAATGTTTTTATTTGACTGGTATACCATACAAGTGTTGTTGCTGAGGTAACATCAATCACTCGCCACAGGGGGCAGACAAAAGGCCCAGTGGATAAAAAGCCTTACAGTCAAAAGCCCACCCAGACATCATCCCTACTAAGGTAAAATCCCCTTATTTGTTAAAGAAACCATAAAAAGAGATGAAATGAGACACATTAATTTAATTTTCAACATTCAGTCATAAATACGAATGTTGTGCCAACATCAATCATGTTTTTTTAACATGTTTGAACTTGAAGCCTATTTCTTCTCTTTGACAGTGAGTGAGTGAGAATGGTTTTATGCTGCTTTTAGCAATATTCCAGCATAAACACAGCTGCAGACACCAGAAATGGGCCTCACACATTGTACCCATATCGGGAATCAAACCCGGGTTTTCGGCATGATGAGCAAACGCTTTAACCACAAGGCTACCCGACCACCCCTCTTTGACAGTGATGAATGTAGACATGTTGAATGTTTCCTTAACACATAAGGGTTTTTTATCCTTGTGGGGCTTTTATCTTAGTAGGGATTATATCTAGGTGGGCTTTTGAGCTATGGGACTTTTGGCCACAGGGGCAAAGCGCCAGTGTTAACACATTTACTTTCCAATCCATTTCTGTATATAGTGCACAACAATTTAAAAATCCAATATATAAACTATCACATACTATACTGCATACAGTTCACAATAAGTATTAAACAAGTGGCCAATACATTTACTATCAGTTACCCTACTGTATACTGAGTAAGAGAAACTATACACCAGTGGTAAATATATGTACTATCTATTACTATACTGTAAACAGTACAAATTAACGTTAACATCATGAGTTAACATACAAGTAAAACACTTAGGAAAAGGACTCTTAGGACTAAAACACTTAGGACTCAAAAGTGAGTTTGGACTGTAATGTTACACAATAAACAATAAACATTTTTAACTGCCAGAGAACAGTAAATCTGTGACACCACAAAAACAGTAAATCCGTGATACCACGAAAAACAGTAAATCTGTGACACCACTAAAACAGTAAATCTGTGACACCACAAAAACAGTAAATCCGTGATACCACGAAAAAAAGTAAATCTGTGACACCACTAAAATAGTAAATCTGTGACACCACAAAAACAGTTAATCCATGACACCACGAAAACAGTAAATCTGTGACACCACAAAAACAGTAAATCTGTGACACCACAAAAACAGTAAATCTGTGACACCATGAAAACAGTAAGTAACTAGCCCAAATTAAATGAATTATTAAAAAAAAACAAATGTAGCTAAAACAGATATATACTAAGTACATGTATCATGAAAATGACAATCCAGGCACAAAAACGTCACAATTCTACGCACTGCTTTTATAATGGGCATCTGAAGCAAGGGACTGCATCTGTTTTGAAACAACAATTAAAGGTCCAGACACACTTCGGTGAATGGCAAACATCTAATGTTATCATGTTGAGTCAGAAAGAAATAAAACACATGACATGTGACGAAATATGCCGGATATATGATTGTACAGAAAACATTTTGGAGATAAACATACTGTGTTTTCAAAGTAGAGCTACGTAACCTGTAGGATTAACCATGCTAAATTGAATATGGATTTCAAATGTTAAATTCAGCGTGCTTAAATCTATAGGTAACCTAGCTGTACATTAGAAACACAGTATGCTTATCTCCATTCTACCATGATTTAATAAAACATGAGCTCTTTGGTGTTAGCAAATATATTGAGTGAAGCGGCAAGAGTTAAGTCCAGTGTTTTGTGTGGGTTGTCGATCTGAATTACAGAAACATGGACAACAGCTGGCAACAAAATATAGCGGTGTATATGCTCAAGCAGTTTGTTTATACCGTTATGGTTCACTTAGAACACTAAGCAAGTTTTGCAAGGCTTTTATTTAAGCCTGCACATCTCCATTATGATGTCATTGTAATGTCATATCATTCATCGTTCACAGTTGTATGTAGAAAAATGCCAAATAGCAAATAGCAAGCTCTCTGTTGACCCCAAAACTTAAAATACATTCTCTTTGTAGAATTGTCGTGTTTTCTGCTCACAATATATAGCAACCGCAACTTTGCATTATAGGTGATATAATTATATGAATCTGATTATATGAATATTAGCTTCCACTGTGATGCATCAGTCAAATCGGCTGTTTCAGTCAGAGGAGGTTTATGGTGATTTGACCTCTGATTGACCTATCAGAATCAAGTATTTTCCAACATCATGATATAATCACTTGTAATAAGTAATTATTGTTTTAGGCTGTTGTAAATTGTTCCTGAATGCCATTCCCTGCTGCAACTGTAACACACTACGGTCACATGATGTACATTTACAAATGTGATGCCATATCACACCTGTCTATATGGTTAGATAAAAAACACTATTAAATAGCTGACATAATCAGCCTCACAACCGTTTCTAGTTCTTTCAATAAACCCTGTGCCACAAAGTGATCATAGCATTCCAAATGTCTAGGTTACGGGGTAAGACAGTCGTAGCGCTATTATTTGTGGAATGAGGTACTAATTGTCAGTCTATGATTACCGGGTAAGACTGTCGTAGCGCTATTATTTGTGGAATGAGGTACTAATGGTCAATCTATGATATCATCTCAACAACAAACATGACAAAACGTGAGCAGGGCTCACTAATACCCCTGACTTCAACTCCAACATATTTCTAAGTTCCTAACATGAAAAAAGCGATATTTTCTCAGAAAATCCACTTATCAAAATCAAACTTTGCACTGCACCTTTCTTATAGGTATAGAAACTGTACCCCTAATTGAAAAAGAATCCATGAAGTAGTTTTTAAGTTATATGTTGAAGTAAACAAATGTTGAAGTAAACAAATATTCTAAGTTCAATACATGAAAAAAATCATATTTCGTTTCTGAAAACACACATATCAAAACTAAACTTTGCACTGCACCTCTTCTATTAGTATGGAAACTGATCCCTAAATTTGTAAAGAATCCATGAATTAGTTTTTTCATTATAGGTTTCACAAATGTTTCAGTAAACAAATTCCAAGTTAAAAAAAATTGAAAAAAGCTATTTTTTCAAAAAATCGTACATAAATCAAACTTCGCACTGTATCTCTGATATAGTATAAAAGTGTGCACCAAGCTTGAAAAGAATTTATGGAGTAGTTTTCAGGTAAAAGGTCATACACAAAGATGTCCTAGAAAGGGTGAGTGAGTGAGTATGGTTTTACGCCGTTTTTAGCAATATTCCAGCAATATCACGGCGGGGGACACAAGAATATGGGCTTCACACATTGTACCCATGTAGGTAATCGAACCCTGGTCCTCTGCATGGCGAGCCAACGCTTTAACCACTAGGCTACCGGACCGCCCCTGTCCTAGAAAGGACAGACAGACAGAATTTTTTGCTATAACTATATACCCGTGCCCTGTTAGGTCAAAGTATAAAAAGGTATAAAAATAGTTCTACCCCAAAACAGGAAATGTAGACAAATGAGATTAGAAGGTTGGCTTTTCAGGTTCAATGTGCTTCTTGAGATTCAGAGGATTTATAGACAACAAAGCGATCCTATAACAATGAATGTTGTAACTCAAATAGAAGAAATAAGGAGTTGTACAACTGTTTTTTACAGTGCTTGTGAAGATTCTTCCCACACTGACAGACAAACATGCTTGCAATGCCTCAAAGTTGTCACATATAAGTGCTTGTGAAGATTCTTCCCACACTGACAGACAAACATGCTTGCAATGCCTCGAAGTTGTCACATATAAGTGCTTGTGGAGATTCTTCACAAACTTATAGATCAACACACATGTGCTTAAAAAGGTTTTTCAATGACCTCGTCAAACGTGCTTATGGAGCTTCACTGCTGTCTTCTAGATCGACCCCTACAGGTCTACAAACCAGGGCGTATAACTGCCATCCTGGGCCTTGGGATACTGCAAGTATAAAGGAATTATGATCTCCACATAATTGTGATGTGTGAAAAAAACAATTTGATCTGACATGTCACGGTACCTGAACTAGATAAAACACTCCTCAGTTATGCTTGGGACCAGAAACTGTTGAGAGGAGATCACCATGAGCAAGATCTCAGGGCTCCGTCCTCAGGGCTCCGTCCTCAGGGCTCCATCCTCAGGGCTTCGTACTCAGGGCTCCATCCGCAGGGCTCCGTCTTCAGGGCTCTGTCCTCAGGGCACCGTCATCAGGGCTCTGTCCTCAGGGCACCGTCATCAGGGCTCTGTCCTCAGGGCTCCGTCCTCAGGGCTCTGTCAGGGATCCATCCTCTGTGCGCTATCCTCTGTGCTCCATCCTCAGGGATTAATCCTCTGTGCTCCATCCTCAGGGATCAATCCTCTGTGCTCCATCCTCAGGGATCAATCCTCTGTGCTCCATCCTCAGGGCTCCATCCTCAGGGCTCTGTCCTCAGGGCGCCGTCCTCAGGGCTCCGTCCTCAGGGCTCCATCCTCAGGGCTCCATCCTCAGGGCTCCGTCCTCAGGGCTCCATCCTCAGGGCTCCGTCCTCAGGGCTCTGTGCTCCATCCTCAGGGCTCCATCCTCAGGGATCAATCCTCTGTGCTCCATCCTCAGGGATCAATCCTCTGTGCTCCATCCTCTGTGCTCCATCCTCAGGGCTCCATCCTCAGGGCTCCGTCCTCAGGGCACCGTCATCAGGGCTCTGTCCTCAGGGCACCGTCATCAGGGCTCTGTCCTCAGGGCTCCGTCCTCAGGGCTCTGTCCTCAGGGCTCCGTCAGGGATCCATCCTCTGTGCGCCATCCTCTGTGCTCCATCCTCAGGGATTAATCCTCTGTGCTCCATCCTCAGGGATCAATCCTCTGTGCTCCATCCTCAGGGATCAATCCTCTGTGCTCCATCCTCAGGGCTCCATCCTCAGGGCTCTGTCCTCAGGGCGCCGTCCTCAGGGCTCCGTCCTGAGGGCTCCATCCTCAGGGCTCCGTCCTCAGGGCTCCGTCCTCAGGGCTCCATCCTCAGGGCTCCGTCCTCAGGGCTCTGTGCTCCATCCTCAGGGCTCCATCCTCAGGGATCAATCCTCTGTGCTCCATCCTCAGGGATCAATCCTCTGTGCTCCATCCTCTGTGCTCCATCCTCAGGGCTCCATCCTCAGGGCTCCGTCCTCAGGGCTCTGTCTTCTGTGCTCCATCCTCAGGGCTCCATCCTCAGGGCTCCGTCCTCAGGGCTCTGTCCTCAGGGCTCTGTCCTCAGGGCTCCGTCAGGGATCCATCCTCTGTGCGCCATCCTCTGTGCTCCATCCTCAGGGATCAATCCTCTGTGCTCCATCCTCAGGGATCAATCCTCTGTGCTCCATCCTCAGGGCTCTGTCCTCAGGGCTCCGTCCTCAGGGCTCCATCCTCAGGGCTCCATCCTCAGGGCTCCGTCCTCAGGGCTCTGTCCTCAGGGCTCCATCCTCTGTGCTCCATCCTCTGTGCTCCATCCTCTGTGCTCCATCCTCAGGGCTCCGTCCTCAGGGATCCAGCCTCAGGGTCTTACTTTCCCTCACTTTACTTTCATCAGGGTCACAATCCCAAGCACAACCTCAGACTAATGTTTTATCCCATATTGAACAATACTGATCACCTGAATACAATTCATGAGCTGCATGTACTGGTCAAGAGTCGAGTTGTTTGTCCCGTATACAGAACTTGATATGACCTGCACCTCATCAAATATCCCTTGGCGAACTTTTATGGATAACATATTCTTTATTGTTTGTAACAACGTTTCAGGCTACTTCTTGCCCTTCATCCCTATCAAAGACTAGGCAAACACACATGAATATCAGGAGGCAACTCACATGTTGTGTAAATTCATCCTGACACGCCATCCGTATCCTGGCAGCGGAGGCTGGACTATCCAGTCGGAAGGATATACTCCTCCCAGCATCCCCTCTGGCAGACTTGATGGCATCTTTGATCGCAAAGAACACCGAGGATGCAAGGAACAGAGGTGGTTCACCAATAGCCTGGGGACAAACGCACAGTACATTTAGTGTAGTCTAGTAGTCACGTATTGATGTGACAAGGTCAAATAAACAAAACCTACTTTAGCTAATGTAGTTATTACCGCCAATGAAGTCTTTAACTGGCATTAAGATCACCTTCAAAAAAATAAAATTGTTTCATGTCAATTTTGTGGTATATGGGACTCAAAAAGTGGCCTCAGGGTGTAAAGGCTTTTGAGCTCATTCACTGTCACTAAACTTTGGTGTGGTAGCAACGTGGTTAAAACGTTCGGTTTAACTTGGGTACGATTCCTAACATGGTTTCAATGTATGAAGCCCATTTCTAGCAACCCCACTATGATAATGCTTGATTTATTTAAAACATTTCAGCAAAGCATTAACTTTATTCTTTCACAAGCATTGCATTCACATACAACCTTCAACAATATCATGTGGAAGGGACGCTGGTTGGCAGAGCTACCACTATTGCTGGAATACTGCTTAGAGTGACACTCACTCACTATTGACACATGTCACTCACAACATATGCATTTGCATGTCACCTTGGAGGAGTAGACTGCTCGCTGGTTGAGGCTGCCTCGGAGCAGGGACACGTTGAACTGTTCCGGGATGTTCCCGAGGGAGGGTATCTTGTAGTTGCCAGGCCCCTGCGTGATGAGCTGGCCCTTGGGGGACACCTTGTACTGCTCCAGCACCAGCATCCCATAACCCTGGAAACCGTATCACTTCATGAGTGTCACAGTCAACCCTTGAGTCTGGACCCATGTGAAGCACTCTAGTAGATGCTAGTATTTACTGCTAGCTTGTTAGATGTGTGTGCATTAAGGAAGATAGAATATGCATATATATATATACTATGAGTGAGCAGTGTTTTCAGTGAGTTTAAGTGATACTGAAGTCCTGTTAGGCCAGACCCTTATTCCCTGTTAACAGAATTATTTTTTGAAACTTGGTATGTGGGTGGGAAATATTATTTTTCAAAAATTTAGGAGTAAGTTGCTATGTGTGCAGTATAAGTTTAACTTGTCCTGTTGTTAAAACTAAACTTTTGAATTGCAGTTTAACTTAAACAGGATATGCCAAAGGGTGTAGCCATGAACACACAAGTTTGAATTCAGTGGCAAAAAAAGTGCTTTCCCAAAACATATTTCCACTCTCAAGAGGGTTTTTAGGGTCTTTCATCTCAAGACTTTTAACATCACAGACTAACCCAGTCTGACCAAATGACCACATAAACCACATGAACATTATATTGTGTTGACATCCATGTACCATAATTCTCTGAGCATGAGGGACAGCCAAGGGTCAGTCATGAGTAGTCTGGTACACTGCTGTTACTGTTCTATAGGCAATGTCGTTGCTCAGATTAGCAGTTAAGTGTCTTCCTTGATAATGACAAGCTGGCATGACGGTACAGCCTGGATTCAAAACATTGCTGACACTTGCTATGTATTCATGTCGACTGTACCCTGATATAGTGTTTATATTGAGGATCAGCCTTTGTCAAAGGCATGTCATTTCGGTTGTGACTTTGAGGGTTGAAGTTGGGCATCGGCCTATATCCAGAGTCCAACACTGCCCAGTAATATACATCTTCCTGAGGCAAGGGATTTAACTGACTACAAAAGTCCAGTTTTCACCCTTGCCGAAATAGGCTGGTACTATGGAGTTACAGTTTGGCTGGACTAATGAGTCTATGCACAGTCCAATCAAAGTCACGCAACAAAATCGAAATCCAGTTTGTGAACTGTCATGGAGATTTCTGTCGATTGCAGGATTTGTAAAGCATGTGCACCGCCAAATCGTCAGCAGATATTTTCCTACTCTTTTCATGCTTTTAATCAAGGTGCTCGCATGATTTGATGCACTCCTGGATGTAAGACCCGTTTTATCACAATATATATCTTGATTAGCAATCAGATCGTCTTGACTGGGCGCCGTCATTTTGTTTGAAGCAAATGCAAGTGATACGAGATGTGGGATCTGATTGGTCCATAGGAAAGGCATAGAAAGGAAATAACTCGTAATAGCCATCGGTGGCGCTACGATCGAGCCCAGGAATTCCGGCCAAGTTAGACAAGGGTGGAAACTGGACTTTTAAAGTAAGTTAACTCTCTTGCCTCGGGAAGATGAGTAATAGACTGTTACTTTAACGACTCCTATTGCTCTACTATTGGCATTCAAAAGTAAACGTTACATGAAAGCAGTATTTGCTTGTAAAGTTCTGACTACAAACCTGGACAAAAGCCCCTTCAATCTGCCCGATGTCAATGGCAGGGTTCAGTATTTGCTTGTAAAGTTCTGACTACAAACCTGGACAAAAGCCCCTTCAATCTGCCCGATGTCAATGGCAGGGTTCAGGCTGCTCCCAACATCCATGACAATGTCTGTTCGCAACACCTGAAAGTGAACATCTTTGTTGAACAAAGCCCTTCATTATTATTCAATGCAAGAATATTCCAGTCCACCTCAAAGCATTCCTCTTCAAATCCCACCTTCCTCTGTCCCACCCTGACAGCCCCACCTCCTTTATCTAACCCTGACAGCCCCATCTTCCTCTGTCCACCCTGACAGCCCCACCTTCCTCTGTCAACCCTGACATCCCCACCTTCTTCTGTCCAAACCTGACAGCCCCACCTTCCTCTGTCCACCCTGACCACCCCACCTCCTTTATCTCACCCTGACAGCCCCACCTTCCTCTGTCCACCCTGACACCCCCACCTTCTTCTGTCCAAACCTGACAGCCCCACCTTCCTCTGTCCACCCTGACCGCCCCACCTCCTTTATCTCACCCTGACAGCACCTTCCTCTGTCCACCCTGACAGCCCCACCTCCTTTATCTCACCCTGACAGCCCCACCTTCCTCTCTCCAAATCTGACAGCCCCACCTTCCTCTCTCCAAACCTGACAGCCCCACCTCCTTTATCTCACCCTGACAGCCCCACCTTCCTCTGTCCACCCTGACAGCCCCACCTTCCTCTGTCCAAACCTGACAGCCCCACCTTCCTCTCTCCAAACCTGACAGCCCCACCTTCCTCTGTCCACCCTGACAGCCCCACCTTCCTCTCTCCAAACCTGACAGCCCCACCTTCCTCTGTCCACCCTGACAGCCCCACCTTCCTCTGTCCACCCTGACAGCCCCACCTTCCTCTGTCCACCCTGACAGCCCCACCTTCCTCTCTCCAAACCTGACAGCCCCACCTTCCTCTCTCCAAACCTGACAGCCCCACCTCCTTTATCACACCCTGACAGCCCCACCTTCCTCTGTCCACCCTGACAGCCCCACCTTCCTCTGTCCACCCTGACAGCCCCACCTTCCTCTGTCCACCCTGACAGCCCCACCTTCTTCTGTCCAAACCTGACAGCCCCACCTTCCTCTGTCCACCCTGACCGCCCCACCTCCTTTATCTCACCCTGACAGCACCTTCCTCTGTCCACCCTGACAGCCCCACCTCCTTTATCTCACCCTGACAGCCCCACCTTCCCCTCTCCAAACCTGACAGCCCCACCTTCCTCTCTCCAAACCTGACAGCCCCACCTCCTTTATCTCACCCTGACAGCCCCACATTCCCCTGTCCACCCTGACAGCCCCACCTTTCTCTCTCCAAACCTGACAGCCTCACCTTCCTCTGTCCACCCTGACAGCCCCACCCTCCTCTGTCCACCCTGACAGCCCCACCTTCCTCTGTCCACCCTGAAAGCCCCATCTCCCACTGTCCCACCTGACAGCCTCACCTTCTCTGTCCACCCTGACAGCCCCACCTTCCTCTGTCCCACCCTTACAGCCCCACCTTCCTCTGTCCACCCTGACAGCCCCACCTTCCTCTATCCAAACCTGACAGCCCCACCTTCCTCTGTCCACCCTGACAGCCCCACCTTCCTCTGTCCACCCCGACAGCCCCACCTTCCACTATCCAAACCTGACAGCCCCACCTTCCTCTGTCCACCCTGACCACCCCACCTCCTTTATCTCACCCTGACAGCACCTTCCTCTGTCAACCCTGACAGCCCCACCTTCCTCTGTCAACCCTGACAGCCCTACCTTCCTCTGTCCACCCTGACAGCCCCACCTTCCTCTGTCCCACCCTTACAGCCCCACCTTCCTCTGTCCGTCCTGACAGCCCCACCTTCCTCTGTCCCACCCTTACAGCCCCACCTCCCTCTATCTCACCTTCACAGCCCCACCTCCCTCTATCTCACCCTCACAGCCCCACCTCCCTCTATCTCACCCTCACAGCCCCACCTCTCCCTCACAGCCCCACCTCCCTCTATCTCACCTTAACAGCCCCACCTCCCTCTATCTCACCCTCACAGCCCCACCTCCCTCTATCTCACCCTCACAGCCCCACCTCCCTCTATCTCACCCTCACAGCCCCATCTCCCTCTATCTCACCCTCACAGCCCTACCTCCCTCTATCTCAACCTCACAGCCCCACCTCCCCCTATCTCACCCTCACAGCCCCACCTCCCTCTATCTCACCCTCACAGCCCCACCTCCCTCTATCTCACCCTCACAGCCCCATCTCCCTCTATCTCACCCTCACAGCCCTACCTCCCTCTATCTCACCCTCACAGCCCCATCTCCCTCTATCCCACCTCACAGCCCTACCTCCCTCTATCTCACCCTCACAGCCCCACCTCCCTCTATCTCACCCTCACAGCCCCACCTCCCTCTATCTCACCCTCACAGCCCCACCTCCCCATCACAGCCCCACCTACCTGGTGGTCCCCTGTCAGACAGTCCACCTCCACCTCGGAACACGCCACCCCGAACGTGTAGTATCCAAACGGGTTGCCCACGCTCTTCCACCAGTCAAACCACAGATCAGGAGTTCTAGGGAAGAATGGTCATGGACAGTTCATATCAGATCAAATTCTTTCATAATATAATATCTGTTGATGAGTTCCATCTTATCCTCAGACCTGATGGACATATCGTTCTAAACTAAATCATCAACATTATCAGCTTCAGATTTAGAACAAATGTCCAAAGGAAAGATGAAGGATTGCATTACCAAGAATGAAAGTGTCAGCAATTAGGATGGCTTCCTATCATAAACACTATCGCATTTGCATTACTTATCCACGATGACTTTGTTAATACACAATCCATGCAATTGTTCCTTTTTATACATTCAAAGTATTTATCTACACCTGCTCAGAGGTTCATTGTCAAGTCTGCAGCAAAGTCTGCAGCAAAATCTTATAGGTTTTTTTATTTGTTTGTTAGTTTGATGTTTAACCCTGCACAATGTTCCATCTATATGACAGTGGTCTGTAAATAATCTGAACCAGACAATCCAGTGACTGATATCATGAACGTCAGTCTACGCAATTGGGATACACCAAAATGCATCAACCAAGTCAGCGAGCCTGATCACCCGATCCCGTCACCTCTTACGGCAAGTATTGGTTGCTGCAGACCTATTCAAACCCGGATCTTCATGGGTCAAATCAGGCACCCATTTACCTAGGCGGGTCATAAGAGGCCACCCAGTGGATCGGGAGGTCAGGCTCAGCTACTTGGTGGATTGTGTGTCATCGTGCCAAGACAGCATTAATTGTTGCTCACAATATCATTTTCTGGATTGTCTTGTCCAGACTCGATTACTATAAATCTTGAACGTGAGTGTGAACATCGCATTTATATCAACAATAAGACATTTTTGGTAGCAGAAATACCAACTTAGACATACGCTGAAAACAAACAACTATGTATTCCACATCACTGTTTATTGAGCAATACTTGTGACAAGTATATAAACAATGTCATTCAAACACTAATTACATCCTGTGAATTGTCACTGCTGGGGTCAAGACAAGAGTTCTACTCACTTATGTCATCACTGATCACACCTGCAAGTCCAGACAGACACCACCAACGCAACACGCTGTCTTTGTTCTTTGCGACTGCGTCAAAGGCCGACACGAGCCAGCATGCATGTATTGTTTTAGCGGAAGTACTCTACTCAGCGCTAATAAGCAGTGCTCTTTGGTGTGTGATTGGATTAATGTAAGGTTGGATTAAGGTGAGGATTCTCCTGTAAACCTGACATAGGACATTTTCTTTATATATAAATCCACTGATGCTTGAGAGGAGGGGGGTGTCGCATTAATATTGAGTCACATTTTTGGCTAGGGGCCAGCGATCGCATTCTTTTGGAGATGCATATATTTCATGATTTACAGTATTTACAGGCCACCATCATATAGCTGGAATGTTGCTGAATCCTTCATTAAACAACAACAACATTTCACAGGCCCATAAAGTGAAAGGGGCTGTTTAGTAATACAGCTTATGAGACAGCAGTAAACGTGTATTTCATCAACCCACCTGTAGAAGCCTGTAGCTGAGAGGCTGATTCGCTTCATGTAGGCCGCCTTGATCTGCAGCACCGAGGGACACAGTATATGAACAGTGTTAGGAATCAGTTGGGAGAATATCATCCAACACTGGCAATACAGAGCTACAGATAGCTGCATATTGAGTAAAACATGCACAAAAACTTGCCATCACCCAATAACCGTGAGTTACTTGTTTACAAATATGCATGAAAATATCAAATTATTATTATGACCCATTGTCATTTTTTTCTAAACTTAAGAATTGTATTAGATAAATCATGATAAACATCCTTTATTGATTGCATAATGAAGTATTTGCTAAACAGGATTGACTTTTTTAACCCCAAAAATAACAAAACATTTTTTTTTCTCCACAATCAATTATGGTGGACACTTACAATCGATAGAGGGTAACCAAACAATCAATCATATATAAACATGGTGGGCGTCACTAAATGAGACAATATTAATAACAAGCACTACTTTTGACTTCAACTTTCTGCAGTTCAATGTGTGGTTGTAACTTCACGGCATCAGACTCTTTTGGACAATTTTACAATCATTTTTAGCTGTTTAAATGTCAGTTGTCATATCACAGGAATAAGTTACGTGTTTAAAGTCAAATCTCACCCAGTCCTCCCATGATCCCTTGGGGTTTTCAGTCATCACAGGGTCAAGTCGATCTATCAACTCTTTACATGCATTCTGAAAACACCACAGAATTATTGTAGTTTGTGAAACATTACATCAAATATGTCAATCTCTCTAAACATGTTACAGTCCCTTCTGTTTAAGCTATATTCCAGCTATATGACAGCGGTCTGTAAATAATCGAGTCTGGACAAGACAATCCAGTAATTGACATCAGGATCATGTTTCTACATGATTGGGATATGATGACATGCTCCAACCAAGTCAGTGAGCCTGACTACTCGATCGTGTTTAGTCGCCTCATGGTTGCAGAAGACCAATTCTTACCCAGATCTCCACAAGGAGAGAACAGTATTTCAGTAATATCATTTTATAATTGTGTGTCATTGTATTGGAGGTCGTTGACATTTTCCCTGTGCTGAAACTCATAATCATGGGCTGTTGCTGAAGGACCAAGAGTGGGTGGGTGGGTGGTTTGGCCATCGGGTGGGCGGGTGGGCGGTCGTGCTTTTGCAAGGGCTCCGGTAAAAAAAGGAATTTCCAATCGGACTCTTGAGACCTACAGCAGTGGTTGGCCTCTTCTCAGTCCTTGTTCAAGGCACATAACTCAAAAGGGAGAACACAGCTGTTACATTTAACCTGAGCCCTTTACTGTCAGGATGTTTTCTACAATGAAACCCAACTCACCACAATGGCCATGCCATTCAGATCGGAGCAGGTGCTTGCTGCAGAGGGGGATGTGTTGGGCACGGTCACAGTGCTGGTCTCCGTGATGTGAATCTTCGATGTAGGGATTCTCAAGGCTCTACTGGTAACCTGCAACAATCACACCAACCAGATAAACAGAAAGAGCATAGGAACTACAAGGAATTATTGTTATCTATCCAGAATGTGCTCATTTCATTGACATTAATTCTTTAGAGGGGGATGGTCTGTATGTTCCAGATGTGAGTATCTTAAATAACACAGAATAATGTGGGTTTACATCACAATCACATAAAGAAACATCAGTTCAGTCAGAAAACCAACAGACCTGTGAAGATCTGGGGTAGATTAGGTCTTCAGCAACCCATGCTTGCCATAAAAAGGCGACAATACTTGTCAAAAGAGGCAACTAACGGGATCAGGTGGTCAGGCTTGCTGAATTGGTTGATGCATGTCATCGAATCCCAACTGCATGGATCGATGCTCATGAGGTCAGTCACTGGATTGTCTGGTTCAGACTCAATTATTTACAGACTGCCGTCATATAGCTGGAATATTGCCGAGTGTGGCGTTAAACAACAAACAAACAAAAACAGAAGACCATTTTCTCCCTTAGGAGATCACCCATAAGTCAGTGATGTCTTAAACAATAAATGTCCTTGTTCAATTTCCAGGTGAAAATGTGATTTGTCAGCTGTTTGAATGTGTCAGTACAATATAATATAAGGCTGTGCATGCAGTTTGATCTGTAAACTCAGGCCCTTTCCAATACCACTGCATGTTTGTATCTCGTGTCCCTCGTTTTATTCATGAACATACGAAAACTGAGTGAGTGTGTGGGTGGAGTGAGTGAGTGAGTATGGTTTTACGCCACTTTTAGCAATATTCCAGCAATATCACGGCTGGGGACACCAGAAATGGGCTTCACACATTGTTCCCATGTCGGGAATCGAACCCGGGTCTTCGGCGTTTCGAGCGAATGCTTTAACCACTAAGCTACCCGACCACATCCGTGTGTGGGTGGATGGTTGCATGGGTGGGGTTTAACAGTATTTGACAGGACCAGCCTTGCCCCATCCCCCAATCTACATTGCCCGTATGGGGCATATATTCTTATATGGATTTTGAAATCACGCATGTTTCAGTGACCTGTAGGCTTGGTGCATCATAAGGCATAACTTTTTATAACTGATTTCCAGATTCCACTGATCCTTACAAATTAAATACCATATTCACTGTAATAAGCGTCTGTGTGCTAAGAAATTTGATGGGGTGGGGGGATATTACAACAATACACAAGTTAAATGTACCTTCAGAGAGTTCATAATAATTAATAGGCAGTTATATACCAAAATACACTACCGTTAATAATAATCTGAAAAGCACCATTATATTTTCATTATTAGAATGCAAACTTAAGTGTTCACCACACAAACATTGTGCATACAGTCCATGAGTAGGTTAAACAACAATTTAGGTAACTAAAACTGCACAAAGACAACATATTCAGATGTAATCAAATACAAATATAATATGACTTCACTTTGTACATCATGTTTGGCCCAGTTACGAAGCAGGATTTAATAAAACAAATAGAAATTGAAATATAGAAAAGGTCTGGCATAAGTGTCTGTATCTGAAATTATCTAATTCTGTCCATAACCATATTATTTATAACTGCACTTATTCGCTAAAACACATCAGAGTGACAGTTATCATGCAACACCGTGTGAAGCCCATTTCTGGTGTCCCCTGCCGTGATATTGCTGGAATATTGCTAAAAGCGGCATAAAACCATACTCACTCACTCACTCACTCTTGAAACACCGACCTGTATCATCTTTGTGTGCAGGCCCTGTCCCATCTCTATTCCCCCATGAGCAACAAGTACGGAGCCATCCTTGTACACATGGACCAGCGCTCCGCCCTGAAACACAGCACCATCTCCTGCAGTGTCTAGCATATCCTCAGAAAATGGTTCACTGGAATTTTGATGCTTGGAAATATTGGTGTTGACAACATTCGAAAATTCTTTCTGAGCTTCAAAATGGCAATAATGGACTTCAGCAGACCGACATGCATGGCATGATCCTATTAACTCTTACATATTGACATCTGACATTACAATAAGTTGATTCTACTGTAGTTGAATACAACAAACTGGTCAGACTGGTTGTCATGGAAACATGTCCAGGGTCCTACGTTATTATAGCCTGACAAATTTCCATGACTTTTTCCATTATGCCAGTTTTCAAAGATATTATATCAATAAAAAGCACAACAAAATAACAAACATTAGGAGGTGTTTAACTCAGGATAACATGGATGATGAGATTTATTTAGTTTGATGTTACTGATAAATTTCTGGCATATGACTTTTCCAGGATTCTATGACCAATATGAACTCTGTGAGACTTCAATCACTTACAAAACTGGGTACACATAGAATGAGAGTGCTTTGGAAATTTCATGATGACTATGTATTTACAATCTTACTCGAAGAACTTCACCAGCACTCAATACTTATAACCCAGAATATGTTTCTGATAATCAAAATTACAGGTTTGAGGGTAAAACAATCTCATATTTGTCATATAGGAGTACAGGTCCTCACTTACCTGATTGAGTTCCCAGACACCAAAGCCGATGCCAAATGTGACCGGAGTGACGGCGAGACCCTTCTTCTTCCATCGGTTTTCACTGAAACATGCATGGGTGGAGATACAGACAGAACTGCTGTGTCCGGTTAACAATAGTCGAGTCAGTTTCAAGTACATGGAATGTCCAGAGGAACACTGACTGCAAACATTTACAGCTTTGGTGAAACCCATGATCATGGTATTGATCATACATCCTAATCATGATTATCCTAATCGGGGATTCAAACCCACAACCAGTGCATCTTGACAGAAGCTCATTCAAAGCGAGTTACCCCTTTGTTATACTCTCGGTAACATGGCTGCCGTCAGTGTGGAAGCGGCCATCTTGAAATTTTCCCTCTAACCCCAAATGTATTCAGGTTTATATTTTTGAAAATCAACCAACTCCCCCTTACACTCTTACTGTACCAATTACATGATAGTTGAAATAAAATAGAAATTCAAACTGACAAAGAAAATATATCAGCTGGGGTAAGAGTATTTGGCATTATGGCAGTCATCACTTGTTTGTAAACATAACGGTCCGTCGGTTGCGTGTTCAACTCCATGCACAGTGGGGAGTTTTGACTGGTGGCAGCGATAGTATAGACAGTTCAGCAAACAGGCTATTGTTGTGAGAAGCTTGTTACTGGCATGGCTAAATGCTGCAGATGTCTGGGCTTGTGTTCACTTCAGTCCATCTATATCATGTAAACAATTGAGACTGGAACCGGCAAATAATGACAAAACATGAGCAACAAGTCTGGTCATGATGACAGATCACAGACGACCTAACCTAACTTTGTCACCTCTTGTGACCACCATAGGTGCCGATGTCCTCTTCTAACCTTAGTTCCCAATGGGTAAACACAGAATATGTACAAGGTCATGATAAAGAAACTAAATACACTGAATGTTGTTCCCTGGATGTGGTCTGAGCGGTTTTGTTCTGTGGTGCGTAGCACAAGGTATCAAAAGTGGTGTCAATGATAATCACTAAAATGTGATAATGTATGCAGGCTGTCAGCACCTCACTGATCAGAGATTACATCTCTTTACACACCAAGTAATTAACATACAAGGAATATATTCATATGCTTAAAGGTGTTGTTAAGCATATACCGAAGTATTAATCTGTAAATATATATAGGGCTTAAAGAAATAGAAGAATTGGAAAATCGGAGAAAGAATTGGAAGAATTTAGAAAATATAGTGCGGGTGGGTGGTGGTTTATCTTTTTTTTGCTTGTTCAAACTAGTATGTAACTAAATAAACAGTTGTGTACCCTCAACCTGGGAAAGTGAGTGAGTGAGTGAGTTAGTTTTAACACGGCTTTTAACATTATTCCAGTTATATCACGCGTGTCAGCTTAATGTGGGAGGAAAGCAGGTCTCAGACGTTTACCACTTCAGTGAAACCCATGAGCACGGGTATGGTGCTGACAAACCTAGAAACATAAACGGGGCGAACCGGGATTCGAACCCACAATCAAAGGTTTCTGGCCTACCTAAGGGACGCAACTCTGCAAAGCGAATTGCTGCGCCTTAGAATGGGCCACCCATGCCCCCCAACCTGGGAAAGGGCCTCCCTACATAAACAAGCATACAAACTCCTATTGCCACCATAACCATAACACAAGATGTGCAGTAAAGCAGTGTGCACATAAAGGGAAGTAACTGCGTGCTTGATTGGACCGCATTGTTTATAAGTATAAGTATTTTTTGTATTTTTTTTAAATGGCAATAAAAGTGTACCGTGCTGCAAACTATATCATCATGCGGGCAGTGCCTGAGAACCAAAACTATTATGTTTTTAGCCTAGAAAACAAGGTTAGTTAGTTAGGGCCACCTCAGGGTAAAGGTTATGAGACTGATGACAACATACCAGTGCACACCTTGAGTGAGAAAGCAGACATTATGTCTAAATCAAGCAGCTCACTGTCACGTTGATGTTGATTGTCGTGTAATGCAGCACTCGGCAATATTCCAGCTATATGACGGTGGTCCATAAATAATCGAGTCTGGACCAGACAATAGAGTGATTGACATCATAAGCATCTATTTATGCAATTTGGATATGATGTCATGCATCAACCAAGTCAGCGAGTCTGACAACACCATCCTGTTAGTCGCCTCTTATGACAAGCACAGTCACCTTTTACAGCAAACATGGGTTGCTGAATGGCTGGATCTTCATGAGTCTCATCAGTGTCTAGACTACAGAGATACAATCACCTGTTATGGAGGTCCACCTCCTTGTGATGTCTGTCATACTGACTCTGTCTGGACTACAAAGAAACAATCACCTATTATGGAGGTCCACCTCCTTGTGATGTCTGTCATACTGACTCTGTCTAGACTACAGAGACACAATCACCTGTTATGGAGGTCCACCTCCTTGTGATGCCTGTCATACAGACTCTGTCTGTCTGCCTGTCATACTGACTCTGTCTAGACTACAGAGAAACAATCACCTATTATGGAGGTCCACCTCCTTGTGATGCCTGTCATACTGACTCTGTCTAGACTACAGAGAAACAATCACCTATTATGGAGGTCCACCTCCTTGTGATGCCTGTCATACTGACTCTGTCTAGACTACAGAGAAACAATCACCTATTATGGAGGTCCACCTCCTTGTGATGCCTGTCATACTGACTCTGTCTAGACTACAGAGAAACAATCACCTATTATGGAGGTCCACCTCCTTGTGATGCCTGTCATTGCTGAATGGCTGGATCTTCATGAGTCTCATCAGTGTCTAGACTACAGAGATACAATCACCTGTTATGGAGGTCCACCTCCTTGTGATGTCTGTCATACTGACTCTGTCTGGACTACAGAGAAACAATCACCTGTTATGGACGTCCACCTCCTTGTGATGTCTGTCATGCTGACTCTGTCTGGACTACAGAGAAACAATCACCTATTATGGAGGTCCACCTCCTTGTGATGCCTGTCATACTGACTCTGTCTAGACTACAGAGAAACAATAACCTATTATGGAGGTCCACCTCCTTGTGATGCCTGTCATACTGACTCTGTCTAGACTACAGAGAAACAATCACCTGTTATGGAGGTCCACCTCTTTGTGATGCCTGTCATACTGACTCTGTCTGGACTACAGAGAAACAATCACCTATTATGGAGGTCCACCTCCTTGTGATGCCTGTCATATTGACTCTGTCTGGACTACAGAGAAACAATCACCTATTATGGAGGTCCACCTCCTTGTGATGCCTGTCATACTGACTCTGTCTGGACTACAGAGAAACAATCACCTATTATGGAGGTCCACCTCCTTGTGATGTCTGTCATACTGACTCTGTCTAGACTACAGAGAAACAATCACCTATTATGGAGGTTCACCTCCTTGTGATGTCTGTCATGCTGACTCTGTCTGGACTACAGAGAAACAATCACCCATTATGGAGGTCCACCTCCTTGTGATGCCTGTCATACTGACTCTGTCTGGACTACAGAGAAACAATCACCTATTATGGAGGTCCACCTCCTTGTGATGCCTGTCATACTGACTCTGTCTGGACTACAGAGAAACAATCACCTATTATGGAGGTCCACCTCCTTGTGATGTCTGTCATACTGACTCTGTCTAGACTACAGAGAAACAATCACCTATTATGGAGGTTCACCTCCTTGTGATGTCTGTCATGCTGACTCTGTCTGGACTACAGAGAAACAATCACCCATTATGGAGGTCCACCTCCTTGTGATGCCTGTCATACTGACTCTGTCTAGACTACAGAGAAACAATCACCTGTTATGGAGGTCCACCTCCTTGTGATGCCTGTCATACTGACTCTGTCTGGACTACAGAGAAACAATCACCTATTATGGAGGTCCACCTCCTTGTGATGCCTGTCATACTGACTCTGTCTGGACTACTGAGAAACAATCACCTATTATGGAGGTCCACCTCCTTGTGATGCCTGTCGTACTGACTCTGTCTGGACTACGGAGAAACAATCACCTGTTATGGAGGTCCACCTCCTTGTGATGTCTGTCATACTGACTCTGTCTGGACTACTGAGAAACAATCACCCATTATGGAGGTCCACCTCCTTGTGATGCCTGTCGTACTGACTCTGTCTGGACTACGGAGAAACAATCACCTATTATGGAGGTCCACCTCCTTGTGATGCCTGTCATACTGACTCTGTCTAGACTACAGAGAAACAATCACCTATTATGGAGGTCCACCTCCTTGTGATGCCTGTCATTGCTGAATGGCTGGATCTTCATGAGTCTCATCAGTGTCTAGACTACAGAGATACAATCACCTGTTATGGAGGTCCACCTCCTTGTGATGTCTGTCATACTGACTCTGTCTGGACTACAGAGAAACAATCACCTGTTATGGACGTCCACCTCCTTGTGATGTCTGTCATGCTGACTCTGTCTGGACTACAGAGAAACAATCACCTATTATGGAGGTCCACCTCCTTGTGATGCCTGTCATACTGACTCTGTCTAGACTACAGAGAAACAATAACCTATTATGGAGGTCCACCCCCTTGTGATGCCTGTCATACTGACTCTGTCTAGACTACAGAGAAACAATCACCTGTTATGGAGGTCCACCTCTTTGTGATGCCTGTCATACTGACTCTGTCTGGACTACAGAGAAACAATCACCTATTATGGAGGTCCACCTCCTTGTGATGCCTGTCATATTGACTCTGTCTGGACTACAGAGAAACAATCACCTATTATGGAGGTCCACCTCCTTGTGATGCCTGTCATACTGACTCTGTCTGGACTACAGAGAAACAATCACCTATTATGGAGGTCCACCTCCTTGTGATGTCTGTCATACTGACTCTGTCTAGACTACAGAGAAACAATCACCTATTATGGAGGTTCACCTCCTTGTGATGTCTGTCATGCTGACTCTGTCTGGACTACAGAGAAACAATCACCCATTATGGAGGTCCACCTCCTTGTGATGCCTGTCATACTGACTCTGTCTGGACTACAGAGAAACAATCACCTATTATGGAGGTCCACCTCCTTGTGATGCCTGTCATACTGACTCTGTCTGGACTACAGAGAAACAATCACCTATTATGGAGGTCCACCTCCTTGTGATGTCTGTCATACTGACTCTGTCTAGACTACAGAGAAACAATCACCTATTATGGAGGTTCACCTCCTTGTGATGTCTGTCATGCTGACTCTGTCTGGACTACAGAGAAACAATCACCCATTATGGAGGTCCACCTCCTTGTGATGCCTGTCATACTGACTCTGTCTAGACTACAGAGAAACAATCACCTGTTATGGAGGTCCACCTCCTTGTGATGCCTGTCATACTGACTCTGTCTGGACTACAGAGAAACAATCACCTATTATGGAGGTCCACCTCCTTGTGATGTCTGTCATACTGACTCTGTCTGGACTACTGAGAAACAATCACCCATTATGGAGGTCCACCTCCTTGTGATGCCTGTCGTACTGACTCTGTCTGGACTACGGAGAAACAATCACCTATTATGGAGGTCCACCTCCTTGTGATGTCTGTCATACTGACTCTGTCTGGACTACGGAGAAACGATCACTTATTATGGAGGTCCACCTCCTTGTGATGCCTGTCATACTGACTCTGTCTGGACTACTGAGAAACAATCACCTGTTATGGAGGTCCACCTCCTTGTGATGCCTTTCGTACTGACTCTGTCTGGACTACGGAGAAACAATCACCTATTATGGAGGTCCACCTCCTTGTGATGTCTGTCATACTGACTCTGTCTGGACTACTGAGATACAATCACCTGTTATGGAGGTCCACCTCCTTGCGTCGCCTGTCGTATTGACTCTGCTTGATACATTCCTCCCAGCATCTTCTAATGTTGCACTTTGTCAGCGGCAGATTGAACGGAGTTACATCCCCTTCCTTGAACAGATTCTTCTCCCTTACCTGTTTGCAAGAAAGGACAGAACATTATAACCATTATAAAACCCTGAAGCCTTACCTCAAACATATAAACACCATCATACTGAGGAGTGGTAAACTGAGGTGAAGTAACAGCCATAACAACACAAGTTATTTTACTAAACTTAAGGATTAAAAAAATAAAAGAATTGGTTCTCAGGCAATGACTTTTGAAAATATAGTGCAGGCGTTGGTGGTGTTTTTTGGGTTTTTTGGCTTGTTTGTTCAAACTAGTATGTAACAGTTGTGTACCATCACCCTGGGAAAGGGCCTCCCTACACAGTCGTGCAAACTCCTATTGCCGCCATGACCATTACACGCGATACGCAGAAAAGCAGTTCGCATGTAAAGGGAAGTAACTATGCTTATATTGGATCGATTTGTTTTTAAGTATTAGGATGTTTTCTTTTTTGAAAATGGACTTTATAATCATACAGAGAGTGACTATTATTTTTTTTTAGCCTAATAAATGGTTAAACAGATCTATTTGACTTCAGCTAAGTACCAGCTCCCATCAGCAAACCTGCAGGAGTGTGACTCCATACCACGGAAGTACCATAAACAACACTTACAACTTGAGGTGAGAGGTTGAGGTAGTCTGCCACGTCTGTGATCCAGGTCTCGGCAACAAACATGGCCTGCGGTGCTCCAAACCCTCGATATGCAGTGCATGATGGGATGTTGGTCTTACACAGGTGGCCGGTGGCGCGGATGTGGGGAATGTAGTAGGAGTTGTCCACATGTAAGAGAGCGCGGTCCATCACCTCGACACATATTAGCAACACGTGAATACCATCACAGATCTGTCCCTTAATGCCATATTATCCATCTTAGTAAGTCTACGTAGAGGTGTGGAGTTACAATTGTCTTAGCACTCAGTTCGCCTTGTGGAACAACTCCTGGTGTCAACAGGTTATGAAATAGTGCTGTTTGTTTGCTGGTTTAGCGCTGCACTCAACAATATTACAGCTATATGACGGCGGTCTGTAAATAATCAAGTCTGGACCAATCACTACAGTGATTAATATCATGCCCATCGATCTACACAATAAGGATTCAATGGCATTAACCAAGTCAGCGAGCCTGACCACCCGATCCCATTAGGCAACCTCTTACGACAAGCATAGTTGCTTTATACAGCAAGCATGGGTTTCTGAAGACCTATTCTACTCCAGATCTTCACAGGTTTGAAATAGTGCTGAGTGAGATGGACTTGACACCTTTTTTAACAGTATTTCAGCTACATTGGGGTGTGCCAGCATACTGTGGGAGCAGTGCCCTTTGTAACACAGGTCACAGACATTTACATAATTTGTGAAACACATCAGTACAGATTTAGTGAAGACAAGCCAACAATTATTATCAGGACAAATCTGGGATTTGAACCCATCATAAGAGGAGCCTGAAGCACCTAAGGGGAACAACTCTGTGGTATGTAAGATAACTCCCACTCCCCCTCCTCCATCCCTTACCCCTCTTTTGCCACTCTTTTCATGCTAATAATTTTGTCAGAGATACTCACTGCCTCTGACACATCGATAGAGTTGCCACAGTTTGAATATAGATGCAACTCCAAGGCCATCACACGACCATCGGCAGTGAAGCCAATCTGAAAATACATTGACAGTAAATAATACTATTCATAAATAACCAAGGCTTCTAAAATGTCTCTAAGCATGTGCTACAATGATACAATCTCAAACTAGAAATAAACTGCTGGCCCACTATGGGAAGAGTCTAGAAACTGTAACAGTAGTATCAACTAGTCCGATGAGATTACTCAACAAATGGATTCATCATAATCATCATCATCATCATCATCATCATCATCATTGTCCAGATAAAAAGTTTACTAAAAGAACTGTTCAGATTCCATTAAATATATCAAGAGCTCACTCGCACGAGGCTGTGAACATGCATGCAGAAGAGACATTCTGATTGGTTGTTGATTTCACGATCATGATTGAGAGAACTTCTATGATAGGTTAGTGATATGACAAAGGCGACATCACTCCACAAGGAAAACTATGTCGGTGAATAGGGCAAGGGCGTATAATAATAATCAGGCAAAGGAAATTTAGGACCAACCCTATATGGAACCACCTGCACATCTTCCTTAGGCAAGGGAGTTAACTGAAAAAAGTCTGGTTTCCACCCTTGCTGAACTGGGCTGGAATTATGGAGTTAAATTTTGCTGGACTAATGAGTTTATGAATAGTCCAATCAAAATCGTGTTATGAAATCAACATCCGGTTCATAAACTGCTGTTCATATATCGATTTGAAAAGCATGTGTACCGCCAACTCTGCGTCAACAGATATTTTCCAATCTTTTCATGTTTTTAATCAAGTTGCTCACGTGATTTGATGCACTTCTTTTAGTAAGATTTGTTTTATTACAATATAGATTTTGATTATTGATCAGATCGTCTTAAAAGGGCACCACCATTTTGTTTGAAACAAATGCAAGGGATATGAGGTGGAATCTGATAGGTCAGTAGGAGGGAGATAGAAGGGAAATAACTCATAATAGCCACTGGTGTGGCTACGATCGAGCCCAGACATTCCAGCCTAGCTCAGCAAGGGTGGAAACTGGACTTTTAGTCAGTTAACTCCCTTGCTCCGGGATGATGCTACCTGCACTACAAGTGTACCTTGTATTTTCCCTTGAAGGGGTGTCGAGTCCCCGTGGTCCTCATGTCCTCATCTCTGTCCAGGACACACCGCACAGGATGCCTGTGTCTGCAGAAGAGTGGTTGAGTGAGTCACTGAATGAGTTTCAAACACAACAGCCTGTGGCTTCAGAGGTAAGAAATCATTTGACATTGAAATTCCAGATTGCATGACAAGAACAGAATGTGAAAAAATTAAAAAGCAATGGGTTTTTTACTGTCACTATAAATATAAATAAATTATTCAAATTACAAGAACTAAAATCTGTTGAAAAACACAGCAAATTGTGACAAATTGCAAGAAAAAAACCAAAAAACATATTTGAACTTGAGATTTTATGGACATATAATATAATTATTTTTGTTTTCAACCTATTGGCCTTGAATTTTAAAGCTAAAAATCTGTAAAACAATCTAATGAAATAGTTGGACCTAACACCAACAACATTGGCCAAGATATCCGTCCTGTCGTTCCAGGGGGTCCAAACCCCCTCCTTTTGAAAACCAAAGGTAGTGTGTTGTAGACAAGGCCCCCCACTCCCCACTGAGAGAGGATTTTGATATTTTGGACCCCTCCCTTCTAAAAAAGCTGATTCCACCCTTGTAAAAATGTAGGGGTTCCAAGATACTAAAGCAGCTAACCCAGTGGATCCCAGCATCCCCAATAGACAATGCTGATGATGTCGATGATGTTGATGATGCTGAACACTTACTTGACTGCAGCCACAGCTACAGGGGCCGACACCAGGACTGTCCGTGTCTCCTTGCCCCCGAACCCTCCACCTGCAATACAAAAACTACCAACTTACTGGAAGGTTTGTTTGTTTGTTGTTTAATGCAGCTGACACCCATATTCCAGCCATACAATTGTGGCATCTAAAAAACAAAATCTGGACAAAACAAGGGCTCACTAATACCCCCGACCCGCCTAGTGTGTCAGTAGTTTCAAATCAAATAATGGATAGGGTTAGGGTTTGAAAAATTCATAAAAAAATGGAAAATTAATAAAAACATTCTTTTTCTTTTGACTGCACCCCTCCATAGGACACAGATTATATGTACTAAGTTTGATATGAATCCACTGAATAGTTTAAGTTTTCAGACAGACGGAAGGACAGGCAGACGGAACCTTGGTATAACTATATACCCCCGACCTTTTACGTATAAAATCCAGTAACTGATATTGTCAGCAACAACCCACGCCATCGGAGTATGAGACACTAAGTCGGACATGAAACAAAAACTTTTCATCAGACATGATCGCTTGCATGTGTTGTACTCCAATATTGTGGACTGTTTCTCAGCTTAATGGCTAATCAACCCAAAAGGGTGTACTGTCTAGGATATGTTTCTGTTCTGTGACTTTTTACTTTTGCTCAGATTGAAATTCCAATCAAGGTGGTAAAGGCATGAAGCTGAATCATTTCAGAAATCTGACACCTGAGAGAATCAAGAATCCACACATCCTTTAGTTAGCTTGGACAATCAAAGTTCATCTGATGCAACCTTCTATGAAGGAATCTTCATGTGAAGAGGTTTCATATCAGAGTAACAGAGCTGATAATAATGGTACTGATCCAAACATAGGTACCCAGGTGAGTTGCACTATATACTATACTACTAAACTTTACAAGACAGTTCATATCTATTTGTACATTGCAGATTACTTACAGAAAACAGCATTGTAGAAGGAGAATAAAATTGTCTCATAACTGTACTTGAAGACATTTAGTTTCATTGATGTTTGTTTAAGTTTGTTTTTAACTGCTCAATCTCTGTCAACAAGTTTAACTTGTCAATAGATAAGTAACCCTTTTGTCAATTTTCTGACCACCCAGGATGTATATGATGGTGAATACTGTACACTTCAAGTAATCAGTGTATCGTGGATCTATAGTTTGTTTGTTTGTTTGTTGTTTAACCCCGCACTCTGCAATATTCCAGCTATATGATGACGGTCTGTAAATAATCGAGTCTGGACCAGACAATCCAGTGATTGACATCATAAACATCGATCCACGCAATTGGGATATGATGACATGCAGCAACCAAGTCAGCGAGCCTGACCACCCAATCCCGTTAGTCGCCTCTTAAGACAAGCATAGTTGCCTTTCACGGCAAGCATGGGTTTCTGAAGACCTATTCTACCCCGGATGTCATAGTTCTATAGAAATATCACTATTTGAATTGAGTACTTTACAGTAGACAGCTGAGAATACCCACCCAGTCGCTTGGTCCTGACTGTGATCCTGTTAGCTGGAACACCTAGCACCTCGGAGATCACAGACTGACAACATAAGCAGGATTGATGAAATATGTAAACATGTATTCATGTTTATCATAAACATTCCACATGAAGGAAAAGTAAAGTACAAAGCTTAAAATTTTGTGAATCTTCCAAAACATGTATATAGTTGTGATGGCAAAGTAATGAAGAAAACTAATGAAGATCCAAGATGGCATCCATAGTTTCCATGCTCCTTACAGCGATAGCCCATTTGCAGAGCTCTCTGTACCATCACTGCGGAGCATTCACAGCTCCCCACTGTGCTAGGCACTCTACAACCATGCATGGAGTTGACGTCGCCACAGACTGCCAGTTAAGTTTCCAAACAAGTGATGAAAGTTGTGACATCGAAAATGTTTCCCGAAACAAAATGATTTTGCTTGTTTTATAATTTGAATTTCTATTTCATTTCAAATATCAAATAATAGATTTAGTGTGATTGCAAAGGGGAAGATAGGTGCTTTTCCATCTGCAAGGTGTAATCTGCTGGGAAGGAGCTTGCGTAGTTTCCCACAAGGGAAGTAACTCTATCAACAAAACCCACGCTCAAAAAAGTACTTATTCACAAGAAACCTCAAAAAACAAACAAATAAATATGTGTTTGTTTAATGCAGCACTCTCATTCCAGGAATATGACAGTGGCCTATGAACCTTGACAAGATCAAAAGGGGTACAATTACACTCAATCAACCAAGATTCCAATGCTACCCACTGCATTAAGTTACCTCATACAGCAAGCATAGACTGTTGGTGTATGTTCTAACCCAGAATCCCCACAAACAATGCATTATTCAACTTGTCAAGGTCAAGGTCAATCACTTCACGGAATAACAGTTGTTGTCTGAGATATGGTTCAGAGCATGTCTTTTTTACATGAAATCTCTCCTACTGATTCATTCTATACACTCTACACATTTGGGCTGCAACTCAAAGAGCTTCAAAGTCACATAGTCACCTTCATGTGACTATGTATCATCTTTAATGAACAAAAACTAATCACTAGCACACAGGGATCTGAGTCTCACCTGCACCTCAGATGGGTTCTGAGTGGCGGCAAACAGCTCCATCTCCCCATCCTCCTTCGGGATAGCCAGGGCACCATGCGTCTCGATGTAGAAGTGCTCCTGTGCTCCACTCCGCACCTCACCCTCCAGCACATGGTCCGACTCGGAGAACCCCGTCTCCAGGTCACCGTGTTTGATGGTGTGTGAGGGGGAGTAGAAAGAGTTCTTGGCAACAGCCTCCTACACAGGGATAACACAAGTGAGTCAACATTGATTTTGGCCTGGATTGGGAATACTGCACCTATAAATGACAGTAGTAACCACATCATCTGGGAATTATGGTGGTTTGAAGACATGTTAAGCTTGAACAGATAGCTGGAACGCATCTTGCCTCGTGGAGAAAAGGGAAAAGTATCACATGGCGCGTGCTGTCCGAGCACGTGCAAAACGAGGAAAATCGGACTTACTTTAGGTAAGTTCACTTTGGTTTTGAGATGTCATCGCGTTAGGACGTACATTCGTGACTGTAGTTTGATAGTTCGGCTCGATAGGAAACATATTCGTCACTTTGGTTTTGAGATGTCATCGTATTAGGACGTACATTCATGACTTTGGTTTGATAGTTCGTCAAGATAGGACGTAGTAGACCGTGTTAGTTACGATAGGATGTCGCAATAGGACACAGCAATGCTAGCCAAAATAGGGCAAAACTGACAAATTGATAGCAACAGATTTGAGAATCATATTTAGTTAATTTTGTCACATTTACGCTTCTTCATCTTTTTTAAGGAGAGATTCATGTTTAGTTGCCCAAATTTATTATCTGAATTATTTCATCATATCAAGATAGTCACGTTTAGTTCCCCGCATACAACAGTGAGGGAATTCGCAACAGATGGCCCACAATAAGTAAGGTCAAGCATGTCTACCACCCATGTTTGTCAGCTCTCTTATTCCGGCATTGAATACACACTCTAATTTTGAACTTAAATATATTGAAGACTTCAAAATCAATTACGGTCCACGTGGCATTAAAACAAATGATAATTTATTGATATTAAACTACAACATAATAAACTTCTGAGGTCAACGCATCTTATATTGTCTATTACAGTAAGTAAGTTTGATATCATCAATAATTTTTAAAAACAATGTCCAAGTCAGAGTAATATATTTCAATACTTGAATTTTGATCGATCTTATCACTGCATTTATTGTAAATCTGTAAGATTGCAACCTTAGCATTCAGCTGCATATACCATCCACTTGCACAAAGAAACTGTAGGCTAAGATCTTTGACAATTGAGGATCACTGCAATTCCAAAACACAGTCGACAAAATGGCATGTAAGAGAGGGTCTGTGGGTTCAAATGAATAATCTGCATCGTGGTCAAATATCGACACCCTTTTTGTAAAACTGCACGATTCAAATCAAAATCACAATGAATGCATAAGTGTCATGTGGAAAATGTTGGTAATTGTGATAACATTCCACATAACTATCAACTTGATTGCCAAAAGTAAAATATGGACAAGTACAGGTTGCTGGGGACATATATGTCAGCTACAGGCATGTACCTCTATTGTGATGATGGCGTCCAGATCCTCATACACGACCTTCACAGCCCTCGCCCCTCTCTGGGCGTTTATCTGACAGTCACCGACCACTGCACCAATCACCTGGCCCTGACAGCTCACCTGTTGAACGATACACACCAAAAAGTAATACAAAGTAGAAGAAGACTTTTCAGAAAGAGGCTAATGAGGGAAAGAAGGCTAATGAGGAGGCAAAATGAGTGAGTGAGTGAGTGAGTATGGTTTTACGCCGCTTTTAGCAATATTCCAGCAACATCACGGCGGGGGACACCAGAAATGGACTTCACACATTGTACCCATGTCGGGAACCGAACCCGGGTCTTCGGTGTGGCGAGCGAACGCTTTAACCACTAGGCTACCCGACCGCCCCGAGGCAAAATGAAGTAAAGGAGAAGGCTAATGAGGTTAAGGAGCAGGCTAATGAGAAGGAGAAGGCTAATGAGGTTAAGGAGAAGAACAAGGCTAATGAGAAGAAGGAGAAGACTAATGAGAAGGAGAAGGCTAATGAAAAGAAAGAGATGGCTAAAGAGGTGAAGGAGTAGAAGAAGGCTAATGAGAAGGAGAAGCCTTATGAGAGGAAGAAGAAGAAGGCTAATGAGAAGGAGAAGGCTAATGAGAGGAAGAAGAAGAAGGCTAATGAGAAGGAGAAGGCTAATGAGAGGAAGAAGAAGAAGGCTAATGAGAAGGAGAAGCCTTATGAGAGGAAGAAGAAGAAGGCTAATGAGAAGGAGAAGGCTAATGAGAGGAAGAAGAAGAAGGCTAATGAGAAGGAGAAGGCTAATGAGAGGAAGAAGAAGAAGGCTAATGAGAAGGAGAAGGCTAATGAGAGGAAGAAGAAGAAGGCTAATGAGAAGGAGAAGCCTTATGAGAGGAAGAAGAAGAAGGCTAATGAGAAGGAGAAGGCTAATGAGAGGAAGAAGAAGAAGGCTAATGAGAAGGAGAAGGCTAATGACAGGAAGAAGAAGAAGGCTAATGAGAAGGAGAAGGCCAATGAGCAGAGGAATAAGGCTCATGTGGTGAAGAAGAAGGCTAAAGAGAAGAAGAAGGCTAATCTAATGAGAAGGAGAAGGCTTATGAGGTGAAAGACAAGAAGGCTTATGAGAAGAATGCTAATGAGAAGAAGATGGCTAATGAGAAGAAGAAGAAGGCTAATGAGGTGAAGGGGAATAAGATGGCTAATGATAAAAAGGCTAATGAGAAGAAGAAGAATGAGGAGACGAGGAGAAAGAAGATATAATGAAGAAGGAAAGAGAGAAGGCCAAAGAGCAGTCACCAAGTTAATGCTCATGGCACAACATCATATAATAGCAGGGTCTGCTAGTTTAAGAGTTATACAGATGGAGTGTTAGATATGATACTGCAATTTGAAGAGGTGAACCTTGAAGGATCAAAGGGAAGGAGACAGCTGCGGGTATACCGGATGTTGGTTCCACACTGTTGATGAGCAGTTGTGGAATGATCTCTGTCCAAACAACTTCAGATTCATGGATTTCTTGAGAAGATTTTCATTTTTAGAAGGAAGTAATGTCTGGTTGGTTGGTATTTTGTCAATGTGGTCAGTCACCAAGTCACAAGACCAAGGATGTCATTGCGTTTAGCGATATCCATACATTTATGAATATCTATACTAAAATAATACTCAGTACCACAGAATTCTTTTACATCTTTTACATCATTAACATTACCAGGGTTGAGATAGACAATGAGATGAGACAATTCAGCAAACCTCTGAAGAAGCAAATATCTCCTCCTGCCCTAGCTGCAGCTTGTTCAGGCCTGGGACATCCTTCTGGCAAATGAAGTCCACCACTCCCGGCAGCGTCAGTGCGTCACTGGCATCAATGCTCACTATCTTAGCATGGGCTCTCGTGCTGGTGACCAGGGCCAGGACCAGTTCATCTGTAGCAGGAAAGGGCAGGGTCAGTGAAAATGACCAGTGACCACCCGATCCTGTTAGTTGCCTCTTACAACAAGCAAAGTTTCCTTTTTATGGTAAGCATGGGTTGCTGAAGATCTATTCTGACGGAGTTGCTGAGTGAGGAGAGCCAGTTCATCTGTAGCAGGTGAGTGAGTGAGTGAGTGAGTGAGTGAGTGAGCAGAGCCAGTTCATCTGTAGCAGGTGAATGATTGAGTGAGTGAGTGAGTGAGTGAGTGAGTTAGTGAGTGATTGAGCAGAGCCAGTTCATCTGTAGCAGGTGAGTGATTGAGTGAGTGAGCAGAGCCAGTCCATCTGTAGCAGGTGAGTGAGTGAGTGAGTGAGTGAGTGAGCAGAGCCAGTTCATCTGTAGCAGGTGAGTGAGTGAGTGAGTGAGTGAGCAGAGCCAGTCCATCTGTAGCAGGTGAGTGAGTGAGTGAGTGAGTGTGCAGAGCCAGGAAATCTGTAGCAGGATAGGGGACAGTGGGTGGGGTGGGTTTGTGGTTGGCGTAAAGTGTGAGTGAGATCTATAAATAATATCAAAATAAATATAATATGAGTAAACGACATGACAATCTCAACAGCCTATTTGAAATACCTCTATGACAGATACATACAAATGTTTGTATACTCTCCCACTCAATCAGCCAACATACACAGCACCTACACATACACCACACAGCCTGCAGCATGTCAAGCCACACCAACCTGCCAGTGGTGGCATGTCGTCCACATACACGGCCTCTCCTGTGGCCTGCTGGTAGGCTGCGCGGTGGACGAGGGGACGTCCCACAGCATCTGTTGATGGTTGGCCAGAAGCAACATTGTCATACAGCTGACATGACTGGCGGGGCAGTCTCTCAAACTCTGATACTGCACTCAGATAAGACTGAGGAACTGGAGCACCAGTGCTCTAAAACAAGGAAATCCATTTCTTTAATTAGGTTACAGACTAGACAACACATCAGGCACAACATGTTCATTGGTGCAGCCCTTCAGCTGTAATGCTCTTTTAATCCAGATGTTTTCTTCTCATAGTACAGTGTTCCCTCGCTATTGCGCTCTTCAATCTTGCGCTAACTCAGTTATAGTGCATGGTACAACATGGCTCCCAAAATTTACTTACATTTTTAATAAACTCAAGTTTTCTCAAAAAACATTATCAGCTGTTCACCAAGATCCCACAACACAGGAAATACCGATCAACAAATCCGAACTGAAGGACGAGATTTAATCCCATTATTATACTATCTGGTTATAAAAAGGTGTTCATTGTTTATTTGGACTTATGTTTGCAATATATTTTATCAATTTTATTCAAAATTTCATTCAATAATGTTTACATTAATTTCAGCAAAATCGTGTGTGAAGTGATCAGTAGATTGCACAACTCACCGTAGTAATAATTTTTCAGTTAGGCCCACATCGCCTTCTATATAAAGTGATAATATAAATGCTGGGTTGGCCTTCAAACGCCAGTTGACATGAAAGGGATCCAGCTGAGAGCTACTACCCCATACATCGGGCGACCAACCAATTCAACCACCACTCTAATGTATGAAAAACTTGCCCAAAAGACAGCGAAATTTGATATGTTAAATCAAAGGCAGTAATGTACTTGACCAGACACCTTTTTGTTCGGAATATTTCACTTTGGTTTGAGACAAAGTCACTACAAATTGATATTTAACCTCAAAGCAAAGTGAAATGTTATTTCATTGCACTAAGAATAGGCAATGGGAAACCCTGTTGATAAAAAACAAGCTGACTTTGTTAAAAAAATGTTTTTTATTGATTGTTGATTGCTGATGTTTTGTTTAACAACAAAGTTTTTAATGTACTTTATTTCCCGGTTAACAGGGACTGTTAGTCATGTGAATCACTGGTCCAAGGCTAATTTTACAGGTAAAAAAACCTGGTAATTACCAGTAAACGGGAGCACTGTGAAGCCCCCAATCTCATTAAAATCAGATCTTAGTTCTCGCTATAGCTAAACAAAGATCTGAGGACATCCCATTACGGGTCACGTCAGAATGACCTTTCATCCAACCAATCAGAGCGTTGCTTACTAGATCATGAAAGTGGTAGAAGCAATGTGTTTTCTGATCATGCAACCTCGAAATATTTAACAGAGGGTATTCCCAAGACAGTAACGGGTTTTATGATTATATCCATACAATCTAGGCCATCTGTAAGCCATTCCAGAATGTTCTTTTTATCAGTTTTAACATTTTTAACCAAAAATACATCAAAATATGTTTCAAAGCGTAGTCGCCAGTTTGAAACTAGTGTCGTAAAACTTGAGAAAGCTGCCTTCTGATTAGCTAATGTTGATTTCTTGTCAGTCATTTCATTGATCGGTCAAAGTTCCCGAGAGGTCGTTCTGACGTGACCCGTAATGGGATGTCCTCAGATCTTTGTTTAGCGGTAGCGAAAACTAAGATCTGATTTTAATGAGATTGTGAAGTCCCATACATCATTCTTAAACGTGGACATCACTTCAGATTCCACGTATGGCAAAATGTTTGACACCAACCTGTTTCCCTAGCTGTGTCTTCACTGCAAGATAGAACTTGAAGAAGAAGCTGACTGTCAGTGTACTGCGATACTCCACGTTGCCCCCTGGTGAGCCAGCTGGCAAAGGGAGGTCACTGGACAGGTAGGGAATAGCTGCCCCAACCAGATTCTCATCCCAAGACCTACAACAAGCAGAGCTATCATACAGGATTTCATCATCAAGTAGGTAGCAGGCACAGTGGTCTAATGATCATATTACACAATGCAGAGTTGAAGCCCTTAGAGAAGCCAGGATTCGCTGTTCACTGAGTCTAATTCTAAACTCATCCCAATTAGGATTTTTGGTTGTTAATACCACACCTGGGATTCACAAAAGGATTTATCATAAGCCTACACCATACCATTATAGTTTTCACCTAATAGAGCCAAGAGTGTTCAATTGTACTGCGTTTGCAAGGGCAGGAACCAGGTTTAGGACGTACAAAGGCAGAAACAAACATTACATTGCTATTTAGAGTGTGGAACTGGCCTCTACCTTGTTTCAGATGATGTTGAGAAAGCAATCAAAATATCCAAGACCAATAGAGGCCTATTTCTACACTGAAGTCAAAACCAGACTCTGACTATTCTGGATTTTTGTCAAAAACAGACCAAATTTATGTCTCATAATGACAACATTCAAGGGCTCGTCCAGCATTTATAAAAGGGAGGGATCTAAAATATCAAAATCCTCTCTCAGATAATTTTAAAGCCTAAAACATACTACATTTGGTTTTTAAAAGGGGAGACTCGGACAATCCAAATACAACCAACCAAAATTGCCAAAAAAAACTCTTACTGACACTTTTTATTTCAAACTCTTGTAGAACATTAATTTCTAAACTGAATTCTCATTTTGAGTTCAAATTTAGAAACAAAATACATATATCTTCACAAAGAGATGTACCATATCGGATAAAAACATCTGATTTCAATAAGACTGATTCAGACATTAAACATCTCAAACAGTCATGAAGTTCATAGTAATATCAGACCTTACAAAACAAAGTAGTCTTACTTTCCAACAAGTTGTTGCATGGTTTTTGTGGCCATGACTGTGATTGGCGCCATTCCCCCAAATGCCAGAGATATTTCCTTGATGACATCTGAGTCCGCATCCAGCAACACCCTCATCCCTGAGTTGACTATGGAAATGTCATCATCCTTTCTGTTGGCTTGTTTAAAGCCAGCAAAAAATTCTTCCTAAAACAAACAAACACTCAGGATATATAATAAGTCCAATAGTCTTCTCATAAAGCACTACCTACACTGACACACAACATGCAGGGATTTATCATGGATTTAAAACTAAGTGCCCTTGTGGCAAGATGGGGAAAATCATTATTTTATTTAAATTTGGGATTTTTAAAAAACTTATTTTACTAAAATTTGGGATTTTTTTAAAAACTTATTTTCTTAAATTCATAAATACTTGAACATTGAATTGAATGCAATAATATATAGCTAAGCATCTTCTGGTGACTTAATAGAATAGACCCGAAAAGGTTTGGTCAAATCATACCACAGACACTACCTTGAAAGATAGCCTTGTCATATGGTCACTGCTGACTTGCCATGTGATCAATATTGACTTCGTCTGCGAGAAAACAACATTGAATCCTCAAGGATTTTCCAGAAGACCTTGGCAAAAATCTTTTCAGACTTAGTGTCCTTCCGAACCCAAATTACACATGGCATATTCAGTGTGGTGCATGTGCCTAGTTTTCATTGTACTATATCATTCTGCAACAAAGTCTGTTGTTGTTTTGAGCAGAAAACAAGAGCCTCTAAAAATGTCTCACGTTAGTTTCATAATTTTGCAAAAATTCAGCTTTTGGGTTTGACAAAATCAGGAAATGGCTGTCTGACCATCTGCACCAAAACAATACTTTAAAGTAGGGCTGGGACGAGTCCAAATTTACTACCCAGGTACCCGACGCCCTTTTACCTGACCCTACCCGTGTACTCACTGTAGGTCTCAACATGGGAACAAAATGTCTGATTGGGAATTGTTTTAGTGCAGCCCTGGCAAAAACTATTTAGATACGTGTATCAAACAATCAGATCATGTGTACACTGAAGTTGACGAAAGCTTTATCTTTACTCAAACATATACAAGTCAAAAAGAATGTGTGCATTGTCAGACTATAGTGAGTTTTTGTCTTTAAACAATACATCACTTGACTAACCACAGGTCTGGGTAGTCCTGTGGGTACCTGGGTCCTACTCAGAACCCATTCGACCAAGGTGCCCGAGTTACCCATCCCAGCCCTACTTGAAAGACACTCCAAGACTTCTCCACTATATAGTCTATATGAACAAATGGTATGACAAGACTTGCACAGGATCCATGACTGATCAATGTTATAACAAGGGTCACCTTTTTAGTATGTGGAATGGTTAGCGAAACAAGAACTTCATCCGGCTTGATCTCTGTTTTACGGTAGCCTTTGAAGAATCTGGAATCCATGGTGATCTTTCTCCATCCCCCATCTGCAGAAGATAAGCAGCAAAAAGATCTTTCTTCAATGGTGACAGGTACAAAAATATTCTATATAATTCATGTGGAAAGAGGAAAAACTTGATACCATATGGCATCAGCAGAATCCGGCATGACCAAGGGAAGAAGACCAATTTGCCCCTCTTGCCAACCAGATGTAACATGTTTAACAAGCATGAAATACTCATATACCCCACCAATATGACATGTCCGGTTCTGTGCAAAACAAGAAATATTCCATGGTTTTGAAGACCTGATCAGGAAAGGAGCACTACTGTCATTTTCAGTCTAAGTAAGTCGTTGCTTTAGAAACTCAAAAAATATTTTTTTCAAAAATCCCAAACTATCAAAAGGCACCAGTTCATCACTAGACCTATCTATGTGCCAAGTTCAATGCATGCTGATTCACTAAACTGCAAACTAATGTCAGGTTGTGCTTTACAAGTAATGCTTGTTGTTGTTGTTGTTGTTGTTATTATTACTATTATTTCCTGCATGACAGAGTGGTCGAGTGCCTCACCTCTAGATGCCACTTCCAGAACCACTCCTGCTGCCAAAAAGAGAGGGTTGAGGTCGGAGATAGGGCTGGCTGTTGTAATATTTCCCCCCACAGCCTGAAACAACAGCAACAGTAACAGCATAGGAGTTAACAATATTTTGAGGTTGACATTTGCATTAATTCAATACTGAAAGTCATTCAATGCACATGGTGGATTATGTTGCACAAGAAAAGCTATATTTGGGTGATCCTCGTTCTTTCATTGCACAGGGAATTTTTCTGGTATTTTATTTGGTTGCATACATTTCACCTTAAATACACCCTGCTTGAATACATGGTGCCCAATGTTCACCACTGTGTATTCTGTGCATCTTCAGCACAATCTGTGTGTGTGTGTGTGTGTGTGTGTGTGTGTGTGTGTGTGTGTGTGTGTGTGTGTGTGTGTGTGTGTGTGTGTGTGTGTGTGTGTGTCTGTGTTTGTGTCTGTGTCTGTGTGTGTCTGCTTGTACTTGTCTGGAATAATGCTGGTTTATAGTGCTAGCTCATTAAGAAACCATACCATGCAGTTTAACATGAATACCCCACACAGACACAGTATAGTGACTCTGAGCCAACCAGTCCTTGTTTAAGCCCCTTAATACTCTACTTTCTAAAGATAGGGGATATTACAATATGATACAATGATTACTCCCCCAGCACACAGCAATGAGTACTCCCCTCATCCTGAGTCTCCACAGTCTGGTGCAGTGGTGACTTAGCTGTCCTGTGGCAGAGGTATTATGCTGGCTGCCGGATGCAAGTAGTGAGTGAGGGAGTATGGTTTTATGCTGCTTTTAGCAATATTCCAGCAATATCACACATTGTACCCATGTCAGGAATCGAACCCAGGTTTTCAGCATGACAAGTGAATGCTTTAACCACCAGGCTACCCAACTGTCCCCGGCCGCCGCAAGGAACTCTGGGTAGGAGAGTGCCTGAGTCTCATGTAAAGCAATGGCCGAAAGTATACAAGCTTGAAGTGAAGTCTGATACTTTGTGATGTCATGTCATTGGTTGCGATAACGCAAGATCGAAACATTTCCCAATAAGTCACTAAATTACAAAGCTGTAAACTCACGGCAGCATTCCTGATCTGGTGACCACCGAACCACTGCAACATCTCAACAATGGCCGCATACACGCGGGTCTTCCACTCTGAATCAGAAACACATCATATACACAGTGATTATAGTTGACATTGCTAATACGCATATATTCTTATACATATAAATATGTAGATCTGTACGCTTGGTATACTTGGATCAGGATTAATGCATGATAACTCTTTGAGACAACTGAGACCATAGGAAGTCACCTGAAGTTTGAGATGTGCACTGTGACATGAAAGTAACATGTTTAACAAGCATGAAATACTCATATCCCCCGCCAATATAACATGTCCGGTTCTGTGCAAGGCAAGAAATATTCTACAGTTTTCAAGACCTGCTCCGGAAAGGAGCACTACTGCCATTTTCAGTCAAATTCGTTGCTTTGGAAACTCAAAAAAAAAAATTTTCTCAAAAATCCCAAACTATCAAAAGGCACCAGTTCTCCATTAGACCTATCTATGTGTCAAGTTTAGTTAAGATATCTCTCATGGTTTTTTAGTTCTGCTCCGGAAGTGAAACATGACGGACGGATGGAAGGATGGACGGACAGCACCTGTTCCTATATCCCCCTTCCACTTCATGACGGGGAATAAAAAACATGCAAAGTACCATTATACCATTAAATAAGAAAATGCTATAAAAAGGGTGGAAGTTCTTCAAACAATACATCACACAATACAACAGTTGGCCACACTAAATGGTGTAGAGATGTTTGCATATGCTTTAGGTTTGGTAAGTTGGAAAAAAAAAATGGAATTGTAGTTTTATTGATTTTTTTTATGTAGTTTGGTCAATTTACTGGGTAAAACTTCATGTTACATGAACATATATTTACTTCTGTCAGGGAAGACATTGCTGTTTTTATTAGGTGTTTGCAGTGGCCATGGACTATACATCAAATGTATTGGAATATATATCCTTCAGCAAGATATAAGTTTCATTTCGTCCGATATGTAGCCTTATATCATTTATTTTTTTAATCCACCAAGGTAAGACCAGTCAATCAAAAAAAACTATATTTAAACAATTTTTATCTTAACTTATGACTGGCTTTTGGCTTCAGTCAATTAAATCTGGAATCCCCAAATCATACATATTACTCTCACCTGGCAGAGCCTGTATTTCCTGTGTGAGTGTGTGAGTCAGGTGTGACAGCGTGACGGAGGCCCCTATCTTCAGTCCAGACTCACGATGCTCAATGTCCGTCAGCTCTGGCACATGTCCCACAGCAATGAATTGTGGGTAGTGCATATGCTTACACTTCATTTCAACACCTGCCGAGACAGATGAAAGGAGACACAATGTAGAATTTTGACATAAAAGTAAACAAGAAGCCATTAAACATCTGTACATATTTACGTGACTGCGTAAATGATATTTTCAAAGGGAAAGTTTGAATTTACCATATATTAGACTAAGGGAAATAATATCCTCAGTTCTCAGGCACTGCCCGCATCATTATAAAGTCTGCAGGACGTTTTGTTTTTATTTTCATTTTAAATTTTTTTTATAAAAATCCTAATACTTAAAAACAATGCAATCCAATAGAGCAAGCAGTTACTTCCCTTTACACACACACTGCTTATGGTGATGGCGGCAATAGGATTTTGTATACTTGTTTATGTAGGGAGGCCCTGTCCCAGGTTGATGGTACACAACTGTTTATCTGGTGACATACTAGTTTAACAAACCCCCCAAAACAATCATCACCTGCCTGCACTATTTTTCAAAAGTCATTGCCTGAGAACCAATTCTTTTATTTTTTTAAGCCTTATGTAATTATATGAACCCCCAACTTGGTTCCCTGTAGATGATAGTCATGGGTTCGAATCTTGGGTAATCATTCTTGTTCCCACCAGCCTCATGGCTGTGTGTTTAAACCAAGCATGTCTACAACTTGTGGCACTTCAATCTTTACTCTCTTATGAAGCTGACATTCAACTCTATCGGAGCACCAGAGATGCTATTTGTTTGTATAAGATATGCAAGATAAATCACTATAACTTAATTAACTTCCTGTTGCATGAAACATATCACCACTCCAACAGTATAACAACACTCTGCATAAAAAACCCATGTTACCATTTCTCCTTGTATGCCTGCATTTCTTGACAGATCTTTATGAAGTAATCAAAAACAGGCATGACATTATAAATGCATGAACTCTAGGCGTGTATATTGCTGTTGTGAGTTGACGCATGTGACACTGAACTTTACCTGAAACTACTCTTGATGTAGAATTTTTGGGAAATAAAAATCTACTCATTTCTTAAAAAGTACCCAATAGACAGAACCCATGGAAATAAAAATATATTGAAAACTCAAAGAAAGCTATCAATACCAATGTGAATAACATGTGAATGAATAGTCCATGACTCAAAAGATTTATCCAAAGCCTTGCTATGTAACTAAATATTCTGACGAGCCTCAGTGGTCTAGTGGTAGAGTGTCTGCCCAGAGTGTGGAAGGTCCGGGGTTCGATCCCCGGATGCGTCATACCAAAAGACTGGTGCTTTGCATTAAAGGGGTAAAACAAGGACTGGTAGGCTCGGAGTCAGTATACTGTGTCTGAGTGGTGTATTCATGTTAAACTGAGGCATGGTATCTCAGTGGACTAGCACTATAAATCAGCACTAGTCCAGACTAGTAAGAGCGGAGACACGCACACACATGTGTAAGCAAGGATTATATCCTACCTAAATATTATCCCGGGGGATGTTTTACTCATGAGTATAGTATCCTACCTTAGTGCCACACTGGTATGGGTTCAAATTCACTAGGGAGAATCATCCTGACACTAGAGAATTTCATCCCCAGCACAAAAAATAGGGTAGGATAATAATATTCCCTCTTACACATGCACGTAGCTATATAAGTGCAATAATCTTGGACGTGACGTTAGACCTCATTTCACTTCACCTAATACTACTACAACATTATGGTATCCTAAAGACGAAAACCTCCTCCTCAGCCAGCACTGGAAGGAACAGAGATTAGTAACTACAGTTGAGCACCTTTGCCTTCAGAGGAAAGCCTTTCTGGTGATGGGACAATGCCTTGCAGATACAACAGCACATTACACTCAACCCACCCACTTCTGTGTTGCCCACAATTAGCCTGGCTTGGGGGTGGGCAGCCTTGAGGTCAAGGAGGGTGGACAAGTTGACTGGCCGAAACCATGTCACTGCGGCTGACCTGAACACTACATACTGGCCATGGTATCGGTCATGCTGAGTCTGGAAAAACAAACAGGCATTCGTAGTTCATGCACACTAGTAATATCCCATTGTTCATATGCCATATGTTAATAAATAGTTTAGACAAAATATCATAGTCAACATTTCATATACAAAATATCAAATTTCTAGACACATCACATTTGTTCAAAGTTCACTTAGCATTTCAATAGTAAATAAAAAGGTATCACATGTTAACTGTTTATAAAGCAAATGTGAGATGAGAAATATTATTACGTCATGTTCTTATGAACAAAAGATCACATGTCCAAAGGTCGTATGTCATACACTCACCTGCAGCTCTGGAGGGAAGATGGGCTCCTGCGTGGAGTCGTAGGGAGTGAAGTCACTACTGGGGGACGTATCATTCTCATAAACATCCTGAAACAAACCTCAGTTGTCATCCAAAATACACAATGATCATCTTCCTGAGGCAAGGGAGTTAACTGACTGTAATGAACTAGGCTGGAATTTCCAGGCTCAATCATAGCGCCACCAGCGGCTAATACTTACATCATATTACTTGCATACCCAAACAAAATGGTAACCGGATGTCTAGTTTGTTGCGCAATTTTGTTTGACTCATAACATAACTCCACAATACCAGCCTAGTTCAGCAAGGTGAGTGAGTGAGTTAGGTTTAACGCCGCTTTCAACAGCATTCCAGTTATATCACGGCATGTCAGCTTAATGTGGGAGGAAAGCCCAAAGTGATGCAAGTCTCAGACGTTTACCACTTCGGTGAAACCCAAGTTCAGCAAGGATAGAAAGTGGACTTTATAGTCAGTTAACGACCTTGCCTTGGGAAGATGCAAAATGATCTGAGTTTCAAAATAATTTTGTCGCCATGAAGATTCCCTTAGTCTCCAAATTCCTAACTCACTTGATTTGATGTCTCTTCAGTGTTCAACTGGTTCCTACAGCAGTTGTCTCCCCTCTGGCAATACTCCTGCAATATTGGCATGTTAGTGATTGAATTGGGATAAGTTAGAACAGTATTTTATTACTGCCACTGCATGTCAGCTTAATGTGGAAGGAACGACCAAGGATACTACTTAGTTAAAATCCACGGGAATGGGTATGAAGCTAAAACCAAGAATCCCTTCTGGGTGAATATGGGATTCCAATTTATGATCAGCAGATTCTGGCCTGACTAAGGGACGCAACTCTACAGAACAAATTGTGCTGTCCTTCCTGCATTAGCTACAATAATAGCCCACCAGAGTTATGATAAAATAATGACAGATTACAGTTACAAATATACTACTTTCCAACATAATAATTCATATCCTTATTTCACTTGATAAAAATAGTAGTATTGATTCAATAGAATCATTGCTAATAACGAAAGTTTTGTTGATAAAGAGTTTGCGTTCTCAGTGAAGACACTGAGGTGAGATGAGGTGAGGAGATATGTTTCATTCAAGTCAAGGGCAGGAAGAGCTCGACTTAACTTGCACCAGGTGCATGTTGACATGAAAATGATGTTGCACAAAACAAAACCAGGTTGCACCCTGGCCCCCGAAATGCATCAAAGTTGAAACATATGCAAATCTGCTGCAAGTGTCACATGAAGTAATGACACATTGCTGTAAAATGCAACAGGAACATGTGCACATAATCGTTAAGTACCCACAGTTGGACTATGTCAAGCCAAAGAAAGTATGATAAATTACACATAATACAGGGATTAATGAAGTAGTATGGTTAATAAATCTTAGAGGTGTTGAGTGTGTTCAAAGATCGTTGTTGTGTGGACAAGTAAGGTTTAGCCAGACACAAATTTGAAGGTTTTGGACATACACTTGGTGCAAGTCCAAATTTACTACCTGGGTACCCCCTACTTCCCGACTCTACCCGGTACCCGCTGTATGTCCCAAGAGAGAGGTACAAAATGTCTGATTTCGAAACGTGTGGTCGTACTCCTGTCAAAATAAATTAAGATACACATATAATCCGATCTGGTCATGCATACACTCAAGTTGACTGAAGTTATATCATTATGCAAACATATAAAGTCAGAAGGAATGTGTGTAAAGTCAGAAAGAAATTTGTCACTTATAGTGTAACCATAGAGTTCTAAATAATTTTTGCCATTAAACAATATACTCATGTGACAAACCACGGGTCTGGGTAGTCCTGTGGCTACCCGGGTCCTACTCAGTACCCAACCGACCCGAGTACCCGAGTTACCTGTCCCAGCCCTAGAAGACAAAATAGTAGGATGCATTTTTCAACAATGGGTTGAACTGGTACATGTTTTTCATAGCTAAATCGAGCCCTGGCAGGGTCACCCACTAATTAACTGATCCAATGAGCTGACCGCCAGCTACCTTTGAGAAAGTCTTCATACCATCCAAGATGGGCCTGTAGCCAGTGCACCTGCATAGGTTTCCTGTAAGCAAGAGGTACACTAGTATCACGAGGTGAGGTGAGGTGAAATGGGGTTTAACATCGCGTCCAAGATTATTGCATGCACGTGTGTGTGTGTGTGTGTGTGTGTGTTTTTGTTGCTGCTTGTACTAGTCCGGACTGATGCCGATTTATAGTGCTAGCTCACTGAGATACCATGCTGCAGTTTAACATGAATACCCCACTGAGACACAGTATACTGACTCCGAGCTGACTAGTCCTTGTTTTAGCTGAGCGCCAGACAGGGTACCAACAAGTTCCATCTTTTATATGTTTTGTATCTGACGCGGTCGAGGATCGAACCCCGGACCTTCCGCTCTCCACGGAGGCGGTTAGTATCACGAGCATTGTACAAAGCTAATATCTAACTTTCATCTGTTAATGATACTGTTAGTGTAAAATAAAGGGTATTCAATATAATTTTCAAAAAAACTTGTTTTAGCAAACAAGCACTTTCTCCTTCACGACATCTGCCAAGGGGCATGAGACGTAGCAGCTATCTCAACTCCACAGATTGAGAAGTCATTATTGCCAATTACATCACTTCTGACATTCATTTTGTGATGTATTTTATACCTATGGAGGTTTCAATTCAAACTACAAAGTTTTTTTATGGGACACCTGCATTTTGTCAACATATTAGTGCTACTTGGCATGTTTGGTTAAATGACTGACTGGTGTTAACTGACAATAAAAGTTCAGTTTCCAATCTTGCCAAACCAGGCTGAAATTATAGGATTATATTTTGGCTGAACTAACTAGTCTATGCAAAGCCATAATCGTACCAAATCGACATCTGGTTCATAAAGAACATGGATTTTTACATGCAGAAATCGGTCGACTGCAGGATTTGGAAAGCATCTGTACCATGTTTTTAAACAAGTTGTTCAATTGACTTGATGCCGCTCTTGGGAAAAGACTCGTTTTATTACAATATAGATCTTAATTATCAGACTGTCTTGACTGGGCACCGCCATTTTGTTTGAAGCAAATGCATTGATATGATAAATGGAATCTGATGGGTCAATAGGAGGGACATAGAAGGGACAAAACTTAGTAGTAGCCACGGGTGGCGCTAAGATCGAGCCTGGAAATTACAGCCTCGTTCAGCAAGGGTGGAAAATGGACTTTTATAGTCAGTTAAAGCCCTAGCATCCGGAAGATGAGAGCACGAGTGAGTGAGTGAGTGACTGACTGACTGCCTACCATCAAATACACGTTCAATGTCCCCCAGCGGTGGCTTGGGGGTATTCCTCAGCAGTGTGTACATCGACATCACCATCCCTGGAGTACAGAAGCCACACTGTGTGCCATGGTTCTTCACAAGCCGCTCCTGCAGTGGGAAGTCACCATTAGCTGGAAGCACTCATAAAAACGCTAACAAATCCATACCATTGTATTAAAATACATACCCTGGGCCCATTTGATACCATAGCTTCATTTTGATCGAGATTCAAATGGTACAATGCTGAGAACATCTCCAATCATATAAGGCCAGACCAAAACTCCTAAAATTACTTTCACCTGTCGATAAACATGTCTCCAAGCTATCCTGCCATAACATACTTATTTTCCCAAAACGAAATGTCAAAATTTGTTGACCTTCATTACATTCTAAGACCAAAGTTCTTTCTCAGAATATTTGCTAACCCAATGGGCCTTGACTAAAAAAGAATTAAAATAACTTCAATATTATTTTTTAATTTTTCGGGGGGTGGGGAGGGGTATTTGATAAGGCGCAGTCTCCTAGTGGTGTTCCCCACCCTCCACCGAGGTGAAAACACCTGACTACCTGGACAAGCCATCAGTACAGACACAACCCACCTGTATAGGGTGCAGTCCCCTTGTGGTGCTCTCCACCCTCCACCCCCTCCACAGAGGTGAAAACACCTGACTACCTGGACAAGCCATCACTACAGACACAACCCACCTGTATAGGGTGCAGTCCCCTTGTGGTGCTCCCCACCCCCTCCACCGTGGTGACAGCCAGGCCGTGGACAGAACACACAGGGGTCAGACAAGCATTCACAGCATAGTGGATGGAGGGCTAAGGACAACTACAATGTTCACATCTAGTACTGGAAATTCCATTGCATTATGTGTTAGTATTACATTTTTTTTTAAATTTGAAAAAATATATACTTATTTCTTTACTCTACTGCAGGTTGGATAAACCATGAGGGGCACTTCATTCTTCATTGTTCTTTGCGATTTATATCTATCTCATAGTTTCTGATAAAACATATCTTTATATATTTTTGTTTATAAAGTGACAAACTCGTATTGAAATACAGACCGTCGTTCTGACGTGACCCATAATGGGATGTCCTAAGATCTTTGTTTAGCAGCAGCGAGAACTTAGATCTGATTTTAATGAGCTTGAGACAGTTTGCAATAGATGACAATAAAGGAGTGGTGCTGAACTTTTTTCCAGGTGCATACTTTCTACCTGGATGTTTACTATGAACAGTTCAAGATGCTGTTGTGTCACTCTGTAGTAAAGGATACTGGATGCTGTCTGCAGCGGCGTTGTAGCGAGACAACATGATGGTACAGGCACCGCATCCACCCTCACCACACCCATACTTGCTACCTGTCAGGTGTACTGCGTTCGTTAAGGTAAACAACTGGAAAATTATACATCATGTCATCCTTCACATAGTCATCCTAACTGTTGGGAATACTTTATGTGGGTAGTATTTCAGAGTACATGTATCACAGCCTGCCAACTTCATGTAGAAGAAAAGTTAGGCAGGTCGCTGACATCTACAACTTTGGTGTAACCCACAAACTCTGAACGTACAGCTTGATGCAGGAGAGTAAGTGAGTGAGAATAGGTCTTCAGCAACCCATGCTTGCCGTAAAAGGCGACTATGCTTGTCGTAAAAGGCAACTAACAGAATCGGGTGGTCAGGCTCGCTGACTTGGTTGATACTTGTCATCGATCCCAATTGTGTGGATCGATGCTCATGATATCAATCACTGGATTGTCTGCTCCAGACTCGTTATTTACATCATATAGCTGGAATATTGCTGAGTGCGGCGTTAAACAACAAACCAACCAATCAACACCACTTTTGGCAATATTCAGCAATATCACGGCCCATTATCACACTTGAAAATGGGGTTCACACATAGTACCCATGTGGGGAATTGAACCTGGGCCTACGACATGACGAGCTGATGCTTTAACCACTAGGGTACCCATCGCCAGTGATGCAGGAGAAAGGATTCTAGGTAACTGACATTTATCCCTTTGATGAAATCCACATTGGTGAAACCCATAAGCACTGTCTGGTGCTGTTGTACCAAGGTTCAAATCCAGGGAAAGCTACAGTAAATACTACTTAGGTTTCAACCATTTAATATTCTGACATTTTTATTTGAGACAAACAAATGTTTTTAACCACACAAAAAAAGTTATTAAAAAAAGTGTTATTTTCTGTTGTGAAAATTGAAGACAAATTATCCATAATGGTATCTTCTGGAGCAATTTTAAAAAAAGAAACCCAGTCACCAGCCGTGCTGAATATCCAACGGTTAGCCCTTCTGATACTGTTATACAAAAACATTTAGATTTCTGTGTATTTATTAAGTGTAAATGTTTCATTGGACTCACTAAAATGTGCAGTGTTCAGCATTGTGGGTTTTTTTTTTATTTGAACTGCAGCTGTTTGTGTTGGTGCTTTCCTGGTGTATAAGCAGTTATTCCCTGCCAACACTACACTGTGTAACAATGTCACTGATCTACACAGTCACAAGGATACATTTCTTCCTCAGATAGTGCAACAATGTCTCTTCTGGGTCAGCATTCTGCTCTGTCACCTGCAGAAAACCACAATATCATTAGGAACAGAAGTTAGGCCAGGCTTTTTTTTATTTTTAGGATTATGGATTTTTCAGCCCAAAGTCTAGGGTTGGAGGAGAGAAAGAAAGCCAGATGCATTTTTTTTAATGCAGAATGCATCTGGCATACTTTATGAACATATTCTGTGCTCAAAAGACAACCATTTGTGACGATAAAGCCCCTTGTAACAATTAAAATTCTATCAGTTACAACATGGACAATTGTCAAGGGAAGCTATTCGTGTTCGGCTTCGAGATCCACAAAAAACATAAAACGCCTGGCCTTATGGATGTCAACTTCTTTATTATGAGGAACACAATGTTTCAGTGTATAAACTTACTCCTTCATTTACCTGATGAAGGAGTAAGTATAAACTCCAACACGTTGTGTTCCTCATAATATAGAAGTTGACATCCATAAATTCTCTTCCTTATGTGTTTTACTTTTAAATGCCTTTCAAAGACTTCACAATATCGGGGTTTTTTTCTCTGTAATACTGTTTGCACTAAGCAGGTTATTTCAAAAGACATTCCCTTACAACACTTGCAATGCACAGTAAATATGATGAGCCATTAAAATCATGAACAGAGATAGAACTTTGCACTGAAAACGAAAGAATATACCTCAGAGTTAAAAAAAGTACAGATATATGTCATTAAACCATTAAAGAGTACTTTGTTGGGACATTGTGGCACATGTAAATAAATCTATTGCTGTCACCTATCTATCACCAATTGCTGAGGTATGTTTTCAGCTGTGTTACTCGTTGTGTTGAAACCTGTCTAAACTAAAATTATACAACTACCAAATGCAAATAATATGCATTCATCTAGCATGTCTTATGTAAGGTACTCCCCTTTACGAACAAGATTTATCTATGCTTAGCTTATATACAGCATTTTTTTTAAGGCCATAACAACATGTCACATCCTGCCTTTAGCATTCTGGTGACATTTTTCTCACGACCTCCTACTCCGGGCTGCATAATTAACCCAATATCTTCACACTGAGAGAAAGTCATTATCGGAGACTTGCTCTCCAATATCAAACAGAATTTTGGAGAAAATGGACCCAAATATTGGAGAAAGAAAACTAGCACGAATCTGTAGTGACTTAGTTTATTTATTGTTTAAACCTTTAGTTTACTTATTGATGGGATATTTGGGAATGTCGCATGGTTTTCATCTCTAACTCTCCCTAACGTAGTGGTCCACTCTCCCTAACGTAGTGGTCCACTCTTCCTAACGCAGTGGTCCACTCTTCCTAACGTAGTGGTCCAGTCTCCCTAACATTGTGGTCCACTCTTCCTAACGTTGTGGTCCACTCTTCCTAACGTTGTGGTCCACTCTTCCTAACGTAGTGTTCCACTCTCCATAACGTAGTGGTCCAGTCTCCCTAACAAAGTAGTCCACTCTCCCTAACGTAGTGGTCCATGGATGACACTGCACCACACATCTCCAGTTCTCCTACTTTTTTGTTATTGTAAACCCCAAACAACATAACAATTAACAATATCAAAGGGGAGACAAGGGTCTCTTGTAACAATTGTATCAACTTCGATTCATTTGGGGCCATTTTGGGGTCATTTTCTCCAAGCTTCTCTAAGTTGTCTAGGACCATTTTATAACCTTGTCAACGTCTTTATTATGAAGAACACAACGTTAGGGAGTAAATGCTTGATGAAGGAGTAACCGTACATAAAAGTGCAAATGTACTGGATGCTGTAACAAAACCTCCCCCCCCCCCCCCCCCCCCCCCCACCACACACACACACCTGGGACAATAACATGTATGTCATATACACAGCCATGGGCCATACACGTACACAAATGTTTATCAGCTGTTTATGTAGGAATCAGAACATGAAAATGCACATGCAGATTGTTGAATCTAACCTTTCTGCCGTTGACAAAAAATACTAATTCGTGCGGTCGTTCCTCCGCTTGACACGTCGTCGCCATTGCCACTCCAGATTACCCCAGCGATATTGTACCCAGTGTTCGGATCGGTGCAAGTTCGTTCAGACGTAGACACCCCTTGCCTGTTCACTCATTGCCGTCAGCACAATACCTTTGTAGCGTTGTAACAGATTGCAGCAATATTCATTGATCATGTTGGCTTCGTCTCGAGAAATAAACAAATGGCTTCGGCATGTCGTGAGATTGAAGCATATCCTGTGTTTACGTTTTATCTAGCCTTGCCACGGGCTCTTAAATTAAAGGCAAGGTTGAGCGACATAACGAACTAGGTTGGGGCGGTCAAGATCGACTTTTGTGTGGAAGCTCGTTCTGATATTTCTAACGTAAATAATACTTTCTTTCACAGACTTTGTTACATTAATCAGATCATGGACGCTAGATAAGACGGCGTCAATGATCAGAGTGAGTAGACCTTTGCGCGCTCTATTGGATGAAACTACATGTATTATAAATCTGTTTTCATTCCTGCGCGAGCATGACTTTTGACACGTATTTTAAGCTGGACTTATGGCATTATTTATAACGATTTGTAATATATATCACACTTTGTTGTCGCTAACAATGCATGGAGTTAGTGAGTGAGTTGGGTTTAACGCCGCTTTGAACAGTATTCCAGTTATATCACGGCGTGTCAGCTATGGGAGGAAACCCCGAAATTTCAGACGGTTACCACAAGAATATGATCGGGGTGAGGTGAAATGGGGTTTAACGTCGCGTCATGGATTATTGCATTTATATAGCGACGTGCATGCAGGTGTGTGTGTGGCTGCTTGTACTAGTCCGGACTGATGCCGATTTATAGTGCTAGCACACTGAGATACCATGTCGCAGTTTAACATGAATACCCCACTCAGACACAGTATACTGACTCCGAGCCGACCAGTCCTTGTTTTAGCCCCTTAATGCCAGACAGGGTAACAACAAGTACCATCTTTAAACGTCTTTTGGTATGACGCGGGCGGGGATCGGAGGCGGTCTTGACAGGGGCGATCCGGGATAAACACCCACAGTCACAGGTAACATTGCACGGAGTTTATATTAAGATTTTTTTATATCAATTTGTATGTGACACATGTTTACCTGGTTGAGAACACATTCCAGTCAAATCGGGCAAAACATTTGTTGTTACGCCCGTGGTTGCTTCCTTCTTCCTTCCTTCTGTTGTTTTACGTCGCACTCAGCAATATGACGGCGGTCTGTAAATAATCGAGCTCTGGACCAGACAATCAAGTGAACGACATGAGCATCGACCTAAGCAATTGGGATACGATGACATGCATCAATCATGTTAGCGAGCCTGACCACCCGATCCCGTTAGTCGCCTCTTACGACAAGCAAAGTCGCCTCTTGGACAGGCATGGGTTGCTGAAGACTGATTCTTCCCCAGTTCTTCACTGGTCCCATGGTTGCTAATTGTCGACTTATTGCCGGACAATGAATCAAAGGCTGGACACAGTTCAATTTATTTCCTTCCCGTGAAGATCTTCAGCAACCCACTCTTGTCGTAATGGGCGACTAACTACGACGTCATATCAGGATCGGTGACATGGTTGATGCATGTCCTCGTATCCAAATTGCGTGGATCGACGCTCACGATGTCAAGCATAGTCGCGCCAACATTAGTGAGCTACTGAGAAGTTTTCTAACACCATTGAGTTATAGAGGGTGCACTTTCATATACCTGAATAGGTTTTTACGTGCCAGGACATTGAAACAAGCTACACTGTATCATTATTGGGTTTTTTCCATTCACACACGCCCCTGTGGTCTAGTGGCAGAGTGCCTGCCCGGAGAAGATCCGGGGTTAGGTCCCAGGCCGTGTCATACCAAAATACGTTAAAATATGGTACTTGTTGTTACGCTGTCTGGCGCTCGATATTAAGGGGCTAAAACAAGGACTGGTCGGCTCGGAGTCAGTATAATGTGTCTGAGTGGGGTATTCATGTTAAACTGCGGCATGATATCTCAGTGGCCTAGCACAATAAAATCGGCATTAGTCCGGTACCAGCAGCTACACACACACGTCGCTAAATAAGTGCAATAATCTTGGACGCGACGTTAAACCCCATTCACCTCACCTCACCTCACCTCACCTCACCTCACCTCACACATGTACACATATCCCGTCAGGATTAAACTATACTTTAGTCTGAATCTAAGGGATAGTCTACCGATGCTCGTGCGACACTCAGTATTACCAGCTAGACTTTAATTGAGTCTTGAAAGTGACTGATATTTTTATCAACGCCCCACGACGTACGGGTATGATGACACGCATAAGTAGCGTGAGGCTAGTTAAAACCTGAAAATATCCTAGGTTCCAGTCTAGACGGCTAATAGGATACACGCCCATATTATTTCAGCAATGTCGTCTTAATAGTCACTAAAGCGCACGTACAATTATCACGAATTGTCTTGCATGATGTGTTAGGACAAAAATGTTTCGCTCTCTCTCATTATTGAAAAACAATGACTTGGAAATGGTGGAATTCAAGGCGACACTTAAAATATATTTTCTTTATTTTTAAAAGATAGACTCTATATACAAAACATCTTACGTGGTGCAGGTTTTAAGACGTGTACCGGGCGGTCGGATAGCCTAGTGGTTAAAGCGTTCGTTCGTCACGCCGAAGACCCGGTTCGATTCCCGACATGGGTACAATGTGTGAAGCCCATTTCTTGTGTCCACCGCCGTGATATTGCTGGGATATTGCTAAAAGCGGCGTGGTCCACACAGTCCAGTGATTGACATCTTGAGCATCGATCCACGCAACTGGGATACGATGAAATGCATCAACCAAGTTAGCGAGCCTGACCACCCGATCCCGTTAGTCGCCTCTTACGACAAGCAAAGTTGCCTCTATGACAAGTATGGGTTGCAGTTCTAACCCGCATCTTCACGGGAGGCATACTTTCTACCTGGATGTTTACTACGAACTATTCAAGTCGCCGAAGTGATGCAGGTCTCAGACGTTTATCACTTCGGTGAAACCCACGAACATGGGTATGGTAGACGTGTCACTCTGTCGTAAAGGATACTGGTTGCTGTCTGCAGCTGCGTTAACGTTGTAACGAGACAGCATGATGGTACATGCACCGCATCCTCCCTAACCGCACCCTCCCTCACCGCACCCTCCCTCACCACACCCTCCCTCACCGCACCCTCCCTCACCACACCCTCCCTCACCGCACCCTCCCTCACCGCACCCTCCTCACCGCACCCTCCCTCACCGACCCCTCCCTCACCACACCCTCCCTCACCGCACCCTCCCTCACCGCACCCTCCCATACCACACCCATACTCGCTACTGTCAGGAGGTGTACTGCGTTCAGCCAAGTCGCCGAGTCTGACCACCCGATCCATTTACTCGCCTCTTACGACCTCATGGGGTAAAGATGTGAAACAAAGATACAACATAATACAACGAGTATCATTTCGTATTTATTCCAAAAATAGACGTGAAATGTATCATTTGTAAACTAAAAATAAAATAACGTTTGATGATCTTTATATGCAGACTGTCATCGCAGTAAAAGGTCTGACCATTCAGTTTTCCATGGAGGTCCGGGACATTTTTTAGAGACACGGGTTCAACACATAAAACCAATCACAACATAGTTTCGGTTGGTCGGTCCCTAACGAGACGGAATAAAATCCCAGGCGCCTTACCCAGGAGCGTAGCTCCTCGGAGTCGGAACAAGTCCATAGTGATAATAATAATAATAATAATAATAAGCGACAAAAACATTGCCATAATCTAAATAAATTGTCCTTTATACGATTGTGACTATATTATAAGCAACTATTTATGAATCACTATGAAATAATGATGATACCACCTGCTCGCGATAAAGGTGCACCCATCACAAACACTTGCAAAGGCAAGTCAATAATTTGTGTTCACCTGAAAACAACACGGGAACATGTCTACCATAAAACATGTTTAAAGCTTGACTGATGCCTTGAATATCGAAACCGAGATCAAACAAATATTGAGCAAGAAATCTTCGTGGGAAGAGAATGCTCGATTGTACCTCAAACGTTGTGAAAAATGTTTTTCTAGAATATAAAGGTACAGGAAAGGACATTTGAACAGGCATCTTTATGGTAATCATAACACTTTCATGCCAATAGAGGAAGACCAAACCAACATATCTTCCCGAGGCAAGGGAGTTAACTGACTATAAAAGTCCAGTTTCCACCCTTGCCGAACCAGGCTTGAATTTCTGGGCTCGACCGTAGTGCCACAAGTGGCTATGATACGTGTTATGCTCCTTATATGACCAATCAGATCTCACCACACATATTACTTTCATTTGCTTCAAATAAAATGGTGCCGCCCAGCGAAGACGATCTGATCGATAATCAAGATCTATATATAAAACGGGTCTTACTTCGAATCAAATCACGTGAACACCTTTATCAAAAACATGAACAGATTTGAAAATATACGCTAAGTTGCCGGTACACACACTTCAATCCTGCAATCAACCAAAATCCTGACGGCAGTTTACGAACCGGATGTCGATTTCGTTACGCGATTTTGATTGGACCATTCATAGACTCGTTAGTGCAGCCAATCTATAACTCCATAATTCCAGCCTGGTTCGGCAAGGGTGGAAATTGAACTTTTATGGCGAGTTAACTCCCTTGCTTCAGGAAGATGAACCCCACAGAGCTAGACATACAATAGGCTTAGTTATAATAACATGTAACATAACACAATAGTTCAGCTACGTACCACAATCTGATTTTAAAATATAATATTTAATGCTGGAAACATTATGAACGAAACAGAAGCAAGGAGTAGACAACTAACAAGATTACCATGCAGTAGTAACGGTATTCCATTTTTACAATTTGTTTGGTATATTTATGAACCGATTGTTACGTCACATTCAGCGTTAAGTACAGGCTAGGAGGACAGAGGTAGATTGAAATCACGAATTTCTATTTTATGAAGTCAGACATAGCCGTGGCATAAGCAGATAGCAACATTTCAAATATAGAGTTATATCATATATATATACATACATAGACGTACATCCGTTCTTTGAATACATGCCGTATTAAGGTAACATGTTACTGGAAGACTGTGGGAAAGAGATTGTAAAGATTGTAACATTGTCTTTTTCATGAATAAATATCTGTTCTGTTTTGTAACATTGCTTTGGGTCATTATACAAATCGTAGAATGCATGGACCTTTCTACATGGACTACTTTCATTAACAGTGTCTCTAGAGAAATCAGTTCCTGGAACACACAGCCATTGCTGTACCTGTCGAATATACATACAGTGTGTAAATAAACTCACAGAGAAACCCTGGCGTGGCTGCATCTAACAGTGAGTGAGTGTGGTTTTACGCCGCTTTTAGCAATATTCCAGCAATATCACGGCGGGGGACACCAGAAATGGGCTTCACACATTGTACCCATGTCGGGAATCGAACCCGGGTCTTTGGCGTGACGAGCGAACGCTTAAACCGCTAGGCTACCCGACCGCCCCCTGTATCTAACACATCAAATTGATGTATCATATGCTTCTAAGTTTCTTTCACTCTTCTGTGTATTGATATAGTGTCTAAATACTTATAATATATACATACATATGTATTTGTAGTCTCCGAAACCACTGGAGGAAATAAAGATAATTCATTCATTCTTTATGTACATGCCGTGTTTAGGGAGCATGTTTCTGTTTAGGATAATAAAAACTCAATTCCTTTCAGATCGAGATAAACACAGAAATATGCTTTGTGAGACATTAGGCCGCATCTGCTGAAGTAAATTCAATCTATCTACAACCTGGCATCATTCCGAGGCGAGAGTGTCCACTAGCGTCCATCAGTATTCTGGTGACAAGCTGGTGATGCCGCAAAGCTTTTGAAGGTATCAAGATGGCTGTTTTACCCTCAAATAGTATCTACACTGACGGTGGACGCTCATTTAAGAGTAAAATATGACTATGTAGAGCTGATATGTATTGAACTGTTAATCCTTAATAGAGTTGATTTAGGCGGATGGAAGACATGCAAACATGTACCCGCACGCACACGCGCACGCACGCACGCACGCACGCACGCACGCACACACACACACACACACGCGCGTGTCTTTTAAGGACTGAAGCTGTTTATCTAACACCGACCTGCTTTTGAACTGTCCCCCTTACCATACAGTTCATGCAATGGTGTGTTCTTGAGTAAAAGGAGCAACTAAGCGTGACAGTTCGCATAACTATGTGTCAAGCTATTAAAGTGATTACGTATTTCATTTGTCATATTACATGAAGACAGCGACATACAGTGAGACATGCTGTATACACACGTACATCTCTTTTACGGTCGTGACTACATAAGTCACACTGACGGACCATGCAGAATTTTTTCATCCAAAACATTCAAATTGTATATTCTTAGGAGATGTCAGCATAATCTGTTTAAGATATAAAGACATTTTATAATGTTTGGCACCATTTAGAGTTAGAGTTTGCTCTAAATTGTCAGTTTGTCTTGACCTTGTAGTGTGTGCCCAGTGTGAGACGGAGCAATCTCATTAAAAACAAATCTTCGTGCTCTCTACCGCTACACCAAAGAATCTTTGTATAGCAGTGGCGAGCGCTAGAAGATGATGTTAATGGGATTGGAGACGGAGACATTGCCTTTGTGTAATCAGCATAATCGGCGAAATGCTAACATTTCAATGCTATTTACAGTAAACTACGGTTATAACGAACACGCTTATAACGAACTGACGGATATGGCGAACTTACTTTTTGGTCCCGACTACTTGCTGTAGTCATGCTGTATATGTACTTATAACGAACTACGGTTATAACGAACTAAAATTAGTAGTCCCTTTGAGTTCGTTATAACCGTAGTTTACTGTATGTAACAATTGAGTTACCAGGCAAAGCAGTTGCTCTTTTAACGACCTGGACTGCCATATATGCCGGAACGTATTCCTCCTTTAACAGTGATTTGGTCAGTTTGTTAAATCTAACTTTGTCATCAGGTCAAATTATCCCATATACATAAACTCAGGTCATCATAAGTTATTATGTCTTGAATAGATATATCGTATTACATATAAACATACCAATGGGCATGAATGACCAAGAAGTACGTCTCTGTCATTCGTTACGCTGGATGTGACACCCATTCTTTACTGGCTGGAAAAGGTCACATATCTGTTCTGAGTGATACGACCTTTGACCCCAGGTTCCTTCTTGGCCTCAATGGTAACTGTGAATCCGTCGCCGGCGAGGGTGATATTGACGGTGGTGAGACAGGTGTTGCTGGTGACGTAGAGAGGGAGGTCAAGCTCGCTAACTAAGTCCACGTACGTCCCTCTCTCCGCCTTGAACGACTGAAACATGGAGAACAATACCATTACTAACACGACGGTTACCGTGGTTTCACTTCTAAACTCTGGGTAATTTACAAACTCCGTCGGATGATTATGAATATTTCTTTATAAAAAGCCTTAAAGTTTATTCAAATTATACACCTGCCCTCGTAGTTTTCCCTTAGAATTGACGCTCTCATCGTACACATGTTCATGTTTCGGAATAACTATGTCTGTAACGACCTATCTAACCACATGTTCTTACAACAATGGATTAATGGTCACCATTTGTAGTTTCATGCACGCAGGACAACATAAAATATGCCGCTAAAATTATTAAGGGACCGGTCATTTATTATAAGGAAGGGGAAGGGACGTCAGAAGGAATCAGGGCCCGTTCCTCAAAGCGATCTTAGCGCTACGATGATCGTAAGACCTTATAAAAGTATGGGACTTATGACCACCTTAGCGCTAAGATCGCTTTGAGGAACGGGGCCCTGGGGAAGTTCACCAAAACATATGACAGTCTGTAGGGAAGGGTTATAACAAAACTACACACATTTGGCGAGGTCGTGGACTTTTTATAATACAATATAAAGTGCTTTTGTATTTTGTTTTTTTCATGGAGGGTCAAGGACATGGGGAAGGTCATCCAAAAATATGACAAGCACTAAGGGAGTACATTATTTCATTACATTAATGTGTAAAAAAAAACTTAGATGATATAATATGCTTTTACAGTGAATGGAATTAGCTACTAACATGTCTTTGTCCTGTATGTTTCTTACAAGGCAACTTATTCATTTTTTTGTTTGTTTGTTTGTTGTTTAACGCCGCACTCAGCAATTTTCCAGCTATATGACGGCGGTCTTTGTTAATAATCGAGTCTGGATCAGACAATCTAGTGATTGATATCATGAGCAGCGATCCTCGCAATTGGGATCGATGACATGCATCAACCAAGTCGGCGAGCCTGACCACCCGATCCCGTTAGTCGCCCCTTACGACAAGCGTAGTCGCCTTTTACGGCAAGCATGGGTTGCTGAAGACCTCTTCTACCCCGGATCTTCACTTATTCAGTAAGATCAATAGAGAGTTTAACGTTTGTCCTGTGATCCTGACTATATTACTGACTATATTTATACAGTTGTTACAAAACAAGCAAAATTAACTTTCAAAGCAAATAATGTTCAAACTTCACGAACGTCAATCTGACGTTTAAATGTGACGTCATTCTCACAATAAACTAACAGCCAACTTGAGATCAGTAAGCTCATATTTTTCTATATCTCAAAAAGGCTCGGAGCTTATAACCTTAACACAGTCGAGACATATAATCCGTCATCTCCTCGTAGCGCGTAGATTGTTCACGTATTCAGTAGTGGAAAACTGACAACTGTTTAACAAGAACACCACACATCACAGCTTGGCCGTACAACACTGTCCCTTTACAAGGAATGTACATAGCCTGTCACCTTCAGGGCGTTGAAGACATCAAACAGCGCCTGGTACGTGACCCATCGGTTGCTGGTCACCACTGGCTTGGACTGTCCGCTCGGAGCGTCAGTCTCAAAGAACAGAAGACCCCATCTGCAGGTGAAAATACATTTTGGTTAGGAAAGAATGTCCGAATATCTAACGCGTGACGGCTGGATTTAAATTTTGTGAAAGGTTATCAGGCTCCAGCAATGCCGTCACGTTAACGGTTGTCAGTTAAAGAGAATGTTTAACTGCTACTCTCTGTTTAAATAAGTCTTGTTGGAACAAAAGAGAACAAATATTACTACTGTGGAATAGCTTCGTCCAGTTGTGAATGAGTGACTTAAAATATAATGTCGCATCGGCATTATTTCAGCCAAACAGTGACCATAAGATAGTGTCTGTGAACATATATATTTTTATAATTATCTGAAAACCAATATGAGCTATTTATATTTTATCATTATTATATATATTTATTTTAATTTAAAAGTTTTCATTTTATTTTATTTATCAGCGAGTGAGTGACTGAATATGGATTTACGCCGCTTTAAGCAATATGACGGCAGGGTACACGTAAAATGAGCTTCACACATTGCGCCCATGTGGGGAAACGAACCCGGACCTGTGGCGTGTCGAGCTAACGCTTTAACCATTAGGCTATTCCACCGCCCCTTACTTATTTGGACCCTCTTTTCTTTTATTTATTCATTCACTTCTTGTCGTTTTTAGATCACAACCTATTTGCTTGGTAATTCATAATGGCAGCAGGGAGTTAATTACCCTGGAAGGTCGAGGATGAGATCTACACCGATCACCACCTACTTGCTTGGTAAATATATAATGATAGCAGGGAGAGTAACCACCCTGGAAGATCGAGGATGATGTCTACAACGATCACCTACTTGCTTGGTAGATATATAATAACAGCAAGGAGATTAAACATCATGGAAGGTCGAGGATGAGGTCTACACGATCACCACGTACTTGCTTGGTAGATTTATAATGGCAGGGAGGTTAAACACCCTGGAAGGTCGAGGATGAGGTCTACACGATCACCACCTACTTGCTTGGTAGATATATAATGGCAGGGAGATTAAACACCCTGGAAGGTCGAGGATGAGGTCTACACCTACTTGCTGGGTAGATGCAGGTTGACGGCCCCGGTTGGGTTCCATGAATACCAGGAGGCTTCTGTGCCGGGTTTCTGTAGGTCAATACAAACACGCAATCGTTATGCACAGTGGGTTATGTCCAAACTGTACAGGCACAAAATATTACAGTATGTAATTTATACAACGTTCGTGTAATAATCCAAGGTGATTCATTAAAGCTGTTTACAGATTTCGGGTTATGTCTCCCTATATACAGATGCAAATCCGGCTCATCTTTTGTCCTCCTGAATCATGTATTTACTTGTGTCATGCTTCTGAATCGCGCCTATCCCATCCCATACCTCTTCATGAGTGCAATAGTGAGAGAGTTGGGTTTAAAGCCGCTTTGTATTCTAGTTATATCACGGGGTGTCAGCTTGTTGTGGGAGGCAAGCCTTAAGTGATGCAGCATGTAGGCATGAGTAATACCCACCTGTTGATAGGACCCGTTTGCCAGAGCTACAACGTCATACCTAGGCCTGCAAAAAGTCAGACAGTAATTAAATAAGTGTCATTGTGAAAAAAGGAGTATGTCGTTTCACCGATCTATCATTATGTCAGATTAGAGGGGTTTGGGTTGTTAACCATTTGGTATTAGTCGCCAAAAACATCATTTAATGTTCCGTTATCGAATATATACAGTTCTGATTGGCAATCAGCTCTCATTGTTATATGTAGTCTATTAATACACCGACGTACATGCGCATGGTTCTTGTGTGAAAAGGCTTGCATTTAAAGGTATCAAATGGGATTTGATACCTGATATTAATCATGTTTTCGCAAGACAAGATGTCTTCCATGTCTTGGCAGAATAAACATTCTCATCCAGTAGCAAGTGTCCCTAACCTTATGTGGCCACCCACACAAAACCTGGCCCCACTATTTGTGAATACACTACCTGGCAAGGGTCATGAACCACATCTCTCCATCCACTGGGGCGCGATCTGACCGGCTAGTGTTCTGGCTCAGATTAGCGAAAGGGAAGGATATCTCGATGGACCAGAACGTTGCTGAAACGGTAACGCTATTTTTCAGGGCATTATAATTTGCAGAGGCCCGAGGTCTTCCATTGAGTGGGCGACAAAGGAGATAACGCTACTTTTCAGGGTATTATCATTTGCAGAAGCCCGAAAAGACCAAGGGCTTCTGCAAATGACAATTCAATGAAAAATAACGTGATAATGGCCCGTCGTCAAGCAATATGAGGGCCTTATCAAGTAACAGTGGCCCGCTCATTTCTGATAACATGCGGGCGGTTTAATGATAATTCTATCCATTTTAGCTTTAATTTCAAATGGTATGCATGTAAAAGACTTAGTACCATGCAATTGACGTAATAAGGGTTTCAACTTGCATGGATAATGGTATCGCTTTATTATTTAGTGATCAGATATTCCTACATTCTTACCTTCCTCGTTTGGAACCGTGCTTTCTAAATTATTCATACTATTATTGAGGAAGCGTCTTGATACAGCATATAGTTAGGAAATAAACATTGGAATGGACCGATTATTTACTCATATCATCACACGTGGCTTTGTAACAGGGAAAAAAACCAAGTTGCTTGTCAAAAAGGACGTCTGCAATTTTCTATGTTGACTTGTACCATATGTTCCCATGTGTATTTTCAGGTGAACAATTATCTTTCCTTTGCATGTGTTTGTGACGGTGCCACCGTCGGGTCAGGATACGCTCACCTTTTCGTGAACACCTGGCATCATCACTATTTGATACTGATTCGTAAACACGTGACTCATGGTGTGGTCGGAATCTTACAATTTGATCTGATGATGACATTTCTGATTATGGAAAGTGTTTTGTCGCTTTCATTTCTAAACGACGCTTTTTATTGGTGACAATAACGTTTGTTTGTTTGTTGTTTAACGCCGCACTGAGCGAAATGCCGGCTATATGACGCCGGTTTGTCATAATCGAGTCTGGACCAGACAAACCAGTGCTTGACATCATGTGCATCGATCCACGCAGATGGGATAGGATGACAAGCATCAAACAAGTCGGCGATTATGGCCATCCGATCCCGTCAGTCCCGCCTCTTACGACAATTATAGTCGCTTCTTACGACAAGCATGGGTTTCTGAAGACCTATTCTGTACCTGCATCTTCACGGGTCTGACAATAACGGGATGTTAGGTACCTGGGACCGTGGCGTTGTTTACCGCCCCATCCGTGTAGACCCCCTTCTGCTGGATGCCCTCCCAATCCTGCCAGTCCCCTCCGTCCATGTAAGCCTGTAAAGGGAGAGAGTAAGGATGATTCTGATATTCGCGATATAACTCCAAAACTGGGCATCACAGTATACCCCAATCTTATAAAAATCAGATCTTTGTAAAACAAAGATCTGAGGACATTCCTTTACAGATCACGCCAGAACGACATTTCGCGAACGACCAATGAAATAACTGAAAAGAGGTCGACATTAACCAATTTGAAAGCAGCTTTCTCGAGCTATACGGCACAATCTCGACATTGAGGCAAGAGCGAAAAGCGGATCTGGAGGCGTAGGTGCCTTTTCAAAACCTCCGTTTTAAATCAGTTTGTTGTTGACGTATTCAACGCTGTTCAATCAACATTTTATTGTATTTTAAAGTGTAATGATGTCTCATTGGCCTTGAGTCCTGGTGCTGTCCACCCATTGTCAGACAATACGCACCTTACACCTGGTGTACAGCACGTGACAATAAACTGTAATTCTTCTTTCTACGCTACATACTTCTTCAATGAGCTATACAGACCATCCTACCCCTTATATTAACCGACAAATGTCAATAAAATGTTATTGTTGAATAAACATGTCTTATCATGTGACAATTGATGAAGTTCACTGAGTAATTTGATTTATGAAAATGTCCAAAAGATATATGGTACACATGTTGATCAAAGAAGCCTGACGAAAAATAGAAAAGGGTTTTCTGATATAAATATGTTAGTAGCACTTGTCTACTTGAAGACTTTGAAAGTACATGACAAGTGGGCGGTGGTGTAGCAAAGTAGTTGAAGCGTTCGCTTATCATGCCGAAAACTTGGGTTCGATTCCTCCCATTGGTAAAAAGGTGTCCCCCGCCATGATATAGCTGGAATATTACTAAAGGCGGTATAAAACGATTCTCACTGACAGACATGACAAATCTCTGTTGACAACAAGTCAACAACCCACCTTAACGTACTTACCCGTGACAGCATGAGATCCCAGGTCGTGCTGAGGGCGTTGATCTCTATTTCTTTGTACCTGCCCGAACATAAGCAAAATACGGTAGACAGCATATTATTCTAGATTGTCCGACTTGTTTCTAACCAACCTCAACAACACATTAATTGGCTTCAGGAATGATATTTCAGCCGATCAATTTCAACGTCATTTTTGGACTTTTGGAAAAATAATGTTTAAATAAGATCTAAACAGTTCAAGATGGCTCGGATTCCATGATAGCTATTAACATTCCACAGCCTGAATGTTTAACAAAAGTTTTTTAAACTTTGTAAATGAAATTAAATTTGCTCTCAGATTTGTTAGATATTTTTACGTAGATGCTCACATGCTCATGCTGTTGTCGACGTCAAGGAACACCTACAAGAGCAGAGATCCATTACCAGTAATATTAAATGCTCTATATTTTACTACAAGGCATAAATGTGAACAAAATTTATTATCTTTTATCACGTTTGGTCCACGACCGGTAAAACTCTGGGTTAGAATACGTGTTCAGCAACCCATGCTTGTCGTAAGAGGCGACTATGGGATCGGGTGGTCAGGCCCGGTGACTTGGTTGATGCATGTCATCGTATCCCAATTGCATAGATGTCAATGCTCTTGATATCAATTACTGGATCCAAACTCAATGAGTTACAGACCGTCGCCATATTGCTGGAATATTACTGAGTGCGGTTAAACGACAATCAACATCAACGAGACAGTGAGCTGCTTGCTTTAGACATAATGCCTGATCTCCTTGCTCACTCTTGGTCTGCCTTGGTATGTTGACATCAGGGTCATAACCTTTACCCTCTGATGACCCTGCCTAACCTTGTCTTCTAGGTTATAAAAATAATAATTTTGGTTTTTAGACACCGCCTGCATCATCATTAAGTCTGCAAATTTGCTGCATCATCATTAAGTCTGCAAATTTGATCCAGAGTGTTATATGATAATGGGTAAATGCGCGTGGAAGTTGTTCAGCAACGTTCCATCTGGACGAGTCACTGCTGGCAGTTATCAGTCAGGTCAAACACTGCGTCCACCAGTAGAGGATGATAAGAACCCTCATTGGATTAAGGACTGCCACTGTGGTCTAGTGGATAAAGCGGAAGGTCGGTGGTTCGATCCCCTGGTAGCATCATACCAAAAGACGTTGCTGTTACCCTGCCTGGCGCTCGGCATTAAGGGGATACGATAAAGACTGATCGGTTCGGAGTCATGTTGAAATTAAGTGCGGAATGGTATCTTAGTGTCGCTTGCACTTTTATACTAGCATTAGTCTGGACTAGTACAAGCAAGCACACACACACACGCACTTACGTACGCACGCATGTCGTCGCTATATAAGTGCAATAATTTGGAACGCGACGTTAAACCCCATTTCGCCTTAACTCACCTCGCTTTATAAGTGTAATAATCTTGCACGCGACCTAAAACCACATTTCACCTCACCTGACTTGATTAAATGGTCATTAAAATAGCGGAATGGCTAACCGAAGAAATAACTGTATTCCTTACCTCAAATGCATTTTCTTGATATACTGGAAAAAGAAATGGATGGTATTACATATATGTGTTTGACCCATTTCGTGATAAGAATAAAGACACTATGGTAACACTTCACTGATTGTTAGTTTTGTCATTAAGTGGTAAACATTGGAAACATCACTTCTTAGCGTACATGTTTCTCTATATGTTTCCGTGGTTCGCGTTTCTTTTGGTGGTGGGTATATATATGAGAAAGTTATGCAGGCAAACTTCTGTTATGGAAATTTATCAAATTATTACAATTGTTATTTCCACGCTTAAAGAGGTTATTTTGTTAAAAGTTGTTATCTTGTGTTGTGACATACTTCGTGTGTCTTTCTGTGTCATTGTCGCCCAGATGTGTGGCTCTTGCAGGTACGCCCCAACGTACAGCAGCTGGTCGTCCCAGCGTAGTTTCACCTTCGTCTCAACAGGGGGCGCTGGGAACTGAGGACCCCGGATGTCTAGCAATAAAGCAGTTTAAGATTTTCTATAAAACTAATGGTATGCACAATTAAATAAGTCCGTTACATTTTCATACATCGGCTTTATTTCCAGGTTTGTTTGAGATTGTAGGAAATGATACTCCATTACGCCTATAAAGTTTCCAGTGAAACATGTGAAATATTTCAGTCAACTTTCACGATCTAGATTATGTGTTTCTTTGGCATGACGTGACGTGACATCCACCGAGGTCGTAGCGTGACGAGACAAGCACCGACCTCGTAGCGTGACGAGACAAGCACCGACCTCTTGACGTGACGAGACAAGCACCGACCTCGTAGCGTGACGTGACAATCACCGACGTCGTAGCGTGACGAGACAACCACCGACATCGTAGCGTGACGAGACAAGCACAGACCTCGTAGTGTGACGTGACAACCACCGACCTCGTAGCGTGACGAGACAAGCACAGACCTCGTAGTGTGACGTGACAACCACCGACCTCGTAGCGTGACGAGACAAGCACCGACCTCGTAGCGTGACGTGACAATCACCGACGTCGTAGCCTGACGTGACAATCACCGACGTCGTAGCGTGACGAGACAACCACCGACATCGTAGCGTGACGAGACAATCACCGACGTCGTAGCGTGACGAGACAACCACCGACATCGTAGCGTGACGAGACAAGCACAGACCTCGTAGTGTGACGTGACAACCACCGACCTCGTAGCGTGACGAGACAAGCACCGACCTCGTAGTGTGACGTGACAACTACCGACCTCGTAGCGTGACGTGACAACCATCGACTTCTTTGCGTGACGTGACACCTAACGACCACACAGCGTGACTGGACACCCACTGACCACACAGCGTGACTGGACACCCCCGAACACACAGCGCGACTGGACACCCCCGACTTCACAGGGTGACTGGACACCCACTGACCACACAGCGTGACTGGACACCCACTGACCAGACAGCGTGACTGGACACCCCCGACCACACAGTGTGACTGGACACCCACTGACCAGACAGCGTGACTGGACACCCCCGACCACACAGTGTGACTGGACACCCACTGACCACACAGCGTGACTGGACACCCACCGACCACACAGCGTGACTGGACACCCCCGACCTCACAGCGTGACTGGACACCCACTGACCACACAGCGTGACTGGACACCCCCGACCACACAGCGTGACTGGACACCCAACGACCACACAGCGTGACTGGACACCCCCGACCACACAGCGTGACTGGACACCCAACAACCACACAGCGTGACTGGACACCCCCGACCACACAGCGTGACTGGACACCCACTGACCACACAGCGTGACTGGACACCCCCGACCTCACAGCGTGACTGGACATCCACTGACCACACAGCGTGACTGGACACCCACCGACCACACAGCGTGACTGGACACCCACCGACCACACAGCGTGACTGGACACCCACCGACCACACAGCGTGACTGGACACCCACTGACCACACAGCGTGACTGGACACCCACTGACCAGACAGCGTGACTGGACACCCCCGACCACACAGCGTGACTGGACACCCAACGACCACACAGCGTGACTGGACACCCCCGACCACACAGCGTGACTGGACACCCACTGACCACACAGCGTGACTGGACACCCCCGACCACACAGCATGACTGGACACCCACTGACCACACAGCGTGACTGGACACCCCCGACCTCACAGCGTGACTGGACACCCCCGACCACACAGCGTGACATGACACCCCCGACCACACAGCGTGACTGGACACCCCCGACCACACAGCGTGACTGGACATCCACTGACCACACAGCGTGACTGGACACCCCCGACCACATAGCGTGACTGGACACCCAACGACCACACAGCGTGACTGGACACCCACCGACCTCACAGCGTGATTGGACACCCAACCACCACACAGCGTGACTGGACACCCCCGACCACATAGCGTGACTGGACACCCAACGACCACACAGCGTGACTGGACACCCACCGACCACACAGCGTGACTGGACACCCAACCACCACATGGCGGAACGTACCCATAAAGTTTTCCGTCCAAGGTACCTCCTTCCACGCATCTTCGTCGAGTCGTCCGTCAACGGTGATGGTTTTGCCGTTCAGGTGATTAGCCACATAGTGACGGGGGAGTTCGGGGGAGCACGATGCTGCCACCTTAGCCTCCTCCGAACATTCCGAGTTGCAGCTAAAACAAAAACCACAAATCATCAGGGGTTTTCACACATGTGTCTTTGACAGAAGAAAAATAATGAGAGTTCCGGTTTCACAGAAACTGACGCCCGCGAAGCATAAACTAGAGTCCATATATAGTAATAACATCATGATATTTTAAAGGTGCAGCTAAATGTGCAAATGGTCATAATGTAACTGTGAATTGTTTTTAAGATGATATCATCTTGTCTTTTTGAAGTGCAGGCAGAACGGGTTTAAGCAGAATGGACTGTAAGCTGAATGAGAAGTCGCCAAAAAGGTAGTTGGGTATGATACATTATTTTATTATGATCCATATTTCACATTATCTTATTGAAAACAACATTCGTATGATACAAAACACATCACATGTGTCACTTGTAGCCCGAAAAGAGGTGAAGTGAAATTGGGTTTAACGCCGCGTCCAAGATCATATAGCGATGTGCATGCGCGTGCGTGTGTGTGACTGCTTGTACTAGTCCGGACTGATGCCGATTTATAGTGCTAGCTCACTGAGATACCATGTCGCAGCTTAACATGAATACCCCACTCAGGCACAGTATACTAACTCCGATCCGACCAGTCCTTGTTTTAGACCCTTAATGCCGAGCGCCAAACAGGGTAACAACAAGTACCATCTTTTAACGTCTTTTGGTATGACGCCGTCGGGGATCGAACCCAAGACCTTCCGCTCTCCGGGCGGACGCTCTACCACAAGACCACGGAGGCGGTCTCAAAACATAAAGAACATGATGAATAACATAACATTAATATGTAACAGTGAATGATATGTTGGTTTACCAGTCTCTGACATGTGTAGTGTTCACCATTTGTATGTAGTGTAAGGTACGAGTACCCATGCATCCTATGTTTACAAAAGACATTCTGATGTTTACCAGGGACAGACGAAGATAGGTAAACTACAGTCATGAGGACTCCTTTCTTTGGAGATTAAGTATTTCCATTCTGCCCTGTACAGACACAAGACGATTGTCACATGTGTAAACACTCCGTAAATTTGATATGTTGTGAAAGCTACTCTGTCAACTCCTTTTGTAAACATCGTCACCTTATTCAAACTGTGAATAGTTGCAGTGTAAGCCTGGATGGTAACTCTCATGCCTCTCCCATATTTGACATCTTTGTTGGTCAGCAATGAACACTTATTGTTATGGGTAATTGTGTTTGCAAATATCACATCGTGTATAGAGCCATAAACAATGAACATTCTATTACAAAGGTAGGTTCAACACATACACTGACGGGCATAAGAATGTACACAGCCGTGTTTGATGGTGGCTAAAAATGAAATAAACAAGAAATGGTTAGTATTTTCTTTAAATTACATTTTAGAAGCTGTAACATAAACAGCAACCACAACGTCGTCCGAGGCGGGCATCGGTATCCTAGGAATGACTGCCTCTGGAAAGAGGTTTGAGCAATCCTTGATGAGTGCCACAACCACATATACACCTATTGCACGGTTTAGGGCATCTAGCAACATATTGCAGTCACAACAAACCGACCTCTGTTGCTCTTCCTTCGCCATGTTCGTCCCAGGGTGACACCATATCACGCCCCTGGACGTCGATTCACGTCGGTTACGTATCATGGAGTGCAACGAAATCGGCAAGCGTACAATTTCATGGCTTGCAGCTCCTGCAGTCTGCTATCTTTATTGATGGAAGCAAAGTTGCAACTTTTAGTACAGAAACCTCTACAACTCTCGATAACCAGCGACACCGAACATCGGCTATGTTTCCATTGTGTTAGCTCGACCCTACAATGTACTTGTGGAATGTCTCGCGTCGTGTGATTTGAACTAAATCAAATTAATCTCAGAACTTAAATTTGAATTCGACTTTTTGCTGCATGGGATTATGGATAATCACACACTGAACGGATACCTATATCCAATCAAACACAAGGCTGGTCTTAATTTCCGCATCTTAAATGTAATAAAGTTGGCTTTACCGTCATGTGCGGTGTAATATAGTATAGTTCTGCCATGAACTATTAAAACGTCAAAGCACTCGAACGCAAGCGTCTTCGTGCTTTAACTATTTGTTCAGGGCAAAACTACGTTGTATTACACTGCACATAGGGGTAAAGCTAACTTTGTTTTTTGTACCAAGTTTAACATGTATAAGAATTTGGAAGGCTTTAACGTATAGATAAGAACGGTGTCCCCATCAAACGCCCAATATATATACCCTACAGCCCAGACTTAGCCCCCACCTGTGATGTTACATTGCAGCTGTATGATTTATGTACTACAGTTATATCACAACTGTATGAACACCTACCACGGTTATATCACAACTGTATGAACATCTACCACGGTTATATCCCAGCTGTATGACGCATCTACCATGGTTATATCTCAGCTGTATGACGCATCTACCACGGTTACATCACAACTGTATGAACATCTACCACGGTTATATCACAGCTGTATGACGCATCTACCACGGTTATATCACAACTGTATGAACATCTACCACGGTTATATCACAGCTGTATGGACATCTGCCACGGTTATATCACAGCTGTATGACGCATCTCCACGGTTATATCACAGCTGTATGAACATCTACCATAGTTATATCACAGCTGTATGACGCATCTACCACGGTTATATCACAACTATATGAACATCTACCACGGTTACATCATACCTGTATGACGCATCTACCACGGTTATATCACAGCAGACCGCCACCGTGGTCTAGAGGTAGAGCGTCCGCCCGGAGCGCGGAATGTCCGACATGCCAAAAGACGTTATAAGATGGTATTGTCTGGCGCTCGGCATTAAGGGACTAAAACAAGGATACTGTGTCTGAGTGGGGTATTCATGTTAAACTGCGGCATGGTATATCTGTGTGCTAGCACTATAACGCGACATCAGTCCACACACACACACACACACACACACACACACACACACACACACACACACACACGTCGCTATATAATTGCAAAAATCTTGGACGCGACGCTAAACCCCATTTCACCTCACCTACATCACAGAATGTTACATGTGTAACATTACACGGTTATGTAACAGTTGTATGATACATGTAATACAGTTATCCACGGCTGTATGATACATATACTGCTGTTATATCACATGATACACGTACTATAATATCACAGCTATATGATACATGTACCACTGTTATATCACAGCTTTATGATGCATGTACTACTGTTATATCACAGCTGGATGAAACATGTACTACTGTTATATCACAGCTGTATGATGCATGTACCACTGTTATATCACAGCTTTATGATACATGTACTACTGTTATATCACAGCTGTATGATGCATGTACTACTGTTATATCACAGCTGTATGAAACATGTACTACTGTTATATCACAGCTATATGATACATGTACTACTGTTATATCACAGCTTTATGATACATGTACCACTGTTATATCACAGCTGTATGATACATGTACCACTGTTATATCACAGCTTTATGATACATGTACTGCTGTTATATCACAGCTATATGATACATATACCACTGTTATATCACAGCTTTATGATACATGTACTACTGTTATATCACAGCTGTATGATGCATGTACTACTGTTATATCACAGCTGTATGATGAATGTACTACTGTTATATCACAACTGTATGATGCATGTACTACTGTTATATCACAGCTGTATGATACATGTACTACTGTTATATCACAGCTTTATGATGCATGTACTACTGTTATATCACAGCTGTATGATACATGTACTACTGTTATATCACAGCTGTATGATACATGTACTACTGTTATATCACAGCTGTATGATGCATGTACTACTGTTATATCACAGCTGTATGATACATGTACTACTGTTATATCACAGCTGTATGATACATGTACCACTGTTATATCACAGCTGTATGATACATGTACTACTGTTATATCACAGCTGTATGATACATGTACTACTGTTATATCACAGCTGTATGATACATGTACTACTGTTATATCACAGCTGTATGATGCATGTACTACTGTTATATCACAGCTGTATGATGCATGTACTACTGTTATATCACAGCTGTATGATGCATGTACTACTGTTATATCACAGCTGTATGATACATGTACTACTGTTATATCACAGCTTTATGATGCATGTACTACTGTTATATCACAGCTGGATGAAACATGTACTACTGTTATATCACAGCTGTATGATGCATGTAAAACGGTTATCCACAGCTGTTTGATGCATGTACTACTGTTATATCACAGCTGTATGATGCATGTACTACTGTTATATCACAGCTGTATGATACATGTACCACTGTTATATCACAGCTGTATGATGCATGTACTACTGTTATATCACAGCTGTATGATGCATGTACTACTGTTATATCACAGCTGTATGATGCATGTACTACTGTTATATCACAGCTTTATGATACATGTACTGCTGTTATATCACAGCTGTATGATGCATGTACTACTGTTATATCACAGCTTTATGATACATGTACTACTGTTATATCACAGCTGTACATCATCAACATTGAAATGGCATTCAAGTAGGCCAATGATGTCTACACCATGTAAGTATATGTTCTCCTGTGCATCACTTCCTTCTGTGTAACATGTGATAAAAACCTCAGCTTCGCCAGCCGACAAGGGCTGTTCAAGTGCAGGTTGTGACATTTACTCCAGCTGACTTAACAGCAAACTAAGGTTCCATGGTCCCGGCGTTGATATACGTGAATTATGTGAAACTGCGACATTGAGAGTTAGCACACAAAGAGGGTTCAAATGTCTGGTATCAATCATGCGAGTACTGTTCCTTGGTCGAAGTCTGGCATCTGTATAAATGTTCAACAACATTAACGCTACCTGTACAAAAGCCCTTCCTTACATGACGCCCATAAATAATCTTATATATAGGTTGCAATGGCTGCGTACATTCTTACCTGCCTTGTCAAACAGTAAAACACAACAATACTAAAGTATCCACCACCTGGCCGTTAAACCAAATTATAACCACATACATATCGACGTATGGACAATGGAATGCACATACACATTTCCTTTCGAATGAGATAGGGTGTTGTACTTTAGGATTGTATACATTCACATGGTTCATTCAATGTTGGTTATTTCCATTGAGGTCCTTAATCAGCAAGAAGTAATTAGTGTTTGAGGCAAATATCATATGGTAATATATACCAAAATAACGACGTCATTATATGGACTGACTTGATTTTCTGCTTTATCGGGCTAATCAAACAACTACGTCTATGTTGGGTGTGACAAACCGGTTTTACTGACAGGTTGTTCAACGTTGTAAACAATCTTACCTCCTCTGATAGTCGGGGATTGTAACAGTGGGATCGTCATCCTCTTGGGTAGGGTTTTCTGACCAGGCTAAATATCCAATGCCAACACCAAGACCAAGACAGGCAGCGCAACCGATCACCCCGATGATAATAGCGAGTTGTGGAGACGATGACCCCATGTTGTGTCTCCGGAGTAAGTATTCAACTGTAGCTGGCCGGCGAGATCCTGGTGTCCGTTGTAGACATGCGGGCGGGAGGCGGAGGGAGATTACTGTCGCTGCCCTTCGGCTAGCGTGATTAGAAAAAGTCTCGGAGGACGGTAAAAACAGGCAGTATGTGCGACTGTTGGTGTGGGATGTTGACAGGTGTTATTACCAGCTTTATAAATTGGCTATTGTTGTAACGGTGCAAAAATAGACATAATGGCTCGGTAGCTCACCTTTCACGAATATGCAAAGGGGTGAGGTGAGGTGAGGTGAAATGAGGTTCAACGTCGCGTCCAAGATTAGTGCACTTATATAGCGACGTGCATTCAGGTGTGTGTGTGTGTGTGTGTGTGTGTGTGTGTGTGTGTGTGTGTGTGTGTGTGTGTGTGTGTGTGTGTGTGTGTGTGTGTGTGTGTGTGTGTGTGTGTGTGTGTGTGTGTGTGTGTGTGGGTGTGTGTGTGAATGTGTGTGTGTGTGTGCTGCTTGTACTAGTCCGGACTGATGCCGATTTTATAGTGCTAGCCCACTGAGATACCATGTCGCAGTTTAACATGAATACCAAACTCAGACACAGTATACTGACTACGAACCGACCAGTCCTTGTGGTCGTAAAACCTTAGGACTCATTAGTTTGTAATTAATTTCTTTAACGTAATTCAAGGTTTCGGGAATGGCAACATAGGTTTCAGCTCAATCAATCAGATTTTTAGAAACAGAGTTGAAAAGTTCAACTGTTTATAAAGCATTGGTCATCTAATGGTCAGGACACCTTATAACATTTCAGTTAACTTCGTCAGCAGGTTGTAGAGAAAATACGAAAATGTAGAAAGTTTGTGGTTGTGGTAAAACATACCTGCGCGATTTCCGCTCAGGTAACATTTAATGACAGGGCATTTAGGCATCCATTTGGGAACTAATTGTGCTCCCTCCCTGCTGATCTGTTTCTCCATGCATACGTGTCAGAATTTCTTCTCGGATTGGCAAAATCAACTCAAGGGATTCTGACAAAGAAGTCGGTCAATAATGGTCAACTAGCCACTCCCCTACCACTGCTTTGCCCTGTAGAACTAGTAATGTGAGTGAGTGAGTGAGTGAGTTGGGTTTAACGCCGCTTTTAACAGTATTCCAGTTATATCGCGGCGTGTCAGCTTAATGTGGGAGGAAAGCCCGAAGTGATGCAGGTCTCAGACGTTTACCACTTCGGTGAAACCCACGAGCACGGGTATGGTGCTGACAAACCTAGAAACATAATCGGGGCGAACCGGGATTCGAACCCACAATCATAGGTTTCTGGCGTGCCCAGGGGACGCAACTCTGCACAGCGAATTGCGTGCCCCCTGAACGAGTAATGAAAGAGACCAGTGAAACCATTCTTTTATATTCAGATGCACACATATTCAAGGTGACACAAATCTACTATTCTGTATGACAAGAGGTACTACTTTTGCTTTCCAAAAGTCATATTCCCTTCATGTCCCTACAGCAGCTAAAGCCTTTGGTGCCTCCTTGTCACAACGTTCGAGATACAATCAAGCACACCACTTCCTACGACTCTTGCTCAAAAGTGTTTTTTTAGGGTTACAACATTCAAGGCCTTAGTGCATGCTTTAGGGTACATTTTAAGTAGAGGACATTTCCAAATGTGACGCATCAGTGACCACAATGATGTCCGATGCAATTCTCTATGTTGCCTTGAACCATATGTCTCCGTGTTCTTTTCAGGTGAACACTTGTCTTTGCATGTGTTTGTGACGGTGTCTTCGGAGGGACAGGATACGCTCACCTTTTCGCGAACACTTGGTATCATCACTATTTGATAGTGATTCATAACACACGTTCATGATATAGTCGGGATCGTTCAATGGACTTTTCTTCTGGATCCTGCCGGACTTTTTATGATGATTGAAAGGGTTTTGTTGCTTTAATGCAATAGTTGTAAGTTCAGGGTAGGGGTGTATATGGAATGCAGCAGATAATCACGTTGTTTTTTATTGTTTTGTCCACAGTTTGTTGACATGAACTGCACTAGCATCCTGTTTGAGTGACGAGTAAGCCTTGTTTTTGTGTTTTTGCCCATTAGCTGAGATAACACTTCAACAAGTCCATCAGTAGGGGCTTCGCCTATCACACATGCTATGTGCTATACATTTCTGAATCGAGACATCATACACGACGTTTAAAGAATGTTTGAGTTTACATTTGCAGCATGACAACACTTCCTTCTTGGTCACCACCATCAGTCAGGTTCTAAGTTTCCCTTACTTGTCGTGAGAGTCAGTTTGCTCAGTATATTTATCTGACTGATTTCATGCCCTCGTGACCCCATTTCCGTGCTGATATTACCTGCTTCTGCCTCGACAAGAAGACCTGGGTTCGATTCCCGACATGGGTACAGTGTGTGAAGCCCATTTCCGGAGTCCCCCGCCGTGAATTTGCTTGAATATTGCTAAAAGCGGCGTATAACCATACTCACTCACTCACTCACTCACTCACTCGACAAGTTTCAGGACACCGTGATACAACAGCTGGGATATTGCTGTGTAATTCAACAGACACAGTTCAGTTTTCTTATCATTTTGTTTCATTACTTCGTGTTCACGTTTGCCGCACCATTTGCCACCTGACTTAATGTAATAAAGTGAATTGTGTAAAAATGCTGTCTTCCTTCGCACAATAATCCACATTTGGAAACTAACTAATTATAAACATACGCAAGTAGGTTCATTGGCAATTTTAGTCCGGTCCAGTCTCACCAGTCCTACCAGTCTGGTATCGTCCTACACACACAACGTGTCATGCTACTGCTTATTCTGCTGATTCTATGGAGTATTCGCCCCTTTAGCAGTGAAATGCGAAGGTCACGAATGCTCCCTGACATATCTTTTCGGTATACTTGCACTTAACGGTGAGATATAGTAGAATCTTTGACGGATACTTGCACTTGACGGGGAGATATAGTAGAATCTCTTACGTATACTTGCACAAGACGGTGAGATATAGTAGAATCTTTGACGGATACTTGCACTAGGCGGTGAGATATAGTAGAATCTTTGACGGATACTTGCACTTGACGGTGAGATATAGTAGAATCTTTGACGGATACTTGCACTAGGCGGTGAGATATAGTAGAATCTTTGACGGATACTTGCACTTGACGGTGAGATATAGTAGAATCTCTTACGTATACTTGCACAAGACGGTGAGATATAGTAGAATCTTTGACGTATACTTACTCTAGACAGTGAGATATAGTGAAATCTTTGACATATACTCTCTTTAAACATTGGGATATGGTGAACAATGTCCGGTTAAATGAACTGTTGATTTATATATATATGAGAGCGTCTATGGTCTTGTAACATGCAAAAGCCCGCTGTGACTTCACACTGCAGATCGTTTGTCAGTTGTTACGCAGCTGATAAATTAGATTATCTTATGGGTAACGACCAATCCCCTGTGTAGAACCAGAATGCCTCCGTGGTCTCGTTCGATCCCCGGCCACGTCATGTTAAAAGAAGCTTCTTGTAGTTAACCTGTCTGGGGCAAAACAAGGACTGGTCGGCTCGGAGTCAGTATATTGTGTCTTAGTGGGGTAGTCATGTTAAACTGTTAAATTCGGCATTAGTCCGGACTAGTACAACAGTCACTGTATGACGTATGTAGCTTGAGGATCTGCGTGACAGTCACTTTAGCAATAAGACGTATGCAGCACCTGCTGGAGGATCTGCGTGACAGTCACTTTAGCAATAAGACGTATGTAGCACCTGCAGGAGGATCTGTGTGACAGTCACTTTAACAATAAGACGTACATGTTAGTAGCACCTGCTTGAGGATCTGTGTGACAGTCACTTTCGCAATAAGACGTATGTAGCACCTGCTGGAGGATCTGCGTGACAGTCACTTTAGCAATAAGACGTATGTAGCACCTGCTGGAGGATCTGTGTGACAGTCACTTTCGCAATAAGACGTTTGTAGCACCTGCTGGAGGATCTGCGTGACAGTCACTTTAGCAATAAGACGTATGTAGCACCTGATGGAGTATCTGCGTGACAGTCACTTTCGCAATAAGACGTGCGTAGCACCTGATGGAGTATCTGCGTGACAGTCACTTTCGCAATAAGGCGTATGTAGTACCTGCTGGAGTATCTGCGTGACAGTCACTTTCGCAATAAGACGTATATAGCACCTGATGGAGGATCTGCGTGACAGTCACTTTAGCAATAAGACGTATGTAGCGCCTGCTGGAGTATCTGCGTGACAGTCACTTTAGCAATAAGACGTATGTAGCACCTGATGGAGGATCTGATCGAGTGTCACCATACAACAGTATGACGACGTAGCCCCTGATTATCTACTATGAGTCAATTCTTATGTACCCACATGTGAATAAGACGTGTAAATGTTGCATCGCCTTTTTGTAAATGCACGATCCAATGCACATAGATTGACATACAGGTCGCTAAAACACCCCTGATACACAGTTAGACAAAATATGAATCCCTTAATGGGGGGTAAACAATTTAGGACTAATCCAACATCCAGGATTAAAGGGGACACGGGTGACCCAGTCGTCTAAGGCGCCGCAATTCGCTTTGCAAAGGTTGCGTCCCTTGGGCGCGCCAGACACCTATGATCGCGGGTTCGAATCGATCTGTCATATATCTGCAGAGGACAAAGGCAATGTGCGCTTGGTTCTTGCGTTGACTCTCCTCATGATGTCGTCTTCATTGTCGAGGGAACTCTTGGAATCGGGCTGAATGAGTACAATCATTTTATTGTACGGTCCACGGATCTCTGACCGTTGTGCCTCCTATCAAAAGTACACACGTGTATCATACCATTCATGATTGCAAATTCTATTTGGCTCCATAAATGGGCGTTACGTTTTTATCTCTTCCTCAGCTGTATACACCGCCTCCATGGTGTAGTGGTAGAGTGTCCGCCCGGAGACCGAAAGGTCCGGGGTTCGATCCCCGACGGCGTCATACCAAAAGATGGGACTTGTTGTTACTATGTATGCTATTACATGAAACCATGTCATCTGTTATCTCAACGATGTGCAAATTTCATTTGTGATATCAAACGTCATGTTATAGCCTCATCTTGGACAGGCGTTGCAAATATGAAGCAGTGGAGTGATGACGTGTGCATTAGGAAACAGCAGATTGTGGATATCATAGATCACAAAATTATCTATAAAATATAAATATAAATAAAATTATAACAGTAATGCCGTTCATTTCAAAACGGTTATGATAACCTGTGAATTATTATTTTTGCATTTCGATGTATTTTATGTATTTTCACCGTGATCAGTTCGAATGTGTCACGGCATTGTTAGATACAGCTATAACCAGTGTTATCGCCTCTCTAGTGTGTGATCCTGTCTATGCAGTACACACTTAGCTTTATCGTGTAAATCGGAATGTTTGCTGGGTACTCTGAGTGTGTTCACTTTCTCATATTCAACAGAGCGACACACCTTTGACTATAATGAGATACTTAGTGTTATATATTTTTTTAATCACGTCATTGTGATTTTGAATAGTTTGTTCGATTTGTTAAAAGGTCCACCACATGCATCGCTTTGGGTTTCCTGACAATGTAAGCTGATTCGCCATGATCTAGCCAAAGACTGTTCATATCTGCGTTAAACAATCAAGAGCATGTGTTGTATGAATCAGTATGAAACAGTGATGATACCAGGTGTTCGCGAAAACGTTTGTTTGTTTGTTTGTTTGTTTGTTTGTTTGTTTGTTTGTTTGTTTGTTTGCTGTTTAACGCCGCACTCAGCAAAATTCCAGCTATATGACGGAGGTCTGTAAATGATCGAGCCTGGCCCAAACAATCCAATGATTGACATCATGAGCATCGATCCACGCAATTGGGACACGATGACATGCATCAACCAAGCCGATCCCGTTAGTCGCCTCTAACGACAAGTATAGTTGCCTTTTAAGGCAAGCATGGGTTGCTGAAAACCTGTTCTACCCCGGAATCTAAACGGGTCTCGCGAAAAGGTTAGCGTATCCTACCCAACAGTGGCACCATCACAAACACATGCAAAGGCATGTCAGTTGTTTACCAGCAAAAATAAAGGCACATACGGTACAAGTCAAAATAGGGAATTGCATCGGACTATTTTTGTCACTGATGCGTCCAATTTGGAAATGTCCTCCACAACACTGACACTATTTGCAAAAAGATCTTTATTCAGCCTGATTAAACTCAAATGCTTTCGTGTGGGTTCCATGTCAAACACAGCACGTGTTTCCTTGTCGCGATGAAGAACTGTGTTTATTCTCTGACAATGCGTTCATGATGTATCAGTCCCATGTAAGATCGTTCTATTCTATGTACAGTGTGACCTGTCAGCAGAGTGCGATATACGTCCACAGGCTGTTTTAAGTATTTTTTTACAAATCAGTTATCTAAAATATATACAAAACCTTCAAGATATATCGTGCGTCTGTCCTGTAAAAAGGTCGAGAGTTACATATTATCATTCCCAATAATCACAAGACAGTTGTCTGTATACATACGTGTTAATAATCAAATCTATCTACATACAGATGTTTTCTGCCATTTAAAACATGACCTGGCGTTTCATATATTTGGTACAGTATAACGGTTTTGCCAAATCACAACGGTAATGCAGTGGACATAATTTCAACAAGTGTCCCACGTTGTGATCACATCCGTTGTGGGTGGTTGTCGTGGAAAGGGCATCAGCGTGTGTCTCAGCACGTTGCGGCATCTGAACCTACCAAGTGTTTGGCACCAAGGAATTGTTCATTCCACTACTCCACCACAAATCTGTTCATCTTTTGAGTATCACCACTATGTCCGAGATTCCAAGTGTCCGAGTGTCCTTGTGATCGTGTCTCAGTATAATTCCTCATTGTTCTCGCCGAACCATACGTATCTGTCCGTCCGCGTGTGACCCTCCTTCATCTTCTCGTCAACCGGAAACGCTGTTGCCCTGAAGCCACCCCAGTCCAATTTAACCTCCATATTACGGACACACCTCTTGGACAACACATATGGTGGTAGTTTTAACAGCTCCAGTTTATCGGTGTATCTTCCTGTAGTAGCTCTGTATGCCTGAAAACAGAACACAATATTAATTGCCGAGCAAAAGAAGCACACCCATGTTTCCTGGTGGCTTCGTATGAAAGAAACAAGAAATGGTTATTTGTGGTGATGTATTTGATACGGGTATCATCGTTGTGTTTTTGGACCTTAAGTTTCGAATGTTTCGGTGACAGTTTTCAGCCTAGTAACGGTAATGTGTTGGTCAAATCTAATTTTCAAGTGTTTACTTTCTGCATCTTTCCTATGCAAGGGCGTTAACTGATTACAAAAGCCCTGTTTCAAGCCTTGCTGGAATTTCGTGGCTCAAACGTGTGCCACCAGTGGCTATTACGAGTTTTGTCCCTTCTATGTTCCTCCTATTGGCCAATCAGATTCAACCTCTCATATCACATTCATTTGCATATCATTTGTATACAAAATGGCGGCGCCCTGTCAAGACTATCGGATCGATAATCAAGATCTATATTGTAATAAAATGGGTCTTACCTCGCGAAGTGCGTCATATCATTTGAGCACCTTGATTAAAAACATGAAACGATTTAGAAAATATAAGTAGACGCCCAGCTGATGGTACAAATGCTTTGCAAATCCTGCCGTCTAACGAAATATGCACGTTGAAATATACTTTGTTTACGAATCTGATGTCTATTGGACTAAGGGGCGGTCGGGTAGCTTAGTGGTTAAAGCGTTCGCTCGTCACGCCGAAGACCCGGGTTCGATTCCCGACATGGGTACAATGAGTAAAGCCCATATCTGGTGTCCCCCGCCGTGATATTGCTGGAGCTAAAAGCGGCGTCAAACCATACTCACTCACTCTATTGGACTATGCATAGACTCGTTCGTCCAGCCAAAATGCAACTCCTGAATTCGAGTCTAGAGTGGAAACTGGACTTTTATAGTCGATTAACGCCCTTGCCTGGGGAAGATGACTTTCGCCTGCCCAGCATGTTTTTGAGTATCGCGTTGTAGTCCATATTATCAGTACCTTCCCGAGGCAATCGAGTTAACACATTTATAGTTTGCAGTTTGTACCTTCTCAGCTCGGTAGACCTCCAGCAGTGCGTTCCGTGTGACCCAGTCAGTAGATGTGACGAACTGTGTGGAGTTGACAGGCAGCTTCCTGAACTGGAGGAGACCCCATCTGATAACACAACACATGCCCATTATCTTAGCTAGATACAGAGAAACGTGTCCTCTCTATTGAAAATTGTCCAGACTTAAAACTAATGACGTGACGTAAACAATGAAATAATATACGACGACGCTGTTTTGAATGGGACGTTATCCTGGATAAAAATAGTGAGAAACTTGTCTTTCTTCTAACAATTGTTTCCAGAATAAAAAATGACATGACGTCAACAATGACATAATGTGACGTCATCATATACTATGACGTCACTATATATGACGTCAACAATGGTATCTATGTTACGCCAGCAATGGTGTCCTAATTATTTCATTACATTATTACACATGTGATTTGTATGTATTACTATCAACTAACTTGTCTTGAACCATATCGTAAGACGAGGGCGTGAAGCCAAGCACTTACTTGTCGGGTAGATGAATGTTGGACACCCCGGGGGAACTCCACACCCACCAGTCGGCCTCCATATCTAGTCTCTAGAGAAAGTAAATACAAAACATATTGTACATTCCAAGGTTTAGATTTTCAAAACGACAGTGCACTTCTTTTCACAGTAGTTAACATTATATTCGGGATAACACTGTAATTCTAGTAGTGCTTGAGCTTCACACGTGCTTGAGCTTCACACACCAAGACACATTAACTACTATGAACTATGTTGCCTCGTACCGACCCTTTTATGACTGTCGGGTCATATGCTTACATGCAATCTCGGAAGCTTACAATGTAGCTCGGTACTCTCCGACAAGTTGGTAACGTCAATGTCACGCGTCTTGACACAGATAATACTCAGATTCTCTACAATGTTCCCAAACTTACATAATTGAGTTGAACATCTAAATGTCAGAATTAAAAATACTGCTTAAAAAACCCCAATAAAAACTAACCTTGTGATATTTTCCTCCAACAACTTCTGTCATCCACTCGGATCTAAACATAAAAAAACACCAATATTAAAACACAAGTTGCAAATTTCGGTATACTAGTATTCCATAAAATACAGCGGTTACATACAATAAAACGCGACGTAAAGTACACCAAGTGCTTAGCGTGGGTCTATTGCACTTGCTGAGGCCAAACGCCCTTGATATGATTGACTGAAGTGCTATAAAATCTCCCCAAGAAGACCGGCTGTCTCTCCTCACGAAGCGCACGTATAATATCACCCTTATAAAGGGGTCGACTCACCTGACGAAGTTTGCCCTCCATGTTTCTCTATCATTTGGTACATCCGAGTTTCTCTTGATTCCAGCGAAAAGCGTTTTAAATGGAATAGACATTTCCAGCGTCCAGAATTTATCTGCAAATGTCAGTATATTCGTAATGTCATAAATAAGGGACTTAAATCTTGAAGCCCCTCCAAGCCTGGAGTGAGTGAGTATGGTTTTACGCCGCTTTTAGCAATGTTCCAGCAATATCACGATGGGGGACACCAGAAATTACCTTCACATATTGTATCCATGTGGGGAATCGAACCCGGGCCTTCGGCGTGACGAGTGAACGCTTTAACTACAGGCCTGGAGCTCTTTTGAGGAACGCAAGAGGAATATTTTATAAATGATTTATAAACTTAAGTACAAAAAGTAAATATAGAAGACTGATTGGGTGTTTTCTAAAAAAATCACAGGTTATTCTCCCCTTTGTCAGATCTTAACTTAACTATATGATCACGATAACGCCCTTGGTCACGCAGAGTTGTCTCCCTTTCATGCAAAAGCTCTGCTTGTCTGCCTGTCAGGGCGACAGCCACGCTCGTCAGTTTCACCCACGTGGTTGAACGTGCCTGACCTACTTTCATTCTGGGGGAGAGGTGGACTAGTCGTCTAAGGCGCCGCAATTCGCTGTGCGGAGTTGCATTTCGTGGGCGTACCAGAAAATGTATGATTGTGGGTTCGAATCCCAGGTTCGTATGTTTTCAGATTTGTAAGCACAATACCCGTACTTATGGATCTGACCAATAAATGTGTCCTCCTACATCAGTCTAACACGCAGTGAAAATTGGAAACGTATTGGGGGAACGGGTGGCCCAGTCGCCTAAGGCGCCTCGACCCGCTGTGCAGAGTTGCGTCCCTTGGGCACGCCAGAAACCTATGATTGTGGGTTCGAGTCCCGGTTCGCCCCGATTATGTTTCTAGGTTTGTCAGCACCATACCCGTGCTCGTGGGTTTCTGAGACCTGCATCACTTCGGGCTTTCCTCCCACATTAAGCTGATACGCCGTGATATAACTGGAATACTGTTAAAAGCGGCGTTAAACCCAACTCACTCACTCACTCAAAAACGTATTTATGTTATTCCTGTCATATTCCAGGTTTTCTCGCCGCAATAATTCGACAGGCCGTGATATACGTCACACTTGACTGGCTTATTAATGACTAAACCTATTGTAAATATAACACGTCAAGGCCAGAGAATAACCAGTCTCGATTATCTGCCGAAACAGATTCCATTGGTCGTAAAAGGCCATGAGAATTATATGAATGGATTACTTAAAAGCAAACATTTCGCGAAAAGGGTAACTCACTTTTTACGTTGGGGTCATTGATTGGTCCGTCTATGTGGACCCCTCTTATGACGTCACTCTCCCAGAAACTGAGGGGCTCCCCGTCATCCATATATGGCTATAGAACATAAAACAATACTTAGTATACACAACGTTATTATTTGCCTAGATATCAACAATATACTATAGAATAGTTTCTGTGTTATAACTGTAAGGTCCATGTTGCGTTACTTACCCTCGTCAGCATGATGTCGGATACTGTTCCCAATGCGTTCATTGTTATTTCTTTATATCTGTAATCGATGAAAAAGACCAGTCAATATCGTCGAACGACGACTTGGAGAAAGCAGTTTTCCATGTCTACTTATAAACGCCTTTTCTGAAAATATTATCTGGCAGATACTCATGAATCAGCTATGTTGTAATGAGTGAGTGCGTATGGCTTTAGGCGGCTTTAGCAATATTCTAACATCATAACGGCGGGGGACACCAGAAATGGGCTTCACACATTGCACCCTGGTCTTCGGCATGACGAGCGAACGCTAACCACCAGGCTACCCCACCGCCCAGCTGTTGTAGCTATATCGGCCTGTAAATTATCCAGCCAGTGATGGATAGCATAAACAACAATCCACATAGCCAGTGTGCGATGACACATGACGAGTAACGTCACACACTGTAAAGGGCGGCGTGATGGCCTTGACGTTAAAACCTTTGCTCGTCACGCATTAGAGCCGGGTTCGAATCCTCATATGGGTACATGCACTTGATTAGATATTGCTAAAAGCGAGGTGAATCCTCTCACTGTTTCGTCGATAAAATAAGTTCTTAAGTTCTTTAAATAATATATTATTGAATGATGATTTACTTAATTCATATACTTACTTATGGTTGCTCTGTTCAGTGTCTAGCATCACCTGTAGGACAAAGATACAGAGCGTAATTGGGAGCAAGTCCTTGAATGGCATTTATATGTAATACACATAAGGAAGAGAATTTATGGATGGCAACTTCTTTATTATGAGAAACATAACGTTTCGGAGTGGATGCTTACTTCTTCATCAGGCGAACCTTCATCAGGATGAAGGAGTAAGTATATACTCCGAAATAATGGGGATTTTACTACATTTAGCAATTGTACAACATTTTCTTAAACGCTGAGCTTAGGATTTCTCAAGCGCACATACTACATGTATTCTTTAAGAAAATCCATTTTCAATAGCTAGTTTAACAAGCAAATACCCCAGACCTCCGGACGTTATACCTCTACTACAGTGCATTGACATGCGCAGTCTGCGACGAAGGGACACCTTTCATTTGGATATTCCACGCAGTAAATATTTGACGGCATATTTGTGAAACATTTGGCACAAATTCAACCCACGCACATTATACACGAATTTTGTGAAAAAAGCACTGACGCATTTTTTTCAAGTTTTCGTGAACTAAATACGCTACGAATGGCTGGCAAACAGACATTTTCATTAAATAAGCAAGACGGGTCGTGTTGTTGGCTGACGTAATCTCCTGCACGTATACACAAATATGTACTGAAATGGGTTGATTGATAACTTCCGGTATTATCGTCTACATGGAATGAATGTGGTTCTCACCTGAAATGCATTGTCCTGGTAAACTGAAATAAAAAAGAAGATGTTCAGAACAAACAAGCTTCAGAAATAATGCGACACAGTCGAAAACTAATGTGTAGCCTTTGAAGGATCACCATCGACTTCATTATTAGTGTATTGTACATAGTGAACGTCGTTCGTCTGGAAACCCCTCGGCTATCACTGTTTACTTCCAAATATCATAAAAGGACACCACTACATTGTGAAATTTTTAAATACAGACGATTTCCCTTGGGACGGTCGCATCTGGATAAACTTATTATTATTTTCCAGCTGTACGAGGGCGCGGGTCAAGTCATTCAACTTTCAGGTGTTTCCAGCGTTCCGACAGCAACAATAAACATGCACATTATACATCGTGGACTTTATACATTATAACGTTGTAATATAATGTTTATCATGCTGGACTCACTTCACTGTTTCAATTATTGCCTTTCCTGCATGGCAGGCGCATCTTGTCTATCAGCAGGTTTTTGTCTTTTATATTTTGCCCATCCTTACCATTAGGCAGATATATTATTACCATATCTTATCTTAATTTTATTACCATATTTTTATTGGAATGCATACACAATTGTTGAATGGATGTAATTAAGCGGTCGATTTCTAATGTCTTATGTAACAATCAACGTTGTTTTCATAAATTATTGTTGTAAAGTAATTAGATTGTATTCTTGTAAAGTGAGTTTAGATGGCTTTACAGTTTCATGTGAACTATGTTCTTCTTTTTTCTACCTTCGCATTATCTTTATCTTCAGCAAATTCTAAATTCAGTACAGATGGAGGTCATCGGCCCATGGCACATTATCAATACAGCTCAGTTCACTTACACATTATAGCACTGCGTTGAGCTTGCAGATCATAATAACCTACGTTCTCTAACATCCATTGCAATTTTTTTAAATTGATTAATTTCAAATGGACATAAGTATATTAAATATTCCCAGTGAGGGGGGACATAATCTTTCTGGATTAAGTACATTTGGTGGAGATATTTAAACACATTGCAGATTAGCAGAAAATGGTAGTTCAGAAACTTAATCAGCATAGCTAATCAACGAGGAAAATAACAAACATTAAAAACGCAAGTTATGAATAATTATATAAGCTAATATGCCATCCAACATTCAAAATATATGACCCTTACATCTTATTTCAGGCTTTCCATTCAGTTTCTCCATAGAAGGGTACCACCTTTTCTCATATTTTCTTTTGTTCTACCGTGTACTTTACACCTTTGTTAAGCTAAACTCAAGCTTTTAACGTATTTGCAAATGTAAACGTCTCCCTATGTTGCAAGTTTGAAATATTCTAAACATCTCAATGTTGACTTTGTGGTAACCGCAAGGATGTGGTATGACAGTGTTGGCCTACAGTGGGGTAGAACAAGTACCTGCTATGCTACATATGCCCGCGATGATTACCCGCGGAATGAACAGGGAGGAAGCGTGGAGGTTGTCTCGCCTGCCGCTCCACCCATTGCCTGTTTGACTTTTACCGAGGTATCACTAAACAACCATTTCTTCAACATTTTCTCACATCTAGCCGTCGGGCGTCTAGGAGGCCCCTGGTGACAAGACGCGAGACCTCCTACACGGCTGTGCAGCCCGAGATATGGTGAGGTATGCACTTTTTGTGTCGCGTTTCCATGGCTACTCGTGTAGTTGTAATGAAAAGGTTCGCTGGCGACATTTGGGAGGTAAGGTAGAAAATCCTCCAGGATTAGCTGTTTCTTTAGATACAACTTGGGTAATGGAACTCCTAGTAACTGTTTTGATGAAACTATGTGAACTATTGTATCTATAGGTGTGGATAGTTTAAATAAGTATATGACTTATACGAGAAGCATATTCAAGATTGAAATTGACCCATACGCTATGACAATAATCTTATTCAAACCTTACTGTTATCTAAGTTCTCAAATGACTATGTTTATGACATGGAGTCGACGATAACAAACAGGCATATTAATGTCACGACGTTGTCAAAAGGTCGTGTGACTTTGTTTTCATTTGGTTTATTTGCCAGTGAAATACCAAGTACGTTTCAAAGTGCGCAGAAGCTCGTCACCCCAAACACCTTTAACAAACGAGAAAAATAATCGACATTAACACACTGAGGTATATATTGATATTTACACAACTTATACGTTCAAGATATAGGATGTTCTTGTCTTTGATGGGCAGTTTGAAGTCAGAAGAACATGGAGACGTGCCCTTTTACTGTTCACATGATGATTGAGTATGGTTTTACGCCGCTTTTAGCAATATTCCAGCAATATCACGACGGAGGATACCGGAAATGGGCTTCATACATTTTACCCATGTTGGGAATCGAACCCGGGTCTTCGGTGACACGAGCGAACGCTTTAACCACTAGGCAACCCCATGCCCCTTCACATGATGAAGGGACAAGAAGTAGCTCTGAAACGTGGTAACACGCAATAAAGACGTTGTTATCTATAGAAGTTTCAAGTCTTCATTTGATGTTCTGTCTGCCTGAGGTCTGGTATTATTATTTCTGCGTCATCTGTTAGTAAGAAAACTACTACTTAGAATGTGAGAAACATCACTTCTATTACTAACAACGTATAGGTCTTCAGCAACCCATGCTTGTCATAAGAGGCGACTTTCCTTGTCAAAAGGGGCGACTAACGGGATCGGGTCGTCAGGGTTTGCTGATGCATGTCATCGTATCCCATTTGCGTAAATCGAGGTTCATGATGTCAATCACAAGATTGTCTGACCCATACTCGATTATCTATAGACCGTAATCATTAAGCTGGAATATTTCTTGGAGCGGCGTTAAACATCAAACAAACAAAAGAACCTCTATTATGACGTGAACCCCAGTAGTCCCAGCTACAGGCTTTTAACTGTTGAATGATGATCACTATACTATTGTTAATGCTCTACACGCGTGCTTATGTAATGCCTATGTTTCTTGTATTCGCCACATGGATTATTAATAACAATACTGTGACTCCGGTCAATGTACAGGTACGTGACACAGAGGTACAGCTGTCATAGGAGCATTGCTACACATCTGTAAAACCTCGAATTGCTGACAAAGAAATTATCATTTTTCATCTTCAAAGTTTTTATATTTATTTCAAACAATTACCAAAACACCTTGACTATATATAAAAAATAAGTATAACTCAAATTCCTTCTCGATTAATTGATCTGTGATGTTTTAACAATACTGTGACACGCAGTTCAAAAATGGCTACGTAAGTGTATTTGTAAGGTTATTTGGCGCATTACATGGGGATTTCATCAATTGGCATAATTGTTCTCTATTTCAGACAGTTAAAAAGTACTTCACGTTCACGAATGTCTGAGAAAATGAAAGAGCAACGTTAGAAGAACAAGCCCCTGTGAGACAGACAACGAAGGATCGGAGCTGCATTGTGGTTCGCGAGGTAACCTTGCGGCAGGTCCGCTTCCGTCTTGTGTTTGTGGAGGTATTAGGCGTTGGCCGTATCGGTACACTGTGTGTTTACCGAGGACTTGACACCTCCCTCTCGCACACTGCTGCCTAACATGGACGCGGCCAGTTTACTCTCACTATGCACATTTCACACAATTAATATTGGTTAATTAGATGTATTGGAAAGTGGGTTAATGTATCAAATGTTTTATCTTGTTGTAAAACCTAGGTAGTCTGTCTTACAGACCCTGATACAAATATATATCAAATACAGACCACGCAAATCTATAATGTTTGGCAAGTCTAGATCACTGCAAAATCAGGAAATGAAGAGAGTCACTGGGCTCCTTTTTATTATATTTTTATTAAGATAACTGAACAACTGGTTTTTTCATGTACGATATGTTCATTTCAGAGACTAGATGTTAGTCTAAAACCTATGTTCTATTGTGTATATTTATGTAAATAATATTATTGATCCTCACATACCACTTACTTATATGTTTACTTTGTCTTGTAGATGCTATCTGGAATATCATAGAAAACCACGATAACAGAAGCACTATTTGAGAACGAATATATATACTAAGAAAAAAAATTAGGGGGGGGTATTTTTTATGAAAGTGTGTGCTGTCATCACAAAACATATCAACAACAAAAATATTCCTGATCCCTAACTTTGTGTTAGTATATTTTCGAGACGAATGCATAGAGTGGAAACACGGAGGAAACAGACTGTACTGTTTGCAGTATTAAGATGATAATGACATTGTTAATCACCATTCTCCTCTACATCACACTTCCTCATTTTACGTTGATTTGAAAATGTTATCTAAAAAACGAAAAAGAACATAATTGTGGCTAGTTGAATACCATGCTTATAGAAACAAGCAAAGGCTTGATCAATTCACTGTTTACACGTTTAACCTATCAATACATTCTACATGTATATAGAGCCTGTACCGCCAAAGAAAACACAGTATTGCAATAGTCTTTCTTATTTTGGCCAAGTTCCCCCCAGAAAGAAATAACCCCTTATCTAGTACAGGGCACGTCAGGTTTGACCTATTGCTTGCCGTGACCGAGTGTCCATCTTAAGATCGCCAACTTTCACAGCCCAAGTCTAAGTGTGAGAATTTGGTGTATCTTCAGTCTAAATAAAAACTAATTGCAGCGCAAGATACATGCAAAGACTACATGTTGATTTCGCCAAATGCAGAGGAACACACGCGCTCACTGTGATTAAGGTTTGTGTGTTCAGCTGGTTCCAACTGCCAGTGTATTTCAAAGCAGTGGGTTGAGCTATACTTAAAGATTTAATACTAGGTGAGGTGAAATGGGGTTTAACGTCGCGTTTAAGATTAGTGCACGTAAATAGCGCGCGCGTGCATGTTTCGGTATGACGCGGCCGGGGATCGAACCCCGGACCTTCCGCTGTACGGGGGGACGTTCTACCAATACACCACAGAGGCGGTATAGATTTGATGCTTAATGTGCACCTATAACCATGCGTGAAATCACAAAATGACAGATTATTGCATATTTTACATTCCTTTATGGTCAATGTTAAACTATGAAATGAGAATAGTGCTGACATTGATTTGTGGACTGCTCTGGTAATGAATTGGTAAGTTTGGCTTCTTTGGCATTACTTTACCACGACACAATTCCAGGAAAGGGTTTTAATCGATCTTAAATATTCAGTTCTATTTATTCTCCTCGCTACCATTTGACGCATATAACTAGGCTATCTTAATCGTTGACGAATTAGAAATGACACGATATCACGATATGGTAAAGGTAGTCAACGAGCGCTCATTCTAAACGCTGCTTAATCCAACAACAAAACTTACATTATCGTAGGTTTAGAGTTACTATGTTTTCTACACATAAATCTTAACATGTAGTTACAATACTTGTGTCGTGTCAGAACGAAAATTCCATTATGACGTATTTAGGTTACGTGTTTCTTAAAGTCTTCCGGTCTTTGGGTATAGATCGATAGGTACCTTTAAGCACAACTACGAACTACTTCCATATCAGCCTACCTGTGGTATCGTGCAGGGACCTGTTAGCCCAGACGTCGGTTTCCTCGAGATAGGCAGCTACGTACAGGTTCTCGTCATCCCACCGTACCTTGACATTAGTCTGGAACCTCGGCGCCGGGTAGTCACTTCCCTTGATATCTGAAATATGCATTTCACTGGGTGAAGCTCGGTCTTAATGGCTTTCACGCCGCTTTGAACATTGTATCAGTTATAATTATCATGGCTTCTCGGCTTGATGTGGGAAGAGGGCTCACAGATACGTAATTGGTTGAGGTTACCTCTTTAGTGAAATCCAGGAGTACAGGGAGGGTGCAGACACTCTAAGGATCGTCAAAGGGCCACAACCAGAGGATAACGAATTGGTCAAGCGACGCTTCAGTCACAGCAACATTTACTTAATGAGCTCGTCGCTATATAAGTGTAACAATCTTGAACGCGACGTCAAACCCCATTTAACCTCACCTTACCTCACCTCACCTTACCTCATCTCACCTCACCTTACCTCACCTCACCTAATAAACGAGCTGTTGTATTTTGGTGGCGAGCTACCATTTTACTTCTGTGTTCCTTCTCCGATATACATTGCTATTATTACCTTCAATTATCTTGATCTGTTGTAAATGAGTAATAAACCCCACAGAGTTAACTAAAATATTATAATTACTGAAATACGTACAAAAATACTCTTAGAAATTATGTTTGTAAATCGTTTCGTAAACACTTAAACTCCTCATGTTGACAATACAATAACAATGACACAAATGTTGTTAATATTAATCTGCAATACGACTCCCTGTTAGACTCCTGAATTTGTTATTGTTGCAAGTTTAATACAAAGTGTAAAGAAGCTGTTTCTATTTTCAGTCCAGCACCGTGTTGGTGAATGATTGTAAGGCAATCAGCATAGGATTACAGTAGTGCATGAAAACAAACGTCAACTTGGGAATGGAACGGTGGCATGGCTTGTATTGATCTTTTACGAGGTCAAATAACTTTTCAACTTGTAAAACATTGCCATTCACAAAAATAAGTGAAGTCATTAGTCCTGATCGTAACGACAAACGTGCGTCGCCTGTGTACACAGATAAACGGTTGAGTACATCATGCAGCTAACGATGAGAACATCACGTTGAAACGTTGTCAGAATGAACAGGGACACGAGAAAGGAAAAAGAACATTTCTTAACTACCAGGTTTTTGATAAAGCAATCAACTTAAACAGCTCAGCGTGTGTGCTTTTGTTAATCAACAAACATGTAACTGAAAATTGCAACCTCTGCGTTTCATTCATATTTTATTGGTCGAAACAGAAGTATGGTTTTACACTGCGTTTGGCAATATTCCAGTAACATCACGAACCAGACACACTTAACTCTAAAGGGGGAACTGTGGACCACAGTCTGAAGCTATTTCTAATCAAACCTAGACGTTGTAATTCGTGCTGTATGAGAAATTGAGACATTGACACTGTGTAAAAGGGATAATTATCGACTGCTAAATCTATATATACATTATAATGTGTGATTTAGCAACGCGAATCAAATTTTCCTTGGACTGCATGGGCGCTGTCCTCTTAAATAATTACTACAAGGGCGATTTTAACTACCCACTTTTGTTCATCTAATTAGTTTCTTTAATTCTCCAAGAATGAAATCCAACACACACGCGGATGTGTATCTACAATTACCCATTTATTTTACCTATAATGGATACAAGGATTGAATTTGCACTAAAAAACAGAAACATAAAACATAGAATATATATTTGTAGGATTTTACCGCGATCACTTGAGATCATCACTGATTTGTAGTGATATCATTTTCACTTGAATTTCGCCTTATGACGAATGGAAACTGTTTCGACGGATAATCGAATGTTGTGAGTCTCTGACGTTGACGACTTATATGTAGATACCTGGTTTGTTTGTTTGTTTGTTTGTTTGTTTGTTTGTTTGTTGTTTAACGCCGTACTCAGCAATATTCCAGCTATATGGCGGCGGTCTGTAAATAATCGAGTCTGGACCAGACAATCCAGTGATCAATATCATGAGCATCGATCCACGCAATTGGGACGGATGACATGCATCAACCAAGTCAGCGAGCCTGACCACCCGATCTCGTCAGTCGCCTTTCACGGCAAGCTTGGGTTGCTAAAGACCTATTCTACCCCGGAATCTTCACGGGTCGTAAATACCTGAATGTTGATTAAATAACCTTTCTTACTCGAGATATCACGACAATTGACCAAATTTGTAGTGACTTTTGATAAAGGGATTGGTGATTCTGAAAAAAACATAAACTGACACACTGATTAAAGTCTGCGGACAGTAGATACGTTATGAAGTCATTGTCTAGGGTCCAATGACTTCGAGTTAACGAAGATCCACATGTTCATGCATATTAACGTGAGAGTAAAGCAGATGCTGACCAATAAATGTTTGACTCCAGGCAACCTCCTGCCATGCCTTCTCGTCCAGACGGCCGTCAACCTCGATCTTAGCCCCGAGCAGATGGTACACCTGATATGTCTTGGGGAGGGGCACACTGCAGGTGTATGCCTTGCACGCCTCGATCTCGTGTGATAGCAAGTACCTGCAACAACAACAATGATTAGGACATACTTCCTTCATCAACATCTGAACATGAAATGGCCTCGATAATACTGAAATGATAGCCAACAATGTTGAACGCCAAAGTTCAAAAACACTTTTTTCCATGGTCAAGTGACCATGTCATGTATGGATCTGGAAGTTATAATTGGTGCCCTGTGATAAACTTAAATGGGATCAGTTTTTGAGGGAATGGAATGGAATTGTGAGGGATCAGTGCATGCTAGTTTGACATACATCCTAAAATTTGAGTTTGTAAAGTCATTTGCTTGGACTGTAAATTAGCCTATGTCTAATCCCCATGTAATTCCCCTTAGGTTTTGATGCACCTTCAAATGGTACAACACAGCCGCATTTAACGAACCTTTCTGCATGTACGTTCCATACATAAGGTGCTGGATTCTTTGTGAAAAGCTCCAATGTGTTTGTACGCCCCGACCCTAGAACTCTATCGAGGTTCTCTCCCTTACCTCTGAATCTCTGGCTCATCCCTCGCCGCATCTCCACAGGTCTGGAGCAATCTACCAAGTGTCCTATTTCTCACTGTGTTAAAGTCAAAGCTCTGCCTATTCGACACCTGGGGACGGAGAAGGTATCCTATAATAAGTCCAGCACCCATAGCCAATGCTGCCACCACAGCGGTGACAACAATAGCCGACGATGAGGCACCCATAGCCATTGTTTCAAAATGGCGGACGACTGTTACAGCAGACGCTGGTTTTGTGTGACGTTCACCGTTCTATTAAAGATGACTTAGTGTTCTTGTGTGAGTGAACTTCAACGCGGGTTTCTTTCACAAGTTTTGTCATTAGAGTGTTTGTCCAGCACATGCCATAGCTTTTAAATGAGCGACGACTGACGTATGGTTTGCATGCCTGCGGCGGGAGACTCGGACGTGTAATGTCACCGATGGGGAGGATCTCCCGCCAAAAACAAGGTCGTCTGCCGTTGAATCACGAGGAAGTCACGTCAGAACACGCTCTGGTATTGTTTTAATTCTCGCCTCCACAGACTCTGCACATTTGCCTATGTCAACTGGAAGAAGGAAAGGGTCAGCTGGCCGTCAGAGGTGTTAGAATGGTATCGTCTTCTTAAACGGGTTGGTCTGTAGCTGGACCGTACAACTCCTCTGTCCTCTGTTGCAGGTGGCTACGGGCAAGATGAAGGGATCTGGTTGTTAATCCTCATAAAGGCTTTGCATCTTCAAACGGAAGACAAGTGAAGGCATGTGCCGTCACGATTTTCCTGAATATTACCCGCATTTGTAGCTTTGGCTTTTTGTGGTTAAGTGGAGCAAATCCATGTAACCAGCACTGTCATAATCAGATGTCATATCTGACTTCCGTGATACCTTTTGTTACAGGAAACAATAGGTAATCTGGTTCAGAAGGTATTTACAACTAAATTCAATTTGTTTAGGCATGCTTTACCCCTAACTTGTGTGTTTTATGTGCTTCTGTCTTGCTTTCAAGGAGCAATTACATGAAAAACGGTAATAATGTAATGCGATTCGCATGGCTATAACGTATTCAGTCCATCAACCGCTACCAGTAGGTTGCAGATACCTTACATTGCAGCCTATCACTGAAACTGGACACATGACGAACACTGTCACTCAGCGCACACTGTCCGGGAATAGGGATCGGTTGACCAATACCAGAGTCATTAACATGCCACAAAAAGCAAATACAGCACCTACTGTTCGAATTCATTGCCATGGTGACTATTTGTTCACGCCAGACTTAAGTTAAAAATCCTGACATACCTTTCCAAGTTTCCCCACATACGCAGTCCTTTTGACATAAGTCGTATAGGGTTTGCTGCGTGAATAGTTATGTGTGTGATAAAGGTTACAGAGTGTGTTAGGTTGTATGTTTCAATGGTTGATTCATACTCGGATTCGAACCTGAGGATATCATTGCATATCATGGTAATAAGGTGCATGCCAGGGATCAACACGACAACTCCGTACTGTGGAATATTGTATATTCAATGTGTTAATAACCCCTCGGGGGGCATGAGTAGCCTAGTCGTCTGAGACGCCGCAATTCGCTGTGCAGAGTTGCGTCCCTTGGGCACGCCAGAAACCTATGATTGTCGTTTCGAATCTCTTTTCGTCCCGATTATGTTTCTAGGTTTGTAAGCACCATACCCGTGCTCGTGGGTTTCACCGAAGTGTTAAACGTCTGAGACATGAATCACTTCGGGCTTTCCTCCCACATTAAGCTGACACGCCGCGATATAACTGGAATACTGTTAAAAGCGGCGTTAAACGCAACTCACTCACTCACTCACTAATAACCCCTCATTTGTTTGTGTCAATATCAATAAAGCCATTAACAGTACAGTAATTTTGTGGAAGATGGTGTTATGTTCTATAACATCTGAAAATATGCATTTCTATAGCTATTTTTAGCAAAGCAAATTTTATACACAATATGTTAATATCACTTCAATTGTTTGTGTCAATATCAATTAATCGGCACACCTTAATTGTATGGTTGATAATAGTATGTTTTAATACCTTTTAAAATAACTATACAGCTATTGTAATTCTGTGTTTATATATTTTGGGGCTTGTGTCTATTGCAATCCAGGGCGTGCAAACATTGCTGCAAATAAACGTTCTTATTTTACGTGTCATCTATTTTCATTGTGTATTATCACTAGATGGTCATCGCTTCTTTGAAACAATGTAACATTCACACTGCTGTTTCACATCCATCCCGGCAGTCCTTGCTAACCGATTTCAGCAAATGTCACTCACTCGACTTCGTAAGTCAACATTTGCATTTTAAGAATACACCTTTTAAAGAACATGTTAGTTGAAACAGCTAAGCCATATTTAAAACATGTAGCATGCCTCCCTAACATTGTAATTCTTATCACGTTGGTGCGTTCACCTGCTGAGTACGCTGACAACAATACAACGCCAACACACATTTATCGTACAGCAACATCGCGCCAATTTCTGTTGAAGTTCTAGGACAGCACAGCATGGGTGCTAATCTTCTCACATATCCGGTATACCGTTCTGAATGTAGCAAGGCGGGGAAGAAGCAAAATGTCACACAACAGGGAGTGTCGTAGAAGGGAACCCTGTCAAACACCAATCTTTTCTAATCTTGTGCTTTAAATTTAGATATTAATATCTTTCACATATCCATGTGTAGTGAAATTTTGTCGGCCTTCGCGAACAAGAGTCATATTGAAAGGCATCTAATGCATCAACAGATGTGACACGTCCCCGTCAGGATAGTATGGAATTTAACTTAATGAGAAAAGGCGTCTTTTTAATTCATTGTTCTCCATATTTTCCTCGCTTAAGGAAACCTTCAATCTACCATCATACATTCTGTATGTTTAGTGTTGTGTTTACAACAACGAAAACATGAAATTCATCTTCAAGTATAATTTCTTATGAAATACAAAGGTACCCTTTCCACTAATAGGATTGCTTAAAACCATAAACTGGTATTCTAAATATTCTGCGCATGACGCGGAATGATATGACGATATATTCTGTTCTGTTTGTGAAACAAGCTGAATTCTGATGTACACGATATCATAAGATGCATGAATATTGCCTGATATAATGTATATAATGCATTCTGAATGAATCTTCAACCGAGATGTATTTGTGTCGACCTTTACAGTAAATTATGATGTTGTTATACATAAATTGTGTTTACTTTGCTATCCATAGTAATTATAAATATTTCATCTATTTTCATTTCCCATCGATAAATGTACGATGTAACTATCGTTCGATAAACTGTAAGACCCCTAGGGTCTCCATGACCCAGGGTTGTCAGTAAAACTTGAATCGATCATCAATATGTTGCATTAAAATGTCATTTTAAAACGACATTAATGTAATACCATCACACAGGGGTGAGAGCTTCGTAGTGGGAACACCAGGCACTTTGGCAAGGATAAGAAAAAAGTGGTCCCGCACCGTTAACACCCGCCATGTGAAGGTGAAAGTCACTATAGTAGGTGTACATCAGCTGAAATATATAGATAGACGCCAATCCCACGGTTGTGATGACACTGTCAACACCTGATCACACTTACGATAGCGTGATGTAACTAATAGCTGACTTCAGTGCAATCGCCCACTCGTCTTATGTGTCGGTCATGTACTGTGATAGGCTGAACAAGTAAAGGTCACATAGTTTGTTTCTATGGAATTCCCTGCTGACCTCTACATTGGTGGGTGCTTGATGGTTGACACATGGAATTACATGTCTATAACAATATTCTTATTATATGGAGTGATTATGTCAGAATATATCAAAATCAGTATAAGAGCTGATGGAATGGCTACTAGGTCAGTGTTTGTTCTTGTAATTTGCAGTTGCTATAACATGAGGGACCGACCATAGGATATTTTGCGGGTGGGGTGCGGGGTGGGGGTGGGGATGCTGGTATTCAGCTACAGCTACAAGACCAGATAAAAAAAATTGAACTATGAGCCTGATTCTTTATCAAAAGAAAACACACTACAACAATGTAACTTTTGTTGCAGGCAATTTCATTTCTTTTCCACAGTCTGAAGCACAAATATTTCTTTCACGTATCGGGAACAATTGATTTTTTTCGATAACATGCCAACATATCATTGGACAGGTCATTCTAAAATAATTGCTAGCTATTTCATAAAACCTACAAATACAGCCAAAGCTTCTCACTTTGGTTTCCGTGGCTTATATACCCTCCTAATACATCACATCCTTTCGGAGACAGTGTCCTAATCTGGTTTATCTGTATTTTAAAAGTAAAGATCGTTTGTAACAACCGCCCTTTGTCACTGATGAAAGTATATGATTAAAGTGTCAAACAACCATTGATGTCTTCCTATGAAGCAACCGTATAGGACAAAACCTGTTCGTGTGTGTGCTCCTAATACCGAGATATGGGGCGCGTTGATCGGATTCTCTCATCGGATCCTTTAAAGGTCATTGCTCGACAAGGAGCCTTGGCTATGGTCAGGGTTAACATCCCCCAACATACACTGACTACCTGCCAGCGATTCATATGCTGACTATGTACGTTATCACATGGCACACTATCTCTGGATGTCCCGGAATGAATGTTGACAAACACATTGTCAGGTATTGATGACATTCTGATACCGATGGTAAACATAGACATGTCAAATAGCAGCATAGCCTACAATGTATTCATGTTATCGGTTTGGTAGGATTCGACCTTACAGAACGTTTTTGTTGATATGACCATGTGTCATTGCTACAGAGTCGTTATGTCGTGGATTTGGAGAACGTTTGTCTTCAACGAGAAATGGTATGTTTTAAATTATGAAGTTTGTCGTATTTCGTCCGCTGGTTGTATTCATATTATTTACAACGTACTTTGTATTATGTTTTTGTTGGATATATTATATATTGTTTCACCTGCATCTTACGTTATTTTTATTAGATCTCACAAGGTTGATAATAATTATGGTCTTCATCCTCATCCTGATAAGGTCTTTTTTAATTTACAGTTTCTAAGACATACGGCTTTCCCGTTGGATAAGAGGTCGGTCACATGACCTCGAAACTGACACATTTTGACGTTCAGACGTTTTTTTACGAGACTGTATTCTTGAAATGTCGTAAACACTGACGGACTACTTCCACATTCCTGGGGAAACCCTGATGATTCCCTAGCATGAAAATATACAGAAGCGTTGTTTCTCATCATTTAGTCCCATTAAACTTTAGCTCAGGGTTTAACATGAAGCATACATTTGGAAGAGTCAGAAAGAGTGCACGACCGTGCAAGAATATCCTCGCTACGACCTATCCTGGTGAGGAAACGAATAAGTGCACACCGAAACAATTGACTCGATCCCTGCCTTGACTGACAGTGACTGTCTACAGCAATAAATGAATTTACCTCAGAATATCTTTTAGATATCTTTATAATCAACTTCCAATGATCGGTTATCAAGATCCGACGTTCGTTGCTTGATCCTCGTTCTATGAAGGTTCACACACCAATGAATATAAATTGTCAATGCAAGAGAATAACCACTCTAGGTAATCAATCAAAACAGATTAAAATTTGATGCAAAAGGCAAAATAGTTGTGAAAATTATATGAATAGACCACTGAAAATTAGTGATGTCACCAGGTGTTCGCGAAATTGGTAAGCATGTCATGCTCTAACGATAGCACCGCCATTAGCACAATTTGCATAAAAAAGTATGTATTTACTGCATCACGCCGCACAACAATACTCACAAAAAGTGATAATCAATATTAACTGTACACGTGTATCATGCTTATTCCACACAAAGCAAACTTAAAATATATATAGTGTATAATGTACTTAGTTAAATATATATATTTAACTTAGTAAATTATACACTATTAATATATATACATTATATGTCATGTTGGGGATATCGTGAAAAAAGTTGAGTAGCATAAATAAAACCTACAAAGCGCTATGTATATTACTGACAGGGCATCACTGATTTGCAGTGACCCATTTACCGTTATTGTGTCTTTTACGCCAAATGGAATCTGTTTCGGTTGAAACTGGTTATTCTCTGGTGTTCCTGTTATATATCTTAATCTTTACATTGGCAAAAACAATACACTGGATTCTAACATACGAGTTACAACTTCCTGATTTTGACGTGAAGACAAGTTTGTTTTCTCGGCTTCCCGCTAACAACATCGTGTCTAAGATGTCACGCCATGTGTGACGACAGTGTTATGTCCTAGCGTCGAATCTAACGTCACGTCCTGATATTGACACTGTGTCGCAGAGGACCTGCGCACTGACGTGTTGTGTAGCCATTGTCGCAACACAAGAAACGCGGAGAAATATGTGCATGCACTTACTTATTTATACATCACGCTGTTTTCGATTTTTGTACTTCTAGGTATTTTTTTTTTAAATGATTTTTGAATTTTAAATGCTCGATGAAGGTTGAAGGTCAACGTCAATGGCACAGAGTATGACTCATATGTAGTAATGAGAGTGACCTGATTTTTGTCGAAATTCCGAAGGCACCGTAATGTTATTTGTTCATACCCTACAAGCTAGTTACGTTTGTATGTATAAAGGTTCTATCAATCAAACCAGAGTGAGTGAGTATGGTTTTAGCAATATTCTGGCAATGAGCTTTACACATTCTACCCATTTGGGGAATCGAACCCGGATCTTCGGTGTGACGAGCGAACGCTTTAACCACTAGGCTACCCCACCACCCCTTCTACAAACATAATATGTTTGTTACATTAATTATGTTTATGCATTGTGTTTGCTGGTTGTTTCTGGTTTCTTGTTTCCAACTATGTTCGGTAAACATTCTCAAGCTAACAAAAAAATGAACAGAATTTGTGTGTGAATTCGAACTGATGATCAGAATTTGCTGAAAAGCATCGAATCCGTGCTCATGGGTTTCACAAATATTGTAAACGTTTAAGACCTGACTTTGGGCTGCCTCATCATATAGTCGGATTTGTACAGTCGACTCTGCTTTATACAGGGATTTCATGGAAATGGTTTTTTCCCCTGTGCTTATTCACAGCGGAGTTACATTAACCAAACTCACGCGCGGAAGCATTTTAAGAAAGATATTTATGCTATGAACGTGTACACGTGTGAATTTAGAAATAACGATGGAATAGCTGTAAACAAGAAAGAAAACAGGTTTGTAACGAGTAGTTCTACGGTGGGTTTTAGGATTGCGTCCCTTAGCCCTGCAAGGATGCAATGAGAATGGGTTTGCCCAGCGTGATTCCTGTTATGTCACACACTGAACTTCAATATCAATGAGTCCGATATGACCGACTCCATTTCAAATCCCCCCTGGCATTGCTCCGGTTACAGACAAACTACCTAAGAGTTTATTTAAAATTCGATATTTGAAAATATAAATATTAGATTCACCAAAAAGATATCTAGAAGTACCTACTCATACGTTCTTGGTGAAAGCGAATCATTAATATACTGAACAAACAATGTTAGGGATTTTTTGGGGATAATCTTTTGTAGTGAAGACTAAACATCAGCACACAATTTCTTAACCCCCTCCCCCCCCCCCCCCCCCCCCCCCCCAAATAGTCATGATACCTTGTTCAGTATACTTCACGGGTTTGGATACACTGAATTACTCTATTTTCCGCCTCCATGGTCTAGTGGTAGAGCGTCCGCCGGGAGAGCGGGGTACGATCAAAGGTGGTACTTGTAACAGTTGTTACCCTGGCGCTCGGAACTGAGAAGTTAAAACAAGGACTGGTCGGCTCGGAGTATACTTGTCTGAGTGGGGTATTCATGTTAAACTGCGGCATGGTATCTTCTCAGTGGGCTAGCTTTCTTTTAAAAAATCGGCATTGGTCCGGACTAGTGCAAGCTCCCAAAATTAAAAAAAGTCACTTCTAAAAGCAGAGTCCATATGTCCATTCAAACTACATCATAAGCATGTGTTTATGAAACACTTTCAAATATTGATGATACCATGTGAGTGTATCCCGCCCCACCGATGGCACCCGTCACAAACACATGCAAAAACAAGTCAAGTATTTACCTCATAAAATATGGGAACATACGGTTCAAGTCAAAATACGGAATTGGTTCGGAATTATTTTTATCTCTGATGCATCAAACAAGAACAATTTGGATTCAATGTATACAGCATAAAGCCACAAAACTATAGCACATGTTACAGGTGTTCAATGTTACGGGGCTCTCATTGGTCAGAGCACTCGCATGTTGCATCGATGTCTTGATACGTTGGTTAAAAATAGCGGCTGCACTGGACCGTAATATATACAGATTCTGTCGGGTATTGACGATGGCATATATTTGTAGTCCTGCAAAGTTACCAATGTATTATCAATTCACATCAAGTCTCAATCCGGCATAATATGGTTCCACTGTTATTATTGACAGTAGCGGGTGACCTCGCCAAGGTGAACACCACCAAGCCGAGTGTCGTTCATTTTCCGATGAACGTCAGTATGTCACGTTATTACGTTGTCAATCGAGCGGAGACATACAGAACTACTTCAGGAGAATTCCTCAATTTCTAAAATTGACATTAGAAATCATAAGGGAAAACTGAGAGCGACATCGATTCAGGCTATGAATGATGCAGGCTTTGATTTGGTTGTTTTGTTGTTTTACGCCGCAGTCAGCAATGTTCCAGCTATATGAGGGCTGTCTGTAAATAATCGAGTTTGGGCCAGACAATCCAGTGATTAATATGATGAGCAATTGGGATCGATGACATGCTTCAACTAAGTCAGCGAGCCTGACCACCCCATCCCGTTAGTCGCCTCTTACGACAAGTATAGTCGCCTTTTACGGCAAGCATGGGTTGCTGAAGACCCATTCTACCCCGGATCTTCACGGGTCTGCAGGCTTTGAAGCCAGACAGATTATGTATATGCCGGGTCACCGAAACAAAGCGTCCATTCGAAGCTACAACAGAGAATGCTTGACTTAAAAGAAATCACTGAGCTCCACAATGTCGTGTATTGCTTCGGGAAATCCAACCGCGCCGCCTCAAGCAGTAATCCCCATCACCAGCCGTAGTTTGACTCAAACACACACCCAAAGTTCACAGAACGTTGATATCAATCCATCTTCAGCATCAGCCGGGTCTGGATTTCTTTCCAACGCTAACTTTTCTGGGTGCAACTTTTATTTCGAGTGAATCACATTGCCGTAGCCGCCATTTTCTGCCGTTTGTAAAACCAAGGGATGTCACTCCAAATTGTATGTTTGGGATAGATGACGTCACGATGTCATGACTCTCCGCGTTGATATAATAGTTCGCTTTAAATAATAAGAGTTTGATGTTTAATGGATTGTTTTGTTATGATTTATGTATCTGTCAATATAAGGATTGAAGTTGTATTTGTTGACGTTCAACAACTGATGAAGACAGTGCCTCACGTGAGCAGATTTACCATGAAGCGCGAATCCTTAAAACAGAAATGTTCAAGTCTGATTCAATGTAGCAACTGAAATTGATTAAAATGTAGCAAATAATTTACAAATATGTAAATTTAGTAAGCAGCACAAGGGAAGTTATATTCTTGACATGATGACTGGTGACATATGTATAGTTGTATTATCTTTCCACAATACGAAACCACGTGTTGCTTTTGTTAAACATGAACATGGCTATTATTTGTAACTCTGCAAAGTCACCCATCTTTCACGCAACCCCACCTCAAACACAAAACGCCAACGCATGGATACAATGTGTGAAGCCCATTTCTGGTGTCCCCCGCCGTGATATTGCTGGAATATTTCAAAAAGTGGCGTAAAACCATACTACACTTAATCATGTCGAGGCGTGGTATGAGAAATATGAGGCTTCCTAATATTCAACAACAAATATTTAAAGACCATTGACGGTCATAACCATCAGTACAGCTATATCAATATTCTACCAATTCAACCGAAATGAAAACTCGCATAAAGTTCCAAAATGGATACAATCTTGTTAACATATTTAGTAACACTAGATATTGAAATCACACTATCCTTGACACAACATTTATAATAAGAAATACGTTTAAAATAAAATTGCGAAAAAATAATTAGTTTTCATCCCATTCTAACATTACGAAGTTATTATGCCTGTAGTACCGACATTATTAGCGCAATTTCATGTGATGATATTGAATCAACTGAAATACTGCCACAAAACTAAGGTCAAACATGAAGCATTTTATTCATCCTGTGTTAAGAATCTCCCAAGTCTCCACACAAATCAAATCAAACACAACACCAGCGCCTGATATCTCTTCATATTACCACTGTGTGCGCTTCGAAATCAAAAATATTGATAATGTTAAAGAATGCGAGGCATTAAACAAAATGCATGATTTCCGTCCTACCAAGTTCTGCTAATTAGAGAAGATTTCTGAAGCTTGTTCGAGATATGCTAAGCTCGTAAGAAGATCGCGCGCCCACGACAGAGCAGTTAGACCCTATTGTCAGCAGTAAGATGGGCGTGCGAGGAAGTCTCTTCCTTCTATGAAATAACATGCAAGTGCGACAATCGATACAAATTCGTGCAAATTTGACATAAATTTGGGTATGAAAGTTTGCAATGTTTGCATCCTAAACCTGACAACACTGTGGTACACAGATCTTACAAATTTTCAAACAGAGCGGAGAAGGATTCCCAAATATTTAAGAAGGGCATCGATCTCATGTGTTGAGTCCATCAGCGAGGTTTGAGCCGAGCTGGCCGCCATTTCCCTCTCCTTACATCACCCTTAGACATTTGTTCATATTTGATTATCAGCTTTCGACAACACCGTCCGCTATAGACACAGCCGGCACTGTAAATGAATGCATTCCTCAACGGGTAGACCCCAATATTTGTTCCTTCCGCTAGGCGGAGCCCCCACTTCCTTGTCAGCTATCCCAGCATGCTCTTCAACAGTGGCAGTTCCTATCTGGATCTGCATTGCAAATATTTTTGACAAGTGGAACAGCTCGATGACCAATTCTAATCAGTTGTAGGGTTGATCTGGACGCGATTGGAAGGTGGTCTTGATTCAAGCAAGACTTCATGTGATACCTAAGGAGTATTATATCGCCGGAACATAAAGAAGTAAGTTACAACGATTTTACAATCATATTTTTCATTTTGCAATTTTGATTAAATTGTTTTTTAATTATATATTTTCTTAAAAGTCCGGAACAAGACTTAAAGATATTCTTTATGATGTTATAACTAATAAATAGCAAGTTAATCCATCGATTTCAGAATTAAGGTTCCATTTGAAATTGATATTTGACATATTACATGGACGACCTAATTATAAAGTCTTTGAATGACATTCAGATGTGATACACATTAGAGAGGGAATTACAACACAACAGACTATAATCAGTTAAGAGAGAGAAGTTATGGATGTCAAATTCTTTTTAATCAGGAACACAACGTTTCGGAGTACAAATACGTTTACTCCGAAGTAAGCATCTACTCCAAAACTATGTGTTCCAAACAATAAAGAAGTTGACAGCCCTACATTCTCTCTCTAACCTGATTATAGTATTAATATAGTAATATAATATAGATTATAGTAGTTGTTTCAATTCCTTGTATCTAGCAGTTTGTTTACTTTTGGTCAACAAGATATATCTAGTGTTCTGAACAAAAAACACAATCTCGGACGTCTGGCAGCATAAGTTGTTGCAAATATTTAAATGAATATTGTCGATGCACGAGGGACATTCCTGTCGTCTCTGAGTCACATAAGGCGATGAGGTAGCCTTGTGGTGAAAACGTCATGCCGAAGACCCGGGTTCGATTCCCCACATGGATGTTGCTGGAATATTGCTGAAATCGGCGTAAAACCATACTCACCCACTCATTCACCCTACTCACATAAAAGAAATACATTGAAGCCATTGTTTCAAAAGCATAGATCACGAATTATTATAATGTTACACTGATGACACCAAAGGTTTGGGAAATGGTTGAACTTATTCTGCCTACCGGAAGAACCTACGAATTATGGAATCATGCACGGCAATTATGTATTATTGTATACTTCTAAGAGTTGCGCCGAATGTGCATTGACCGGGGTAATAATTATGTAGGTTTATGAACATGCTTAAGTCAGGGACATGGCGCATCAAGTTTTAACGATACCTCATACCTCGTATAGATTACGGGTTAAAGTTCGTCTCAAGTAACCGATGCTTGTTGTACAAGGCGACTATCTAATCGGGTAGTCAGGCACGATGACTTGGGTGATTGTGTTTCGTTGTACCCCGATGCTGGGATTCTGTTCATAATAGTGAGTGAGTGAGTGAGTTGGGTGTAACGCCGCTTTTAACAGTATTGTAGTTATATCGCGGCGTGTCAGCTTAATGTGGGAGGAAAGCCCGAAGTGATGCAGGTCTCAGACGTTTACCACTTCGGTGAAACCCACGAGCACGGGCATGGTGCTGACAAACCTAGAAACATAATCGGGGCGAACCGGGATTCGAAAACAAAGGTTTCTGGCGTGCCAAAGGGACGCACCTCTGCACAGCGAATCGCGGCGCCTTAGACGACTGGGCCACCCGTGCCCCCGCTGTTCATAATATGATCAATCACTGGATTGGTTGGCAAATACTCGGATGTATACGACCCACCGTGATAAAGTTCGTATATGGCTGACTGCGGCTTTAAAACACTATACGTACAAACTAAAAAAACGTTCGAGTCACTGTAGTTTTACGCCACTTTTAGCAATATTCCAGCTATATCACGGCGGAGGACACCAGTAGTGGGTTTCACACATTGTATCTATGTGGGGAATCGAACCCTGATCTTCGGCGTGACGAGCGAGCGCTTTAACCACCAGACTAGTTTAAATTCAGTCTGACATGGAATGGTATTTTCAAGAAGACGCTACTATACCCATTTAGATCGTTGTGTAGTCCTGGATCCCGATTCACACAGCGGCAGTAACGCTACGATTAATCGGAACTCTCCAATTGCTAAGTGAATCCGTTCTGCTCTTTTATCAGTGTGTTTTTCACTGATCGGTTCAATGTGTCTTTTTCGCTAAGATATCAATCAATGCACAAGTACAAGGAACAATGATTGATTTGAATCAACAAAAGGCTGTTTGGCCTTGGGCCACGCTTGGAACAGGTGTCAGAATTCTGGCAACAATTGATTATGTCTCATGTTCCGAATTTCGCACATTTCCATTCCTTGATTGAAAGGTTTTCGATGAAACTCTCTAAAATCTAACGCCCTTTCGCAACATTTCGTGCCTCGCATTGGATTCATTTACAAACATTTCCCTGAGATACCTGAGACCGGATGACTAGAAAAGTTTGATCTTCCCTCCTGTACTTTCCACGGTATGTTTTTTTTTCAAGTTCGTATTTTTCAAAAATGATCATTTTTGTATCAACAAAGAAATTATGCGTTCAAACATTTGCTGAGAGTGTGAAATACAAAAGGATAATGCCTGATTCTTTCAATACCTTTGTCTTCTGAACGAATATGTTTTCACGGTGTGGCAACATTGTCTGATATTTAATTCATTTATTGGTTTTATGACAATCTGCTGGATTAAGATAGTGGGCCTATTATCCGTGATTCACAGTAATTTATCACATGTTCAGTGAATTATAAAAGATGGGCCCTTTTGGGCAACTTGAAATGTCTAATATCATGGTAATGATAAAAACGATCATATGACTGACAATGAGTACACCTGCATGTAGTTTTTCTAATGTCATCACCACATATATAAGTCATAACTATAAGAATGTTATTCCTCAAACTTCAGGGAAACCGAACTGTGATCAAATCAGTGAACTAATAACATCTTACCATATGTGTGAACCGTCTCTTCCTATATCTCTATAGGGTGGGTCAAAGACCAGCTCAAGTTGTAATACAGTAAACTACGGTTATAACGAACACGCTTATAACGAACTGACGGATATAACGAACTTACTTTTTGGTCCCGACTACTTGCTGTAGTTATGCTGAATATGTACTTATAACGAACTTCGGTTATAACGAACTAAAATTAGTAGTCCCTTTGAGTTCGTTATAACCGTAATTTATTGTAGCAGAAAATGCTTCATGAAAACGAATCTTTGGCATTTGGCGCAGTCACAAGTTCAAGACATGGAAGTATTGACAAGAACAAAGTTCAGTCTTCTTTCATATTTACACACCTGATAATTTTTACAGTTTAGCTTATTTCTTTAGGTCATGTGGGCCAAACTTCTTCATACCTTGTTCTTCGTCAATTTCAATATGGTTCTTTGATGCTAAAAGAATAATTTGACAATAGCTTTCTAGTGCATGAGTAATGAAGTAACAAGTATGTAATTTATCTGTCATCATAAGACAGGCAAGCAATGAGATTATAATATAATACTGGTAACAACGGTAAGATAGATGAAGAGATTTATATTTTATCCCATCACTCAATCTTGGCTAGTTGTATTCACAATGTGCTCATCTGATGGCCAGATGGCGGTGGCGACTGGTGCTATTAGTAGAACATTAGTTCTTTGTGCAACAGCTTGGTCAATGCTGAGTAGAGATGTCTTGGTGCTGATTGGCCTTGTGTCACTCAAGGGGAATTTAAAAAATTGTAGTGAAACATTCCCGCGATGTTTGGAGAACATCAGTGAATATTTTGTCAGACAATATTATACCTCTCTCTCTCTCTCTCTCTCTCTCTCTCTCTCTCTCTCTCTCTCTCTCTCTCTCTCTCTCTCTCCCCTCAATGTCATTATGAACATGGAGTGATAATCTATTTTTTCCACTGAATTTCAGTGATCCGTTCCCAATGGAATCTGTTTCGGCCGATATTCGAGACTGATTTTTCTCTGCCGTTGGCATTTTATGTATATTGGAAAAAACTGACCTTTCCAAAACTACTGGTCATGTAACCTTATGACCCTTATCGGAAAACATAAAGCAAAATTAGAAGTTTCCTAAGTCTAGGGGCACTTACTGTTGGGATATGAGTAAAACAATAATATGCAGCTTACACTTGACACATGGAACGGCATATTGACTAATATGTCACATACATGTTAATAAAACCTCGCATCTGGTTGAAGGTCCTTTCCTACATAAGACTATCCATGTCTTCAAAGATGTGGTATAAGGAATGTAGTTGCCGTCGTCCAGAATGTAATATGCACAGTTGTCGTACATCCAACTCATAACTTACCTTCAGGACAGATCTTACAGAGTACATATAGCTGGCATTTCCACCTACTGAAAGACCGAATTTAACCATTTTGCTTATCGTGGTGTCCTTCTAGGATCTGAACCATCTTTAGACACTACTGCTCTTCAGAGTTTAAAATATCTGCTTTATTTTTTAGTGTTAATCTGCTTGTGTGTGGTTACAATAGTCTCAGATGCCATCAATCTAAACCGTTTCGATATCGACCTTGTCCTCTAAATTAACGTTTGATGTAGATTATTTTCGCTCCTGCATCCCTCCTATTCGCCACGTGGTTACACGTCGTGTGTTCTCCCAGTTCCCAATCTGATTCTAACAGACTTTCATCTTGCATAAAAACACTTGCACAAAGCAGTCCTCAAATACCCAGTCCCCACAGAGATACCTAAACTCTCTTCGTCTCCTACAGGCACTCTCTGGACGCTCACCAGATTATTTGCCACAGGATTTGCTTTAATCCTCCGTCCGAATCCCGTCCCCATAAAGCGCTCAGGTTGTTTAAACAATCGTATATCTGTCCCCCGTCAATGCTGAGAGTTTTTTGTTCCTTGTCTTCTCTCCCCTACGTTGATGCCACGTGAGGATTTCCCTGATCCCAACAACTCCAGATGGTAGCTCCAGGTCATCCCTAACTGTCTCAGCTGTGCTGGTGTCTTTCCGTCAGGTGTAAATGCAGCTCTAGTTGTGTGTGACGTAGTATCAGAGGATCAGTGTAGACTCCCATGCCACAGTTTGTTGTGGATTACGATGCTGGCCACATTTTCAAGGGTAAAAAGCATATGTAGATTACCCATGTGGTAACGCCGAGGTGTCAGTTAGGACTTGTCCCAGCAGGTGAACAGTGGTAATCTTCCTGGTCCAATTAAGTCTTGACTGTCACAGAGATACAATGGAATGTATGTGAGATCTAGGAGATCTAACATAATGAGGTATATTCGTGAAGGTAGGCAACTACAACGATTTGTTAAGATACGTACGTCTAAATATTTGTCTTCATATTGCACGTATCAATCACTAGAACAAATGTATTGAATAAATCATGTATCTCATTCACATTCAGTGAGTAAAGCATTGAGGTACCATGTCTCCCGACGTTGCTCATTCTCTGTAATTCAATTACCTTCGATTGCAAGATAACCCTGTATGCATCAGATATATTGGTAACTAATGTCCATGCTTCATGTCCCATAAAAGATCTAATTCGATGATTCACATATGATTTTTCGCGAATGTTGTAATATTTGATATCTTGAATAGGGTTATATGTATATTTTGTTAAGGCTGTATGAAATTAGCCTGATGTTGAGGTTATACTTGTAACCAATGTAACAGATTGATCAATACATGTTGTTATATCCCAATGTTTTAACTATTATAACCCGTAGATAGTTCCTGTCTTAATTTCGCATTAGCTCTGCTGAAATGTAATGAAAAATGACTCAATTCAAAAACATCAAAACCCCAATCAATAAGCTTCTTGTCCTTTTCTGAAATCTATGGTTTTGAAAACTATTCTTATTGGAATTACACATTTAGTTACAATAACAGAAATGTAATTTTATACCTGTATGCCTATTTAAGAATTTACTATAATGATAAGTGTCTTGAAAACAAGAAGTTTTATAACATGTCCCTGCCCTCATGACTGAATATATAACACAGCATTGATATGAAAGAAAAACACATCAGGAAAGAAATATATCCTTTGAAAACAGTTTACGTGTCCTACTCATTTCATGAATAAAAACGACAGTGCGTTTCATCCAATCATTTAGAAGCTGGAACTAAAATAAAGCACCAAGTAAATGATCCTACAGTAGTGAATCACAGTAAAGATATACACGGTATATCGCGTATGTTTCTGCAAAATCATGAAAAATATTGATTCTTTTGAAAAGAGGCAGACTTCTGTATGGCCACATTAATTTTCCAGGCAATGACATAAATATTTTTATTTGTAAGTGCATTGCAGCATTATCTATGAGTATAACGTCATATTTGGGTTACATTTTCTACCTATAAAATCAAACTACTCACAATTCAAAATTATATCTCGTTACTGATTTTGTTAATAGTTTGGGGTGATTTTTAATTACATGGAAAAGAAATAATAGAATTGGTCTGGCCTAAACGGGATTTAATCCACTATCAACGCAATAAATCATCCTTCACTGACATGCTTACCAAGTTTCAACACACAAAAGTTCATAAATATGTAGCGCCGTCTAGTGCAATTCGTGATTTTGGTGAAATAACACAAGTGCATTTTTCGAGACGCAGGTCGTAAAGCTGTGTACTTTATTTCAGAAAATCTTTCTTGGTGATACAGCAGAGGAAAACAACTATTTTGCTAATCGCTTTATTTGACTGAATGGCACATATAGTTTCACAAGATGTTTGTTTGTGATCATGCTGATCAGCTCATTTAACTGGGCACGTATTCGTGCATCTCATTTCATCAACACATTGAAATACTAAATTACGCTTTGTCAGGAACGCTGTCCAAGCATTAAGTTGATAATCACGGCGTATTTTGCTTCTTGCATATGAAGGAACTCGTATACTTTCAAAAATACAGTACGACAAAGGAATCTGACCTTTCTTGTTGCACACATGCTTGTTTGTTTTCCAAGCTTAATACTCGCTGCAAATGTTTGCATTCCAGTTTTGCATTAAAGACACTTGTTTTCCTTGTATTAAAAGTGTAATGCACTGTAACTCTGTTAGACAGTAGTTAATGGGTTGCTTGTAGATTGGTAAGGTTTGGTAAGTGAGTGAGTTAGTATGGTTTATGCTCAAAATGATAGTTCAGCCATTTTCGGACATTTGTCAAACACACGTCTATGAACGCAAGGAAACACCAGATAACCGTCATCGTCGACGGGTGTTACTGGAGCTAGCAAACTCATGGAAGGTACAGACATAAGACGTACCTTTCATATACACACCGATTTCGCTTTCCCCAGCGGTGTCAAAAATAAATGTGGACGTGGTCATTTTATGAAATTGTCATTAAATATAATGAAGTTTCAAACAAACGTTACTCCCGCACAATCAAAATTCGTATTTTTTTAAAGTAACTGTTGCATAAGTATATGGCCAGTATATTATGTTACATTTTATTTTGTTCATAGCAACATTATGCAAGTGAATGATGAAAAATAATTATTTAAAAATGAAATATGAAAGACAAAAATGTTTTGGCTGAAGTGATTTACCATAAAACAGTAGCTTTATATGTAAATACTAATGGGTCTGTTTTCAAGTCTTCTGTCTGTAGTACCTGGCACGGATTCTCTTAGATACTGCCAGATAAACACACAAGATGTGTCTCTATCAAGGTTCATTACCATAGTCTGCCAGAACCTGGTTTAGGTTAGGTAAAGGACAATAGCCCTCAATACATTAGGATTAATCCTCACCAAACTACCCTTCTACCATCAATTCAGTGTGTACCGTCATTGTGCCAAATTAAATGCAACGGCGTCTGGTTACTGAATCGTTTCCAATTGGACTAACTTGACTTCAAGAGTAGACACGTGAGAATGGTTATTTCAATGAACAGTGCATGGTAAATATAATGTGAAATGCACTCACGTTTTCCCAGCAATTTACAGGACATACGTGCTTTATTCGAAGCATTTCAGAGCTTGTGCAATAGTGGAGAGCTTCTCGTGTGGAAGGAAGCTCAATATTTGCCATCGTGACACTTTGTTACAACACGTAAAGGTAATATGTGGATGCAGTTCGGTGTGACTGCTTCATCGGTTGCAATGTGATCATCACCGATGTAATATTGATTGTTTTCAACGAGATAATATCTGTTAATTCTCTCCGTTATTACATTCATACTTTATCTCGTTTGAGGAATATTTTCTTAGTAGTTAAAAAGTACGAAAGGTATGGGAATGGATTTGGTAGTTATAGAGGGATGATGATGATGATGATGATGATGATGATGATGATGTTGATACGTTTTAAGAAAAATAATTATGAGTTTGTTTGTTGTTTTGTATATAACAGGTGTCAGCGTTATATGCTTAGAAAAGCCAGAATAAAAATAAAAATGTTATATGTTGTCATAATACATGAATTGTTTATAGTTCATTCGTTCAAATAAAAGTTGTTAAAATGCTTTTTGAGGTACGCTTAAGCTATAGCCTAGCCACACGACAAGCGTTTGTATATCAGACATTTGTACAAGGAATATGTGAGAAATATATAAGGGAAAAGATAAGTTCAAGGTCTTCCAAACACGATCTTATCAAGCATAAAACTTATCTCAGTTTGCAAGTCATATTTAGCATGATCATATCAATGTTATCAATCTTAACCAACCCTTTTTCAAGTTCATTTTTATTTAGGTATATGTCTTTGTCTCATAGTTTTACTGACATTAATTATGATTCTTTATGATTGTTTTATATAATACTGATGGTTACATCCACTTTCAACGAAGGCCTTGTGATGCCTTGCTGTGAGTGAAATACAACCTTGAATTTACAGTTGACTACATTATTTATCAATGATTAATTTTATCTAAAAAGCACCTTAAATTAATTTACAATGTCAATATGTAGAGGGTTTATTACGCTTCATTTTCAAATATCGAATGTAAGGCGAAAAATCCAAAGCATTATGTATGACATGAATAATAGTTTGGAAATATATATGATTCGACAGAGTATATAACACTACTTGCGTTTAACAATACACTATTCACAGTTTGTTGAAAGACTCTCACAAACTTCATGTCATTAATGCTGGAACACAATCTAACTGTTTTTCATAATCTCTGTATACTTGCAGAACTCGTCATGATTGCTGCATTGTCCCTGGCTCTGGTCCTAACGTCTGCCTCTGTGGCCCGGGAACATGGATTTGTATATTGCCCAGCCTACCCCTGTCTGTGTGAGCCGAGAAATGGTGAGCTTGTTATAAACTGTCGCTACCTCTACCTTACCGAACTTCCCAAGTTCCTGTCATTCGACGGCAGAATCAAAGAACTCTCTTTGCGCAAAAACAGCATCCGATTCCTTCCAGACAACTCGTTCAGAGGGCTGAATATCCAGTCTATTGACTTAACTGATAACATTGTTACCAAGGTGGACGATGGAGCATTTAGTGGCCTAGAGAATGTGCTTGAAGAATTGGACATGCAGGTGTATGCTATGGAAGGTCTTCCAATAAAGGCGTTGGAACCATTAGTTCAACTAACGAAGCTGAGAATTGTTGGTTGTCGGGTGCCAAAACTTCAGCGAGACACTTTTGCCAGATTGACGCAGCTGAAAGAACTTCATCTCATTTCGTGTCGTATCAATGACATTGAAGCTGGCGGTATTGGTATTCTGAGGAACTTGCAGGTTCTCGATCTTTCTGGAAACAATCTCAAGTACCAGCACTTGAGAGAAATCTCCAAATTGTATGACCTTAGAAAGTTGATTCTGACCAATAATGACATCAGGGTTTTGGGTAGTAACGCATTTGATCACTTGCTTCACCTCCGCCATATTGACTTATATTCAAACGCAATATCCAGCATCGATCGCAACGCGTTCAAGACACTTGACTACTCACTTGAGTTTCTTAGCCTTGAAAAGAACCAGATAAAGAATAAGGCTTTATATTCGCTTAAGTCTCTCCGAAATTTAAGAGAGTTAAATCTTGCAAAGAATAACTTGACAAAGGTGACCGAAAGTGCTTTCATGAAACTGGAGCTTCTTGTTGACTTAGATTTAGAGGACAATCAAATTTCTCTCATCAAGTCAGATTCTTTGTCGGGTACAAGCAAATATTTGAGAACATTAAAGTTAAGTGGAAATCCAATTAGGGAAATTGAAAATGGCGCTTTTGCTAAACATTCCGCTTTAAAAAAGCTTTCCATGAACAAAGTCAAAATGAGTAAACGATTTAAACATTTCACCTTCAGGGGTCTTGAACGTAGTTTAGAAGAACTAAGTTTACAAAATTCTAGTATATGTGATGAAGATCTATCTTCTTTGAGAAATCTCACGAGTTTGAAAAAATTGGCTTTGAATTCCAACAACATCAAGAAAATCCCAAAAGGAATATTCCAACAGATGCAGAACCTGGAGAAGATAGATCTTTCGGACAATAAACTTTCAAATATTTACGACAGAACATTTGATGGTCTACAGCTAACACTTCAGTTCGTAAACTTCCAAAATAACAACATATCAAGCATTTCAAAGTGCACATTTGATGGGTTCCATCGTCTTGGTGACATACGCCTTGGCCTCAACCCTTTGATCTGTGATTGTCGCCTAGGCTGGCTACACAACTGGTTGAAGATGCATTACCAGGAGTTCCAGAGATCTGTGAGTGATTGGAAATGTGTCGCTCCACCAAGCCATGCAAAGAAACCGTTTCGTCATCTTGCTTTATCTCAGCTCACCTGCTCCGGGCCACAAGCCAAGAATCAGACATGTGATTGGACCGTGGACGAATGGACTCGCCCTATGATCCCCATAGCAACCGATGTTGTCCCTTCACCCATGCTTCCTGTAGATCTACTAGGTACGGAGGTGAACCTTGCACTTGATGGATCGGTGTCCAAGGTCATTTCCGCCATCTGGAACTGCAGTAGTAAGCATACTGTCGGAGGATACAGGATCGTGGTCCGGCGTACTAATGATTCGTATGAAGAAAGGGATGTCGTGGTTCCTCTTGAGACGGGGCGGTACATATTTTCCGATCTAATGCCAGGGTTCGAGTATGAAGTGTGTTTGACTGTCCTGTCGGATGAGGAGGTTCCTCTGGGTCGGGATTGTCAATTGGAAATTACAGAGAAGGAATCAAAGACACTGGGCCGCCCTCGACACTCCCAGACTCCATTTCTCACTCTTCTGTGGACCTACGTGGCCGGAAGTCTGGCTGCAACGCTCCTTTTCGTCACCGTCGCCATCTGCATTCGACGTCACCGTCAGAAGAAGTTTATTCATGGCTTTGCCCCGGGTTATTCTGCATGGGGTGGAGGCATGATGTACGGCATGCCGAACAGCCAGGCGACATCATCCTGCTACTTTAACTCCACCACTACCGGCTACGACGACGTTGATCTTGGCGATGCCAGTGAATGTTGCCCCAGTCATGGTCGCTGCAGTGCAGTCAGTACATTCCGAAGACATTTACCAGCAAATTATATTGTCACTGCAGCAGACCTGAATGACGATTTCTACTTTCATTTCTAAAGAGTGCTGTGATATTATATATCTGGCTGATATTGGTATGATGTGTGTATGGTGTATCATAAGGACATTGTGCTGGACAGATACAGACATTAACAGTATCCACGACTGTGTCAAGAAATGAACTTATATTGATGTTAAAATCAATGAGTGTGGACTGTGGGTAAGTATGTGTGATGTGGATACGTGTTGCACCATTGGCGTGTCTTCATATCGCATCTTTATACGTGTTCCACACCTGTCAAAACCTGTTGGTATTTTGTATAAAGATGTTACATATTTTTGATACTGTTCAAAGTGAAACTGTGACGTTACAATGTATAAAACTAGCTTTGCAAAGCGATTTAACATAGGTAATTTCCACATGTTTGTATGAATATATTTGTTTCACATTGTTATGCTCATTAAGGTTCTTATGTATTATACCCATGAGATCCTTTCAAATTGGTATTTGTTCATGAGGTTAATTATTTGTTTTCGTTTTGTTACATTCATCGGGTTGTTTACATAATGTTAAATGTCGTCAAATTACAAACCTCGCACCTGCTGTTATATACATGCATCAGCACGGGACATAGCGTATCTGTACTGATGTTATTCGGCTCCACTCGGCTTTAGTCGCTACCATGGGCATTACTAGCGTAGTAATATATAATTTCTCCATACACCGCCATATCCTGCCACAGAAATGAAGTTCGTTCAACACAAATGTTGAATCCGAAAACAACTAATTGTAACCGACTTCTACACATCTTTTTGTAAAAGCAAATAGAAACACCATTGTTATATACATAAGGGTCACGTTGTACGAAGTCATGTGATAGTCACGTGACTAGAACTAGTTCCAAAATGGATTCCAACAGTCCAGATGACCTAACGGATTGAGGTGGACCGTGTGCAGCTGAAGTATAGGTCATATCCAGTAAATCTGCAGGCATAGATTGTGAAGCTTGATGTCGCTATTGCGCTTGTACATTTTCAATGTGTTTTTAGTCTGATATTTCATGTTTTAAGTTGACAACAGTATTAGCTAATGTACTAGTTTTTACTTTTAAATTAACGTATTCTAATGTTCATTTCAACATGCTTCAAGTTGACACCTCCATTAAGACATTGTTTCTCTCGGCCAGATGTGAATTGTCACATCCTCAATACATGTCAGAACATTACAGAAGGCGCCTTTTATGTTAACTGTTATAATATTTAACTGAACGTTTGCGGGCAAATGTTACGAACACTCGGTTATTTCAGTCAATCATTCAGCTAGGAAGTGTTGAGGAAGTGTACATTCAATTACAATCATTGTAAATACCGTTTGTAAATATTTTTGTACATCTGATAAATGTTTTTGAATAAAATGCCATATGATACCTTCTAGTTACATGTTATGCACAACAGTACACATCAGCTTTAAATGACAATCCTGGAATCGACGTTGTTAGCCCTCCGACAAACATAACTACTGTCAGCGTGGGTACGAGCTCAGCCAGTTCTCAGGTTCATTGATGAATTGGACCGCCTCCGTGGTCTAGTGGTAGAGCGTCCGCCCGGAGAGCGGAAGGTCCGGTGTTCGATCCCCAGCCGCGCCATACCAAAAGACGTTAAAAGATTGTACTTGTTGTTATCCTGTCTGGCGCTCGGCATTAAGGGGCTAAAGCAAGGACTTGTCTGAGTGGGGTATTCATGTTAAACTGTGGCATGGTATCTCTGTGGGCTAGCACTATAAATCGGCATCAGTCCGGACTAGTACAAGCAGCAATAATCAATGTAAGTGCAAAAATCTTGGACGCGACGTTAAACCCAATTTCACCTCACCATTGATGGATTGACGAAAGCAAACACATGGGGAACGTTTGTAACAAAATGGTCATGATATAATCGAATGCGTTAAATTTCTTGTTTTAAGTTCTTTATCATAATATGTCCAACATTTAATGAAGTGGGCACACACTAATTGTGTTTGAGATTAGGACATCATACTTGAGAAGTCCGTGTAAAAGTTTAATACATGTATGCTCATATTGGTATTACTAAAATAAAAATGACGGGCAAAAGAAAGTATTCACCCATGTTACATGGTGGCTAAAAATAAAACAAACAAGAACTGATTTCTTTGAGAGGTATTTAGAAGTTGGAGTATTAAGAAAGGATAAGATATATGGATAAACAACTTCTTTATTACAATGAGGAACTTGCTTAATAACGATGTTAGAACCTACACCGAAACGTCGCTCCTAATTAATAGTTGTTTATCCATATATCTTATCCTTTCTTGCGAAATGGTTATTCAATGGTGATGTATTTTATACGGGAATCATAGTTGTGCTTTGGACTGTTTTCACGCCTAGTGACGTTTTGATAACGTTTGTCAAATCAAATTTTCAGTTGTATATTTCCTTTGCCCGGAAGTTAATACTGTAATTCCCCAACATCTTTAATCCTATCCCGATTTACTGACATTACCAATGGATATATGATTTATACAATGTTGTAGTTACCAATGTTAAGATGACGACCAAAAGATATGCTGGGCACAGGTTGTCACACGCATGACAATGCCATGCCTGGATAGCAGATTAGAGTAATAAAGCAACTATACAGACATCGGAGAAGCGAACAGTGACCGAAGTTATGTTAGAAATTCCAGACCAGACACAATTCTCCCACAGCAATATGAACACAATAACTGAAGACTTCTCTAAGATAGTGTCTGAAGCACTCTCACACGTCATTATGAGAAGCAGGAAATGAATAGCTAATATTCAGCGGATGTGATTGAATACTGTAATTATATTGTGTTTATGCATTGTCAAGGAAATATGTGCTCCTAAAGGCGTAGGCTGTTGAAACTTTTAATCAGAAGGTGGGTGGCAAATTTACCAGTAAATGCGGCTGTTTGGAGAGTTGACCAGACCAGCAAATAACGGGCCGATTATCCGGTGTTGTCAAGGGATTAAGCAAACAATTACATTAACGGACAATTAGCGTGTCTAGCACAAGTACATATTTAGGATGCTTGGAATAGAACCCGCCCGCTCGTATTTCTAACACTTCAAACATCCTTCATTGATTCAAAACGGCAAGCATGGGATTTTACAAAGGTTTTGAAAATATCTTAAATAAACTTCATTCATGAATGCAAAAAGTTTATACACACAATAGCTGTTAGGCTTTGGGTAGGCTTAAACCACATAAGAAGACTAATCCTATCCAAAGCCTAACATCTATTGTGTGTATAAAACTACATAAGAAGGCATATTCCAAACACCATACCCGTATGTTGCATGTACCTTTTAACTTGTCTTTGAAAGGCATTTAGAAGTTGATACATATAATAAAGAGATTTATGGATGTCAACTTCTTTATCATGAGAACACTTACTCCTTCATCAGGTGTAATGATGAAGGAGGAAGCATATGCTCCGACACTTTGTGTCCTATCTCTCCGTCTATGGCAGATTTGTCCATGGCATGTCCACAAACGTAATAAATACTGACGTTAGTTTAGTATAAATATGACTTTGCTAAAAATGACACACAAAAACACACACAAAGGATAGTGATAGTCACCATATGGCAAAGATTGTAAACGGAGGAGTGAAGTCATATCTGGTATGTCAGGAGAGCGGAAAGTCTGTGGTTCGGTCGCCGACCGCTTCATACAAACAGACGATAAATGAAGGTACCTTTTGTGTCCCTGCCTGACGTTCGGCAGTAAAACAAAGGTTAAGAGTAGGGTTGGTCTGCTCGGAGTCAGTATAATGTGCCTGGTTGGGTTTTCAATGTTCAACTGCGGCATGGTATCTTAGTGGGCTAGCAATATAAAGCCGGTGTGAGAAGATGGTGCTTGTTGTTACCCTGTCTGGCGCTCGGCATTAAGGGGATAAAACAAGTGCTCTCTAGCACGGAGTCAGTATACTGTCTGAGTGGGTATCCATGTTCAACTGCGGCATGGTATCTTAGTGGGCTAGCAAAATAAAGCCGGTGTGAGAAGATGGTGCTTGTTATTACCCTGTCTGACGCTCGGCATTAAGGGGATAAAACAAGAACTGGTCGGCACGGAGTCAGTATACTGTGTCTGAGTGGGTATTCATGTTAGGCTACGGTATGTTTCCTCAGCACTCACTCACTCACTCACTCACTCACTCCAAGTCGAAATTCCTATTCATACGCATAGAAAATCTTCGAGGAGGGGGGCACAATTAGTGCCTACGCAGAAATACAGTCAGGGCAAATATGATATAATAATATTGAAACAGTTCCCATACAAATTTGTGATCTGTGCGGGTGGCACGGGTGGCCCAGTCGTCTGAGTCTGTGCAGAGTTGCGTCCCTTGGGCACGCCAGAAACCTATGATTGTGCGTTCGAATCCAGGTTCGCTCCCATTATGTTTCTAGGTTTGTCAGCACCATATCCGTGCTCGTGGGTTTCACTGAAGTGGTAAACGTCAGAGACCTGCATCACTTCGAGCTTTCCTCCCACATTAAGCTGACACGCCGCGATATAACTGTGCTTAAATAATTCACACTTGGAGACGATTAATGACACACATTGAAATGCTTTGAGCTGAAGCATTTAAAAGATCAGCATTATGATCTAATAATTATTGTAATCGTAGAATGGCAGAATTCGTTTTAATTATAATTTTAATGAAACCATTTGGTTCGTCAGATAGTTGTAACGTTGTTAAGATATAACACCTGGCACCATGATTCATAAACACATGCTTATAATATGGTCAGAATCGTACAATCGACCCTGATTTTAGTAAAGATTTCTTTTCAGTATGGAAAGGGTTTTGTCGCTTTTATGATTACTTTAAAAGCTTAAGCGGTCTTTCCGGAATGAGCTTTTCGCAAACAACTGGTATCATCAGTATTTCAGAGTGATTCAAAATCGCATGCAAGTCATATAGTCGAATCGTATAATGAAATCGCACAAGACAGTTCATGTGATCACGGAAATGGTTTTGTCACGTTTAAGTTGTTTACCAATATTATAGCAATATCACGGCGAAGATATCAGAAAACGTTTTTATATATTGTACCCATGTGAAGAATCGAACCGGGTCTTCAGAGTGACGAGAGATCGGTTTAACCACTACGCTACCTACCCCCACAGCCAAGAGAATGTTGAAGCACGTGCGGAATGATCCCATGGGCTTAAAACATCCGGCTTAAACAAAGAGGACTCAAAAAAATTAAATATGTATTACTCAGGATTTATACATTGTTTACAAGGGGATCTTTGGAGGGTACAGATTCTCATATGGACAGCCGGCGGGACCTTAGAGAACATGTTTACACATCGCTGGAATCGATAAAAATTGAATCTAAAAGAAACATACCTTTATTCAAAGAGAAACGAAAACAATAAGCTGTTTATGACAGAAAAACAAACATAAGCGGAAACGCTAACTTCCTATATGGTGTCGTCATTGTTTGTAAAGACAGCCTCGATTGATTTATCTCAGACAGAGGGAGTTGTTATTCAACACATTACCAGACCTGGGTTTTGTAACTTAATCTTTGAACTGAAGGTCGTGGTGGTTCATCCAGCAACAGACTGACGCATCGGGCACCAGACAACACATAAGGAAACCACACAAAGACAAGAAAGATATGCTGCTTCAATGTTTGAATGTTTGAAAAGTTCAATGTTTGAACACAACTGAGATATGAAAAAGAGCTTTCTGCACACAGACCTCATGGATTAGTATTCGATAGCTTTTTGTTTGATAGGCATTACTTTGAAGTTGACACATGATATGGTAGACACAATTTTATGGATAACAACTTCTTTAATACTGTAAAAAGCGACGTTTCGGTATAGATCCTTATACCGTTGTCATGACTGCCTGACAACGGTATAAGGATCTACACCGAAACGTCGCTTTCTACAGTATTAAAGAAGTTGTTATCCATACAATTGTGTCTACCTTGTATAACTGCCCTGATATAAAAGTATCCTCTCATTTGTCAGACAACTTAAAACAACATTTCCTGATGGATGCACCGCAATGTAGCATCTGATACCTTTACTTGGTAATGAAACAACCCGGGTAGAGTAAAACATAACACCATATAAGTTTTTTCTTATTAAAAGCGACGTTTCGGTAAAGATCCTCAAACCGTTGTCAAGCAAGACTGAATGAGGAGAGAGAGTTTTAGAGATTTTACGACCTCTTCAGCCATCGGCTATTTCGCAGTCGGGGCCAGACGGGTTAAGGATAATAATTTAATAATGGGAAATAAGAAAAGTAATCGGCCGGCCAAAAAAACTGTAAAATAGGGGGGATAAAGAAGAAAGAAATACAGTAAAGGGGGGTAGAGTGGGATAAGAGGGCTTAGTAGGAGTGCGGTAGAGCTGTAAGATACCTAGTCTAATGGGAACAAATAATAGAATAGAATTATAACTAGTATAAAATCAGTTAGGCTGTTATGCTAATGTAATAATATCCAATAGAAATGAAAAAAAGAAAAAGAAACAGTGGGGTGGGTGAGAAACCTACTCTAATAAACTTTGGGCTTATTGGCTGGGGTGAGGGAGGCGGGTGTCAGGGGTAAGTGGCGACCGTGTGCGCGTGAGCTGGGCTTGGGTGAGCGGCTGGATAAACGGGCATGGTTATAAGTATCTGGATATGGGCGAATTTTTCGCGCGGACGTCGACTGAATTAGGGACATAGTACATAATATATATAGTAGGTGGAGGATTAACAGTAACAACAATATCATACATTAATGGGATAACATAGGTAGGTGTTGACGACAAAGGGATAATGCTGTCACATCATGATGGACAGAGAACACATAGGTGGAAGCCAATGGGACATGAAGCCAATTAAACAGGATAAGTGATTATTGCTTGATGAGTTCATAGCAGGCGGATGGGATGAAATAGCCTTCATTTCTCTTGATTGATGGCTTGTGGCGGCGAATGTGGACTGCTTCTGTTAGTTTTCTTTTAGTGAAATCATGGAGGTTGTTGGAGATGATTTGGACGTTGTCCCAGTTGATGTTATGATTAGAACAGTAGCTGATATGGTCCGAGATGGCTGATTTACTGTCGGATATAATGGTGGAGGTTTTGCGCTCTATTATTCTGGTGTTGATCTGACGGGATGTTTCACCTACGTAAGATTGTCGACAGTTGCAGTCAATTTTGTAAACTACGCCTTTAGGCTCTTGGGGTTTGGTTGTGTTCCTGTCGTTGGCTCTTAGCATGGTGTCAAGGGAGTTGGAGCTGGTGAAGTGGGTGTCGCTGTTGGCTTGCTGTTTGAGCAGGCGGCTGATGATGTGGGAGGCTTTTCCTATGAACGGGAGGGCGATGCGGAAGGGCGCTGATTCGGGTTTGAGGGTCGCAGGTCTGGGTGTGGGATGGAGTACAGGGGAGATGACTTTGTCGACGAGATTGGCCGGATAATTGTTGAGGTGGGTGAAGACTTGCCGGAGGTGTTCGATCTCCGGTTTGGGGTCAACAGAAGAAAGGTTGATGGCTCGTAGGGCGAGGGTGGAGATGATACCAGTCTTGGTTCTAAGGGGGTGGTTGAAGTTGAAGTGGGTATACTGGTCGGTGTGGAGGAGCTTAAGGTGGACACGTATTTGGATTCTGTTTGTTGAGACGAGGACATCTAGGAAGGGTAGTTGGTTGTTCTTTTTCTATGTCGATGGTGAACTATACTCGGTGGTGTTGTTGGTTAAGATGTTGTGGTAGCAGGGTTGGGTTTTGGTCTTGTTTTAGGATGACAAAGGTCCAGCAAATAGGTTGGATAGGTGATGTGGTGGCTTGCTGTTCGAAGTAGGTCATGTAGATTTCAGTAAGGATAGGAAAGAGTGGGGATCCCATATTCGATAGCGTTGGATGTTTTAAATCTGACGTGAGGGTAAACAATATGAATTTATTCAATTTAAAACAAATAGATGTTCCTACAAATATTTTGTCTTAATTATATTGTCATTTTAATTACATATGAAAAAGGGCTGTGAAAAGTGCACTGACGAGGATTTAGTAGTTTGGTACTAGTTAGGAGTCATTAGAGTGCGGTGTCCTGTGCAAAGTTCCCTTATATGCCAGGATCCCCTTGTGAAATAACTGTCACACGTTTATATGCAGAATAACCAATACCGCGCAACTTAAGGCTTTCTTCGCATAGCCGACACAGGATGAGATTGATATAACAGGAATTTAAATCCACATATGCATCTCTTACTCTTTTTAATCAATATTCGATCCTTGTCTATGGATAATTAAGTGTTGATATTCAAGCTACATGTATGCATAATAATATTTTAATGATAGCCGCCAAGAACCGTTATCTTCATATGTCTTGCGCTTAATGTTATACCGTTATGACTTGATTCTGTTCTTAACGTGCAGCGCGTGTAGGTGAATTATTATTAATATATGTGCCAATACGTTGTATACGTAGTAATTGTCACTGCGTATTTATAAGCAATGGAGTTAAACATACTTTCATTTAAAGATATTTCTTAGAAATACATAGGGTACTGAAGTAAATATTAATTGTCCACTAAAATAGCGCATAACTCCATACGCAATGTATGCTCGAAACGCTGCATTATCATTTTTACTCTCAGCTCCCTGGGGAGTATACACCCCATTTGCCTGGAAGGATAACAGTCACGTTACCATCTCTTAATACCAGTTACCCATTCCCTGCTGGATGAACAGAGGCATATCTTGAACAAAGTCTCCTGCCCACTGAAACACCATATGTGCTTCAGTGGTGGGCAGAACCGAAGCCCAAGAATCAGAGCAACATATCTTCAAAGTTAAACTGTCTGAATGTGTATTCTTGTTTATGTCACGTGTACTTAGGCTATCATTCCTGAACACTACAGATGTGATCTGTCATGGATCTAGTGCAAGAATATATACACAGTTAACGCCAGTACACTTACTCATTAAGAAATAAACGTGCTTTTATATTGAATCTACATAGCACCAACCGAAGTTAACATTAATTCAACGTGAGATTTTTATTTTGATCATTCAGACATCAATAACAAAAGGTTCTCTGATATTGTTCCACTGACCGCAACCTTTTTGTCTGAAGTTCACGACTTTTCTTTTTTATGATTGCAAAGCATTGTTTTAACTATAGTCTTTGATTTTTTGAATAACCTGTTTAAATGAAGACATGTTCTTCCAACTTCGAAATGCCTGTCAAGGTTAAGCCTTTTTCATTCATATGAAAGTAAATCTCCCATATCGAGATACTATTATGTAAAGCATATACATGTATATGTATGGTACATGATTAATACATCCTAATTTAACATTTAGGAAGTTTGATCTTAATGTATTACTTTGATATACACATTTGCATAGGGCTCTAAGTAATATTACAAAATTCTAAGTGTTACATACATATATGGATTTTGATAAAACTGTTCAGTCTGATGGTCTCATACAAGCACATATTATATAGTAAATTCGAGTAGGACGTGGTTATGACGTCTGCCTATGAGCAGTATTGGAAGTTTGGAGTGAGCTCCATGTTCTTATGATTTGTGACCAGTATTCTAGAGCAAGAAGAAACTCTTTTCCCAAGCGTCTCGTTACCCCTCCCTCCATTGAGAATTTTTTAAGACTTATGTCAGCTGAAAACGAACAAATTATTAAAAGCTTAGGTAAATGTCTCTTCCAAGTCATGAACATTCGAACGGAAACATAGTGTTGAACGGTAAATCATTATTAAATCTATTAAATCAGTATATTTCCATTGCATTATGGGCCGGTGGCCTGAGGTACCGAATAAATGTGTTTGTCTGTCTGTCTGTCTGTATTATAGTAAATGTTATTTATCTTAAGTCCTTTTGGTTGCGAAGAGGACAAACATGTACACATAGATCGGATTCCATCTCCCAGTCTTAACACCCTTCTCTAAGTCCTATAAACACGTTACGGCGTTTCGTATCAAGATAACAAGGTAAGCTTCCTCTCTGGCCCCAATAAGCCCTTAAGTTCAGTTTGTATATACAATTTGTATCTCTAATCTATTTTACATAATTCTATTCCAAGATTACAAATGCAACATTTTTAAACATATAAAGGTTGCAATATTTATAAACAGCACCCTGCGAAATCCAGACACAGCGAAATCCACGTGAACAATGGAAAATCTACAGTGGTGTTTTATTATATTTTATGGGAGCATCACCCACTTTTACAATTTTTCTTCAAAACCTATTCACCTTGTTTTAGGGATGGAGTAATCATATTTCGAAAAAAAAACTTCAAAGAGTGACATTTTAATTTTGATCGAAACTCAATATTATCTCTTTGGAGACTATATCTACAACAGGGCATCACTATTGACTTGCCATGGGCCGGTCGTCCACGTTTGACGTCACGTCAATAAGACAATCTTATTCGGTTGGTGCATCTACGGAATCGATACCAAACTGCGACATTTACAGCACGGACAATTCCAGCGATTCGCCCAAGTTTGCTTCTACGTAACCATTAGGCACGCCTAGCTTGGTGTAGACAGCCTCTGGGGTTCAGAAACCAAGACTCGGACTGGTTTGTGTTCACAGATAAGTCCAGGTTGCATCTGGACAGCTCTGATGGTCGTTCAAGGGTCTACATGCGCCCAGGGGAACGTTTCAGCAACGCTTGCGTTACTCAACATCGTCATTTTGGGAGTAGACGTGTAATTGTATGGGATAGCATCACAACTAGTGGGAGCAGGCGGCAATAAGAGGTGTACTTGTGCCCAATCCCTTTGTCTTTCTGGACAATAAAATATGTTTAATGTATAACTAATGGCCTATCAGAATAATTGATGCAGCATAACATTGCTGTTCAGCCATGGCCGGCTGTTTCTCCAGGCCCTCCCCTGGGATGACATGGAACAGAGGCCTACGACAGGATCCGAACCAGCCGGTAACGCCAGCTCAGTTGGACCAATCTTTGATCGGCATTTGGAACAACATTCCCCGGGCTGTTATTAAGCATCTGGTGTGTTCAGTGCGTCACACTGCCTCATCTTTATCAAGCAAATGGTGGTTACATCATATATTGACATTATTAATTGAGGTGTTACACCACCCCTCTTCCAGGGCGTGTCCTTCTGTCTCCTGTAACCAAGTATGGATTTTGTCCATGATAAATCATTGACCTGATAATTGAACAAATATTATGATGATATTTTTAATAACATTGCATTTACACAACATTATATAAAGCAGGGTTACTTTTTTCCGCTCTTATAATTATATTTTGTGGTTAAAATTTGCATCATTGTTTAGTTACTGCACAGTGAAGTCTAAGTAGAAGATGACATTGGTGCCTATCACTGTTGACGACGTCATGTTGAAACTGATAGCTTCTCGGCACAGTTTTCAATTTAGAAGACATAATTTCTCCAGCTTATGGACTTAAGCTGACATTAATCCCACATTAAGCTAACACACCGTGTATTATTAATTTTGTAATTTTCAACCATAAATCATGAGGGACATTCTATAAATTACATAGAATTATCAAAATAAAATAAATAAAATGACATAAACTCATAATACTGAGGTCATGACAATGCATTGTTATGACATCATGTTTGTCAATAGCCTCTCAACTCAACGATCGTGGAACAACATGCATGACTTAGCCAATCAGCATAAAACAACTTTATATTTCTTGGTAAGATTTAATTATCCCAATGGTTAATATACCCATAAAATACTGCATACGATAAAAATTGTTATTCTCATACACGTTCCGTAGAATCAGTTTGATAAACCGAATCGTATATCTATGTACTAGCACAGACATTAAAATATCTCATACAGCAACAAAATGCAAAGTTATAATATGTACATGTGTCATATATTTGCATAGCTACACATGTTAGACTAATATACAAAGATATACATGTATGCATGATAACGTGTGTGCCTGTTGGGTTCCATGTCATGCTTTGTGCCAGTTAGAGAAATGCTTCCCCTTATCGACTTTTGCCGTGTGGCGGTTCTGATGAATCATCTCCCACTTCAACATGTGGGGACCCTGGATCGTCGTGTCAAACTCATCCTCCTGCAACATATACCATCATATTCCTCATTCCATATACTGCTACATTAGCGTCACAACATCGACTGATTGGCTGATGTTCAATAGTGTGGGTTTATCCCTTAAGATATTTCACTTTCGTCATTGTTTCCACGTTTTGAATTCATTGTCAATGCATTTTGGCTATATCAGGCAATATTACAGCTGTTGATCACTTTTATTCTTATTGATAGTATACACGAAATAACGTCAAAATGAATACAGTTTACTGTGGTGAAAGTTAATTTCGTTTCTCTGGAATTGACCACATGTCGTTACCTTCTCGCCCTTATTGCAAGCCTGTTTTGAGGTGACACTTCTGTCCACAGCTACAAATGGCGACCAGTCAATCTTGTGGTTAGGTTTGGACGGATCCCTCATCAGTAATCCCTCCTTCAAGCCGTAGAAGCCGACAGGTTTAGACGAATCCTGCCAACGCAGGTCCATGCTCCATCGAATAACGTTGGAAAGATTCGGCAGACTGAATAAATATAAAGAATGGGTATCAATTATTATCAAAATATGAGGAGTGGGAAGTTTACAAAGGAAGGTATTTTTTGGCAAAAAGCATTATATATTACCTTCTGTGGGGGATCATGTTGTTGATCAAAAGCATCCCGCCGTAGGGAATTGGGCACAGTTTGATGTCTTTGTCCAGATCCACACCTGGAACAATCCATGATCTGTGCATGACACGACAAAACGCTCTGGCACCCAGCTGAGTATAAAACGTCGTCAACGTCTTCCAGCCATGACAACACTTAACGTTCTTATCTCTGAGGTGGGCGATGCTTATTGGTCATCTCATGATCATATCACAGTTCGTCATTACATTAATACGTAAACGATGTATGCATTATCATTAATGCAGACGGAAAATAATATCGCATATCCGGGCCCTAATGAATGCGACCCCTGACGATCCGGGGTAGAATAGGTCTGCAGCAACCTATGCTTGCCATGAAAGGCGACTACGCTTGTCGTAAGAGGCGACCAACGGGATCGGGTGGTAGACTCGCTGACTTGGTTGATGCCTGTCATCGATCCCAATTGCGTGGATCGATTGTCATGATGTCAATCACTGGGTGGTCTGGTGCAGACTCGATTATTTCCAGACCGCCGTCATATAGCTGGAATATTGCTGAGTGCAGATTAAACAACAAACAAACAAACTTGTGAATGCGATGTTTCTTAGGTGCATTGATGAACGCAGTGGCATCCATGCCCTGTTAAATGCATAAATCAATGAATGGGTATCGCATATGGATGTGTGTTTGTAAATATAAAACAATACTTAAAGACAGTTAAACATATGTCTTGCCTAATATACTTATTTAATGCAGTGCAATAAGAATGGGATTCCCATCTCACCCAGAGTCTTCACCATCTCCTCCTCTGGAAGTTCCACATACCACGTGTCCGCCCAGCAGCACGTGTGACGACAGATGCGACCTGGTCGGTGACCGCCGGATACGACCTGGGAACCAAGGAGCTTTGAATAACATCATACAGTAGACAGTGTAGTCCACTGGTATTATTACTTTTACAGAACTCTGTCACTTGTTGAGTGGGTTGGGTTTAAGGTATAGGAGAAATGTCACGTTTTTTTCAGGTTTGTCGATTTTTTCCTCAAGTTTGCTTTTTTGTTCCCATCTATTCTATATATAACAATGCTTAAGAAATCCATTGGTCCCACCTTTTTTCGTCAGCCATTTTGGTCATTTATAGTACAAAGAGTTGGGTGAGTCAAACAAAATCAAACTTGAGCAAAAGAAACAGCAAACGTACTAATTTCCTATTATCAACACTATAATTATTATCGCAGCTTTGAACCAACATCATTTCAGTTTGAACACAGAGGGTCTTATGTCGTAGAAAATCTTTTCTGATGAAGGCTTACCTTTTATAGTAAAACCCCTATAGTAAAACCCACAAGCACCGATACAGAACTGACAGTCCAAGGATTAATAGTTTAATTGCTGGGTTCCAACTAACCCTCACAACTGATGGCATGACAAGTAAAAGGTTTGTTTTTTACTGGACCCTCTCTTGATCACATGTTGGTCATATAAATCTCAGAAAATCACATTCAGATTCATATTTAAGGAAACTGATTGCATGGTTACCGACATTATAAAACCCACGAGGTTGGTAATGGTACTGACAGATCAAGGGTCGTATTTACAGCTTTGAATCCATGGTTCTTGGCACAGTTAATCATCGAAACAAGCAGCGGGGTCTTTGTTCACTGGGGTTCCTGCATATTCTTCTTTTGCATGAAGAAGGCTCATCTCCCTTAAGCCAGAAATCTGACAAGTGCATAATAGTCACCGAATATCTAATCGCATGATGTTTTAGTTATCCTTACTAACCTCCATACAGCCATTTTGAGCAGTGGCATCGAGAAGCGGAATCCAAGCCGTTGGTTGCAGGACTTTGTACGACTCGTTGTCAAGGTAACCACAGTCTTAATTAAAACAACTATGTATTATTAATATCAACATGGTCAGCTTGATTGAAATATATCTGAAACAATATATAACAAATGAGTGAGTATGGTTTTACGCCGCCTTTAGACATATTCCATGAACACCACGGCGGGGGACACTAGAAATGGGCGTCACACATTGTACCCATATGGGGAATCGAACCCAGGCCTTCTGCGTGACGAGCTAACGCTTTAACCATTAGGCTACGCAACAGCCCCTAAAAACGAAAGTCTTACGAGGTTACAGTGCACTGAAGGGAAGCCTCTATTTACCTTGATGCCATGGAACTGTAGACGCGTTGTTCTGAGGTGTTTTTGTCCGCAGGTTCCACACTGGGTGTCCAGCTATGTTTGGTCCCACCAGTTGTTCAACCAAATTCAAGAGTCGGTCATTGCTCCAAACTGCACGGAATTCCTGCATTTTAAGAAGCATTCATATTGAAGGAGTGAGTGAGTGAGTGAGTATGGTTTTACGCCGCTTTTAGCAATATTCCAGCAATATCACGGCGGGGGACACCAGAAATGGGCTTCACACATTGTACCCATGTCGGGAATCGAACCCGGGTCATCGGCGTGACGAGCGAACGCTTTAACCACTAGGCTACCCGACCGCCCCTCATATTGAAGGAAGGGTCAGTGGTTAGTTTTTGACATTCTGATTACAGATAAGTACAAACCTTCACTGATAGGACAAGATGTTTTAGCAACTTTAACAGATTACATGAAGACTATTATATTGTCTACATACCGGTGGGAGGACACCTGCTTTATGTAAGATGACATTGGCACCAGGAAACTCTTTCTCAATAAACGACAGGCGTTCGAACAACCCTTTGTCTTGGTACAAATCTGCAATGGCATACGCATATCAATCAATGTGATATCCTTGGTTTTGGCATATCAATATTTATGTATACCATTGTTGAACATATCTTTGCAAATCTGGATTGCTTAAAGGGCATTGTGCACAGAAACATTTGAAAGTGTAAAGCCACTTGTGTCCTCTGAAGAAATAACATACTTTTAATCTTTCCTCCTTTGTACAACTTCTGAGCGAGATCCTCAACTTGTTTTTCTATGGCTTTTCTGCAAGGGTCCAATTCCTCCTTGGAAAAGAACTTCTCCACTATCAGATAGCCCTGGGGAAGAGCACAATATTTAGAACATCATCGTCATATCATTTCAGATTACATCGACAGTGACAAATTAAACACAATAATAAATAGTGCTAAATATGATTATGAAAAATTAAAAGATCGTATGAACAATTCGACCGGCAATCATCCGAGAGCCGGCATAATGTTCTTTGATGTTTTCATGGCGATAATGACATACTTGAAAACAGGCCCTGATATCTCAGATATCGCATATGCATCTGAAATATCACCACACTTTTAGGGAATCGCCAATTGGTTACTCACCAAATGTAGGCGGAGTTGGCCGATAACTGGGTCACCCTCACACAATACATTGTAACAACATACAAGTCAGGAGAAGTAATAAAATTTTCATTGCATCCATTGTAATAATAAAATGGAGAACGAGGTTTACACAAAGGGGTGCCGACATTCGTGATCTCATTAAAAAGTTTGGCCCTTCAATGTCAGACATTTTGATATGATAAATTAGATTCCGCGCCCGAAAGATCTCGTGCAGATGTGACCTCCTCACTGAGGGGCATGTTCGTCGGTCATAGGATAAAAAACAGTTACATGATTGACTCTCGCCTCGCTGATATTTGTATAGTCTCGCGTCATCATATAACTTTTATTGAATTATTCCCCGCACCCTTATGCAATTTGTTCGCGGAAAATGATTGAAGAAAGTATGCGAGCTTGCCTTCGTCACCCAAGGATCGACGTGTAATACTAAGAAAATCAAAGGGAAAAGTAACTCTGTAATTAAGTGGATAAAACAAGGATTGTCGGCTCAGTATATTATACATAGAGCATGTGTGTGGGGTGTCCATGTTAATCTGCGGCATGGTATTTCAGTGGGCTAGCGCTATACAACCGGCAGACGTCTAGCAAAAGCAGCGACACACACACACACACACACACACACACACACACACACACACACACACACACACACGCGCGCGTTATTGAAGAAAAGAATTGTCTGACCTAACATATTATTTGGTATACTGAATAACTGTAGAATAAAGTAAAATATGATAATAATGTTTCACATACTATACAAAACATTCACCTTGTCAAAGAAATGATCAACTTGAGCCTTTGTGAGTTGTCCTGGCTTTGCTTCAGTTGGCTGGGGTGGAGGAACGGTGAAAACTTCGGGGTAAGCTTCGTCACAATCCCCAGGGTAGCGCGTTGCTGTCGTCGACATGATTGTTCCTCTACTATGATGTGTGACCAGTAATGCCTGTGTGCTAGTGAGTTGATTGCTGGTTTGAGTTGATCTAATTATCCGTATCACATCGGAAACACATTCATCTGAAATGCCTCGTCGTTGTTTCAAGCACTGCGCTCGGTATTGCCGTATGTAACGACGTTTACATCCGAATGGACTAAGGGAAATATATGGATTCATACTATATATGTAAATATGCGTGTGAATATACATATTGTGTGTTGTCTTAAACTTATGTTTAAACTCAAGATACCTTAGATTCTATTTTAGGTGACATACATAGATTACATGTTAGACTGCATGATTCCTTCCCGTGCTTTTGTATTTCTATCATATTTTAGAACACATCAGACTGTGAACCATAAAATTCCACGTTGCCCTCTTTACGTTTTTCATCAAATGAAGGGGGCGGCCGGTTCAAGCGTTCGCTCGTCACGGCGCAGACCCGAGTTCGATTCCCGACATGGGTACAATGTGTGAAGCCCATTTCTGGTGTTATTGCTGGAATATTGCTGAAAGCGGCGTAAAACCAAACTCACTTAAGAATTGGATAACTTGTAATAAATAAGTTATATACACGATTTAGACGTTCAATTTTATTTGATTTGCAACATTTTGAGTACGTTTTGTTCAGGAGTGCCTTTTTTTATATTTTTTTACAGAAAGTGAGATTGGTCGTTTAGAACATATTCCCCACGCGTCAGATATTTAATGAAAATTACAAGACAAACGTTACTTACATCATAATAGACATTTACAACCCGAAAGCAGTAAGTGCGGGTATAATGCTTGTATGATCTAAGGTTTCGAACCCACAGCTGGCATATCCTGGTATGGCTAAGGGACGCAACTATGCGATTCTGGTGTTACGGGTACATTATGACAGGTATTAAAGGTACAGAGCATGTACGATGTGTGTTGGGGGTACAGTATGACTGCGTTCCAAGTGCAGTATGACTGTGTTACAGGTGAAGTATGACTTTGTTACAGGTACAGTATGACCGTGTTACAGGTACAGTATGACTGTGTTACAGGTGCAGTATGACTGTGTTATAGGTGCAGTATGACTGTTACAAGTACAGTATGACTGTGTTACAGGTACAGTATGGCCGTGTTACATTGTACAAGTACAGTATGACTGTGTTCCAGGTTGAGAGGGGTTGCTGTAAGTGTAAGGTGGAGTGTGTCTGGTTGTTACAGGTCCTTAGTAACTGTATTACATCTATAGACTTTGATTACACTGAAGCAAATGGACATATGGTGGCTCCTTGTGACTGTGTTAAAAATGAGCCTCTGTTCACCAGCAGTGGATGGGTACCCAGTAGGATGAGATGACAATATCGTAAACTTTCTTGCGCCTCACAGGCATGTTGGGGAATATACTCCCCGGGGAGCTGAGAAATGATTGTTGAATGCACACTGATCCACTGGTCGGAGTAACAATGTCGAAGCGTCAGGGCAGGTTTATGCATGGAGTACAGCGCCATATAAATGTACTATTATTCTTTATCCAAGGTGCGTCGACCAATACCCCTATATATTCGTCCTTGGACTTCCGAACTGTAAGTATATAACCACCTCCGGGCGAGTAAACATATACCTTTTCCGTTTCATGTGATGTTTATACGGAATAGAAATGATAGTAAGTGAAACAGTTATAACATACTCAATACCGTCTTAATACCGTCCCTGTGCGTTAGGTAGGGAGAATTTACATTTCAAGGTTTTTACATTTGTAATATAATAATTTAATTTTCCGGGGGAAGACTACACAAAAAGTATATAATAAATAGGATAGTTCATGTGTCTCGTAGGGGCGGTCGGGTAGCTTAGTGGTTAAAGCGTTCGCTCGTCACGCCGAAGACCAGGGTTCGATTCCCGACATGGGTACAATGTGTGAAGCCCATTTCTGGTGTCCCCCGCCGTGACATTGCTGGAATATTGCTAAAAGCAGCGTAAAACCATACTCACTCACTCATGTGTCTCGTGAAATATCATGTTTTCACTCATCTCGTGACGGAGGGAAAAGGAGATATGTTCACTCGGGCCTACGCCACTCGTGAAACCTCCATAGGAGGTCGCGTCACGTGAACCAAGAAGAAGATTCTTGAGCCAATCAGCTGCCAGCTTTCTAAAACGATTCGGTTTAATAGTTTATCACCTCGAATCAGAAGTTTCGATTCGTTCAAATGAAAAAACACAAAGAACACGAATATTCCTCCGGATGACACAAAAAACCAACATGAAGTAAATAATATATGTTTATTACCTATATGTTTCAAGAAGAGCGAACTAATGTGAATCCAGACCAAGCTTACATGGCCGAATTATTCCAGATTCCCTGCAACCTTGATGACGTAATGCAGGCGGCATTGTTGACATATGACACACACAGGATTGGCTACGCCATTTGCCATGACGACACAGTTTATACTGTCATTGTTGAAGTCCTCTTGCAAGGTTAGCTTGCACGTATTCCCTTCACGAATTTAGCTGTGTGTCGGTTCTCGTGCGTCATTTCCCACTTCTCCATATGGGGGCCCTGAATCGTGGTTTCGAAGGCATCGTCCTACAACACATAGGGTTAATATAATACTACGACACTTTCCCAATGCCGGGTCATCTACCATTATCATCAAACCTAGTTTGGCCTGAGAAGTTGTTCGTTACGCCATTTGTCTATAAGGGAAACATTATTTACCGATCGCGGACGTATTTTAAGATTAGATTTTAAGAAGTATGTTATGTTACCTAAAATAACCTTTAAATAAGGTCGGTTCATGAGGGAACACACGGAGCCATTAAAAAGTGGTCAAATGTAATACATGTTATATTTGCCATAACACTTCCCTAGTAAAGTATAGATTCTAGTACTTTTGGGGGTTGAGTCCCATCCGGACTTGCATATTTACACTTGTCAGAGGGGTACACAAAGTACGTGATCTAGACTACCAGTTGTCGGACTTTCATTTTAGAAAGGGTTAGATCGCTGACTTTGTGTGCTGGCGACTAGGTGCCTCACTCTGGCAATGTGGCTTCGATACCGGATAGGACTCAACCCCCAAAAGTACTAGAATCTGTACTTCACAAAAGAGTGCTTTTAGCAATATTCCTGCAATATCACTTTGGGGCACATCAGAAATAGGATTCACTAATTGTATCCATGTCGGGAATCTAACCCGGGTCTTCGGAGCAAACACTGTAACCACTAGGTTACCCGACCGCCCCACTTCACAAAGGAAGCGTTATCCCAATTATAACATTTGTTACGGTTCATGATAGGTCTACAAGCAGTTTTTGTAAAGTACTTAGATTTACTGAACGAATAAGTCTTATCACCGTTTCCAATGGGACTCATGAGTCATATGGGTACTCGTCAGCTTGACGTAAGCTATCTAATCATAAAACCTGTCATGGACTACAC